>NC_137865.1:19094785-19502285 GCF_963924005.1 Protomyctophum bolini
AACGCTGTACACAGCCAGGTACACTAACTAACTAACCACGTACATTCACTCAAGTGCTATTAAAAACCAGGAAAAGTATCTGTATCTTTTTTTTTTAACAATATATTTATTGCATTTTAGAATCATTCTTTTTTTCAGAAAACTCTTAGGATTTAGAACATTGGTCTATAGACTAGAGCAGCGGTTCTCAAAAATGGCAGATGTACAAGCTGCTCACAGCGCGGCGAGCTTGTACATCTGCTATGTTTGAACATTTTTCTTTTTTTGTTTACACAAAACCGAGGAAAAGATGCAAATGAAAGATGGAAATGATGCACATGGGTTAAACAAATGCATATTGTTAAAGAATATCATAACTCTGTGCATTGCAATGCGTTGTGAGCTTGTAGAGCCGTCCTACGACAGGGTTTTAAGTGGTTAAACGGATTACTAGGTCTCTGTCTGTCTGTCTGTCTGTCTGTCTGTCTGTCTGTCTGTCTGTCTGTCTGTCTGTCTGTCTGTCTGTCTGTCCGTCCGTCCGTCCGTCCGTCCCTCCCTCCCAGTGTGAATCCGTCTGTCTGCCTGCATCAGTGTGTATGCCTTGGGGTCCTTTGGGATTGTCACAGTGCTGATTACACACACGACAAGATCCCCCCCCCCCCCCCCCGCTTCCTGCTGGCCTAGTATTCCGCCACTTCCAGGACTTAAGAATCCCCCCTGTTTTTTTTGCAGAGGCTTCCTCTCCTCTCCTCTCCTCTCCTCTCCTCTCCTCTCCTCTCCTCTCCTCTCCTCTCCTCTCCTCTCCTCTCCTCGTGTGCGCGTGTGCGTGTGCTGTGTCTGCATGTGAATTCAAACTGCTGACATTCTTCTTCTCCTGGTATCACCGGGTGTCGCTGTGAGGGGTTTTTCACATTTGTGCTTATAGTTACAATTCTACCTCCCCCACTCTCTCTCTCTCTCTCTCTCTCTCTCTCTCTCTCTCGTGAACAGAGTTCTCTATCAGTAAACATATCGAGCCAGCCCGCCCCATGACTTAAAAAACCCTGATCTTGCGCTGATTCAAACAGTTTCCACATTCCCTCTACATAAGCCTGTCCTTCTCGCACCTGGCTCCGTAACACACACGCGTCTCAGTTGACAGTCCCAGGGGGATGGCAATTATTGCCACCCCCTGGCATTCATATTTAACCTCCAATCCAGTGATTGTATGCATATTAGTTCCTGTACCTCTGAATGTGTTTTTTTGTGATGGCCGCTGACATTATAAATAAAATAAATAACGGATAAAATAATAATCTGTACGTTGAAATTGAGATAACATGTTAGATAACATGTTATCTCAATTCAATTTTAACCTTTGCATAAGACTGCATGGTCGTCAAGGCAAATGCTACAGCAAATTTGCCTTGACGTGCGTGCGTGTCTGTGCGTACTCATAGAATGGGCTATTTCTTTGCTATTTTTGAAGTAAGGCATAAACATCATATTTTTTTGGCACCATCTACTTTTCCTGAAATGACTTGTGTTCTGCAAACATGTAAGGCCAGCTGCAGTCATGCCGTTACAATTTCTCCACTTTCCCGGAGCCCCCGAGAAGGAACGAAGGCATCTTTTGACTCACAGACACACACCGTGCGAGCTCTGCCACGAACCGCTTGTTTATGATGAATGCCACGGTGCCATATTGATTATGTTCCCTCCCCTGGCGCCCATCGAACACGCTAAAGAGAGCAAATGAAAAATGAAAGCTACCCGCCATCTCCCCCCCCACATAAGGCTTAATGAGAGGGCTAAAATTAGACGTCGGCGTGCGGGGGAACAAATACTATGAGAGCACAAGCGGTGCCTCTTAAAAGCATTTGTTTGTAACGGGGATGTTATCCCACTCTCGCCGTCTGTAGTGTTGCTCATCACTTATTAATGTGCTATACACACGCAGGGGAGATACCTGCGCTTGTATAATTACCTAATGCCTGTCGGCTGTGCAGCGCGGAGTCAAGAGCACTGAATGTCAAACTCCTCGCGGCTGCAGCTCATTATTATTATAGCTTATTTGCCTTTCTTTTCTTTTTTGGCTTTTCTGCCTTTTATTGATAGTTTCAATTGAAGATTGACAGGAAAGAGGGAGAGAGAGATGGGGAGAGACACGCAGCAAAGGTCGTCATGAACGGGGCTCGAACACGCAGTCAGGCCAGAGCCTATATGTGGCTTGTGCCTGGACCACTAGGCCAGCGGGCGCCCTATGCTTTACCTTCTACAGTATGCTGTAGATACATTTTCATTATTTATTATGAAATAAACTAAACTTCAAGTTGAGAACTCTTCCTGATTTCGCTGCAGAGGACCTCTCTTTGAGTACCACTGCCATAGTTTGTGCACGTATTTAACGAATGAAAACAAAAAGTTAATAATTGGTAAGGGCCAGGTGTTTGTTTGTTTGTTTGTTTGTTATTTTCTATAAATTACACACCCCATGAAGCCTTGAATTCATGGCAATTTTCTCGCATTCCCTGGTCAATAATTTGATGTCCGGGTCATTGTTCAGTAGGAGGCTTTACCGGAGACTCCACCGGTCATCATCAAATTATTGGCTTATAGGAATGTGACAAAAACGTAAAGAATCTCCATTGAAATAAGCAGCTTATAGTGTTGCCAGAACGGTGCTGCGAGGCACGACAAACACATCTCTCCGTTGTTCCTTTCCTTTCTGTCGCTCTCCTCCCTCTTTCTGACCCAGCGGCGCTGCGGGGGTTAAGCCTGCGCAAATCCCAATCACTCAGCTTTTATGTGCAACATGTGTGTCCTTTAGGTTTACAATGTTTTATGTTGTTAATACGGGCGGGAAGCACCTTCCAGGAACATGTGCAATATACAGTTATTACAGTAGATGGTCAGGACACACCCACAGGGCTGTGTGTGGTGTCTATCTGAAAAGAAATACTGTATACAGTAGATGGTCAGGACACACCCCCAGGGCTGTGTGTGGTGTCTATCTGAAAAGAAATACTGTATATTCTGGCATATCGTCGCTGTCGGGTGCAAACCTCATTATGTGCAAAAAATAAATCTACAAGCTCGAAACACATCTCGATGCTGTATGTGCTTCATAATCAGATCAGCTTTTCTTTTCTTTTTTTTGCTACTTTTGTGTGGCACTGTTTATTGTTTATTGCTTATTTAGCAGCAGCTACTCCTCCACACAAAAATAAATGACATTACACAACATGAAAACATATTACACTCAGTCAATACAACACCCTTGTTGCCATGACCCGCGGCACTGCAGGTTATCATAATTACCCTTTGATTGCCGAAGCCGTGGCGCCGCAGGTTTATAGCTTTATATCAAAATCGACCGACGGAAGCAAAACACATACCTCAATTTTCCCAGGTTGCTAGGCAGGTTGCTATGTCCCTCCAGGCACAAGGCGAAATGCGCGCGCACCCCATTGGAATCCACTCATTATGATTTCTTTCCTGCCTGTTTTCTCTGAAAAATAGTCCAAAATCTGTCTTTATGTCAAATCCGTCCGGCGTTCAGATGTGAATAGGGATTTTTGATTGCATCGTGGCCAACATATTACCGTTTCTGGCGAAATATAAACAACATCGCCAGCTGCTAAGACTACAATGTGCTAAATACACACTAAACAACGTGCAGTATGTGTTAGCTGTGATCACAAAGCAGATTCCATCAGATGTTTCTTTCATGGCTCTATACATGACATTTGATTTATGACAGATGTCATTCATATATGGGGAAAAAACACAAAATGTTTAAATGTGCAGATATGAGGTTCCTGTCTGACGCCGGCGATATGAAATATGCATTTCCTTCCTCCCGGCACGGTGCACGGTCTCGACGCGTTGATTGTAGGATAATGTAATCACATCTCAGACCTTAATGTGCCACGTGCCATTTGGCTGCCACCTTGATGATTGATTACAATGGGAAATGTAGGAGTGATTGCACCTTTGCAAACTGCATTTTTGCTGCATTACCGATGCGAGTCAGGGACATTTAGAACCTTATGAAACAGGTGGTGTTGACTGTTGAGCGTGCAGTAGCCTGGCCCAGCCTGTATGATTTCTGGTCTAGAGCGGCGAGTGCCTATAGACTCTAGGTCTAAGTCAACTCACGTGAGTTGCAACTGGCCCTCATCAAGTCACCTTTCGCGCAATGTGGCCCTTGCCCCAAAATTAGTTTGACCCCCCTGCTATAGAGGGCATGTCTGATTATTCTAAGCGACTATGGGCTTGTTTTCTGTAAAGTCGCTTGTAAATATCAGTGGTTGCGGGTTGCAGGGTTTGGGCATGTTCCCAACGCGTTGTGATCTTGTAAATCTGCTATTTTCAAAATAGCCATAGTCTAGTCGCTTTTGGGGGACTTGTTTTAAGACCTGGTTGCTTATATCTCTCTGCAACACTGTCCCTGTCCCGTCACACCTCCGCACTCATGACTTTTATTTCTCTTCCATCCCTATTTTTAGGCCAGCCTGGCTCCCTCCTCCACCACCAATGCCACTCTTTCCCTTGCCAACCCTGACGTCTCCATACTAAACTACCAATCTGCACTCTACCAGCCCTCTGCTCCGCTTGTGGCCCAGCGGAGCATCCCCCTGCAGGGGCCCCCTGGGGCCCCGCAGCTCTGCGCCGCACGGTCGGACCCCTTCCAGCAGGCGCTCATCGTCTGCCCGACCGGCTTCCAAGGTAAGAGTTCTGGCCTCCATGCACCATCGAGCACGATCCACTTAATGGTTTGTGTTTTTGAGTGGTGCAACCACTCCTATAGACAGCTATGTGTGTGCCTGTGTCCCTGGGTCTGTCCCTGGCTGTGTCCGAGCATGGAAATAGCGTTATAGCGTTTGTTCACCACCAAGTGTCACTGTTGCACAGCCTAACACACAAACACAGTACAGTACAGTACAGTACAGTACAGTACAGTACAGTACAGTACAGTACAGTACAGTACAGTACAGTACAGTACAGTACAGTACAGTACATGGAACCATGAAACCTGGAAACATTTTGTGGTTTCCACCCAACAGAGATGATGTGTAAATATAGACGTGATGTGTGAATATCTAAGCATTATACGTACAAATACATATGGCTACAGAAATACATACTTAGACATTATTCATTATTATTATTATTTGATTAAGCATACTTGTATGTGTACGTATAATGTATTTGCTGATTACAACATTATTATAATTATAGTTATCTTTATAGATATCATTCTGGGTGTGGACAGCTCTTTAATGTTATTTTTGTGATAGCATCTTGCATGCTATTGTGGAGATCAGCTCAGGACAGAGTGCCTCCTCTACAACAAAAGCAGAAATGAAACTCCCTGCTCTTAGTTCTTCCTGTGTTTGTCTAGAAGGAATTATGTAATGTTTAAAAGCAGTATGGATTCCCTGGCCTCTAAATCTGTGGTTCTCAACCTTCTCAGGTCGCAACCCCCCCAAATAATCATATTTTAACTGGGGACCCTCCCTCCCAAGTAATCATATTTTAAATGGTAAGCCTCCCTCCCAAGTAATCATATTTTAACTGTGGACCCCTCCACCCTGACAAGCATTTGGAATTGTAGGAGTTGATTAAATTACATTTAGTTTGACTAGAATAGCTGATCTACAAGCTCACATTTTGTGCATCTTTCTTATTATTTTATATTATTTGGTGCCCCACAACTTAGGGGACAGCGGAATGCAATAACAACCGAGCGGGGGCCAGGCCAAATCTACCGAGCACATTTGTTCGTTTTTTCTTTAGTGCGCTGGCAGATTCGTCTGGTTTACAGCAGTGTTGTTTTTGGCAGCAAATTTAAATTTTAGTCATAGTCATGACATAGTCATAGTCAATAGTTTTCATTTAGTTTTAGTCACATGTTAGACACCTGGAATGTTTTAGTGTTAGTCTAGTTTTAGACGACTAAATATCATAAGATTTTAGTCGACTAAATCTACTGTTGATTTAGTCGAACAAAATGTGTTTAGGCGGGCCTTGTTTTTTTGTGTGTAAAATTACTTTTTTTTTTACTGGATCTCTTGTCCACTAGTCCCTTCCTAACATTTTAGTCTAGTTTCTATTTGTTGACGAAATCGTCAGTATATTTAGTCTTAGTTTTAGTCGACGAAAAGAACACTTACAGGCTAACTTTTGACGCCACAGTATAATCAAGTATGGTGTTAATTTATGGGGGTTAAAATATGGAGATAAGAGGAGATAAGAGCAACGCATTGTGAATTGTAATTAAAAAGGTTGAGAACAGCTGCTATAAATAGCGATGTGCTGCTGGTGCCACAGATAGTCAAATAGCTCCGTTTTACAAGCAGTGTCCCTCTGTGTTTCTGCAACGTTGTCCGACACGCCCACGGCCCTTGTCGGCCCATAAAAAACGCAGCCGTGATCCAATATATATAACGAGCCGGCGAGGCAATTAGTCATTCCAAAGGAATCTTTATATCATTCTGTGAGGCTTTTCTCACCTGACTTTATGTGCCACAGTCCACCAGCTTCACAGCTAACAGGGCTGAAATTGTGTTTATTGTTGTTGTTCTAACCGTTTTTACAAGTGGGTTGTTTTTATCTCGACCTCCCTATTTTCATGACTACAGTTTGTGTGTTTTTTTCTTCGTGTGTGTACTGACACAGGGGTGTGTTTGAATCCAGATAAATCAATGTGTGCACATAGGGCTATTGAAGCTTTTCCCACATGCAATAGAACAATTGCCAAATGACTATAGGGGGTTGTGCTATGATGTGCTGCATTGTTTATGTCCCCCCCGTACTTATGTGTGTTTGTGGGTGTACTCTTTTTTTTCTATACTTGTGGTTGCTAAATGTGTGCGTGTGCATGTTTTTTTCCGCCATGCATATACAGGTCTGCAGGCATCCCCGTCCAAACACACTGGTTACTCGGTGCGTATGGATAACGCGGTTCCCATAGTGACCCAGGCCCCCGTTGGTCAGCCCCTGCAGATCCAGCCCGGTCTCCTCACACAGGTAAGATAGAACCACAGCTTAATTTATCCATAGTTTTACACCTCGGGAAATTGAGCCACATGCAGCTTCATATATCTGTAGTTAGCTTCATATCACAAGTTCAGATAGAACCACGGCTTAGTTCATACGTATGTCTGAAGTTTGTTCACACACCAGGAATGTCCCCCAGGACACATTTCTAGACATGGAGAAGAATCACTAACAAGCTATGGATGAAGGCTGGGAAACAAATAATGCTTGTGGCACTGCCCCCTGCTGGCAGCTGTTTGGTCCTGCATGCATTCAAAGCAACCTCTGTGCATTAGGCTGTCTAATCTGTCTGTCTCTTTTCCTGTCTGTCTGTTTCTCCCACTCTCCCTCTACCTCTCACTGTCTCTTTCCCCCCCTCTCTCTTTCTCTCTCTCTTCTCTCTCTCTCTCTCTCTCTCTCTCTCTCTCTCTCTCTCTCTCTCTCCCCCCCTCTCTCTCTCCCCCTCTCTCCCTCTACCTCTCGCCGTCTCTTTCTCCTCTCTCTCTCTCTCTCCCTCTCTCCCTCTCTCCCTCTACCTCTCGCCGTCTCTTTCCCCCCTCTCTCTCTCTCTCTCTCTCTCTCTCTCTCTCTCTCTCTCTCTCTCTCTCTCTCTCTCTCTCTCTCTGTCTCTCTCTCTCTCTCTCTCTCTCTCTCTCTCTCTCTGGAGGCTGCCACAATCTAATGCACGTGAAGGCATAAAGTCTGTAACCATCAAGGCTGAAGGCCTTCAACAGAGACAACATTTAACCAGTTTCCAACACTGTGTCCCTATTTTGTGCATGTCAATATAGGTGAAAATTGTAAATGCCTAGGACGAATTATATAGGCCTTAAGTGGTTAACAGGAGCCCCCGCGCCAACAGGAGTGGGGGCTGTTAAAGAGGAAGGCATAGAACACAGTACACGCAGGCCACCAGTCGACACCTCTGTCCCTCTGGAAAGTTCCATGAGGGCTTTAAATATCTCTGAGAAACCTGGGAAGTGTTCCCTTATCTCTAGTTAATCATGCAGTAGGTACGCAAGCAGCAAAGCTGTGCGTGTGTGTGTGTGTGTGTGTGTGTGCGTGCGTGCATCTGTATACTTGTATTAATCTACTTTTGAGGATAAAATGTCCCCACAACTATAGTACAAACAGTTTCAGGTTGGGGTTAGTGTTAGCATTAGATATTTAGAGGTTAGGTTTAGGAGGTTGGCGTTAGTGTTGTTTTCCATGTTCTATAAGATAGTTGTGTGGTGATTGCAAAATTGCAGCGATCTACTATCCTAACTTTTCCTAAGATGTTTGTGTCCTTAATAAACGTGTATGCATGTGCGTCTGCGTGTGTGTCAGGCCTCATTCACACGTATCAAACACAATAAAAGAAATGTTTAGTTTTTTTTAGGACACCACAATGCTTTTCCAATGGGAGTCACATGGTTTGACCAAACATTCTTGTTTGATGAGGGGGGAGGGGCAGAACACCACCAGCAATCAGCAATCAAACACAAATGTTTGATCAAACCATGTGACTCCCATTGGAAAAGCATTGCGGTGGCCTAAAAAAACAAAATAAATGACCAAACATTTGCTTGATTGGTGTTTGGTACGTGTGAATGAGGCCTCAGTGTTCCTATGGAGAGGGCTAATCTGTCGGATACACCAAATGGTGATTAGCTTCAGGGCTTCTTCCAAGTCAGCCGTTCCAAATTACAGGCCTCAGAGGATCCAGTGAGGAAGCAACCAGGGGGTTCACAACATCGCCAGCCTAGTGTGCATAACACGGACCAATCCACGACCAATAATCATCCTAGAGTGCATAACATCGACCAATCAACGACCACTAACCATCCTAGATTGCATAACATGGACCAATCAAGGAGCACTAACCATCATAGAGTGCATAATGTGGACCAATCAAATAATAATAATAATAATAATAAAGCTTTATTTAATATAGCACCTTTCAAGGTCACAAAGTGCTGAACAACAAGAGCATAGAACATATCATACATCCAAAGGCAACAACAAAAACACAGAATAATGGCACATCAGTGAAAAACATAAAAAGGTGAAAAATACACCAGAAAATCAAAATAAATCACAACGATAAAGGATTAAAAGCAGCTTTGTAGAAATGGGTCTTCAGGAGTGATTTAAAACGAGGAACCGAGTCTGATCTCCAGTGGCAGGGTGTTCCATAATGAAGGTGCGTGGATCGCCAATAGTCTTTTTGTGGCCTGTTTTTATGGTGAGAATGGCTTTTCCCGGACCTAGCCTTGAAAGTAAAAAGTAAAAATTTAAAATTAATTCTAAAAGAGATAGGCAACCAGTGGAGGGTGGCGAGGATGGGAGTAATATGGTCGAACTTTCTTGCACCTGTTAGGAGGCGGGCTGCTTCATTTTGGACCAATTGTAGTTGGTGAATAGATTTTTTGGAAAGACAGGTGTAAAGGGAATTGCAATAGTGAATAGATGAAGGCGTGGATGACTTTGTTTAAGTCGGGCGTGAGAGGAAGGGTTTTAGCCTTTTAGGTGGTAGAATGAGGACTGGACAACCTTTTTTACATGGTCCTCCAGGGAGAGGTTGGAAACGAGGGTGACACCTAGGTTTCTGGCTGCAGGTTTAATGTTCTGGCGGAGCTAACCAAGGTTGTTTTCCAAACGGACTCTGTCTGATGGTGGGCCAAATCATGACATGATGTTAACTATACTGTGTCTAGTGGAGGAGGAAAATGTTTATGCATTTCTATATCTATATCATATCTTATTATTATTATTTTTTAAATCTCCGTAAATTAACTTCCTACTTTACAGCGTCACACAGAAAAGCACCAAAAGAAGCAGATCTGCAATCTTGACAGTCTTGGACATATGAGGTTTCCCCCCGACAGAGACCATTATGACCCATAAAACCAGTGGTTCTAAAACTTGTCGAGGACACCCAAATTGATACGTAGTAAGCCATGGACCTCTCATTTGACAAACGTCTGTTGCCAGGGAACCCCACTAAGAGAAGATTAGTCACTTGGTGTAGAATTCTACAAGTGTCTCTGCTGCAGGTGGGAAGAGAAAGAAACCTATGGTCTGAAAAGTCATACATTCTCTAGCCAATTCTAGCTAGTGCAGAAATTAAACCACCTTCAACCCAAAGCCTATTTTGTGCATTGCCATAGTAGGTGATTTACAAGCATTATTTACGACGCGTCGCAAATCGGAATGTATGGTTACCGTCCAGCACCACACACACAACCACCATAACCTCCACACATGTTAAACAACTGCACACTGTAGTTAACACAAGCAGATGGTTTATATAGGCCAGCGAGCTGCACACCTAATAACTGGTTGTGTGGTATGCGTGTGTGTGTGTGTGTGTGTGTGTGTGTGTGTGTGTGTCTGTCTGTCTGTCTGTGTGTGTGTGTGTGTGTGTGTGTGTGTGTGTGTGTGTGTGTGTGTGTGTGTGTGTGTGTGCGCGCGCGCACCCCCGTGCTCGCATGTTTCCTTCTTCCGTGGGAGGTCTCCACTCCGTAGTTTGTTTGGCTCTTTTCGTGGCAGTCTGGCCTCCAGTCCACTTGGTCTGGCCCCCCATGGCCCCCCATGGCCCCCCATGGCCGGGGTTCTGCCAGCCCACCCTGCACCCTGCACCCTGGGCTCAGTGCAGAGAGGGAAAGGGGGCAGAGTGGAGGAGGGCTCCAGCCAGCCACTCAGGGAGGGAGGGAGGGGGGGGGTGGAAGAAATGCTCAGATTTTTGAGGGGCACTATAGCCCCTACAATGAATGGGCTTCCCAAAATTATGTCATGTGGCAGTCTATGGAATGTAATGTTTGTTAGGGCAATTATGATATAATCTATTGCCAGCCAAGTCTATGGACTTCAATGTTTGGTTAGGGCAGTAAATGACAACGTAAGATGTCACCTGACTGATATAAATACATCTTGAAATACGTTGTATTAGTAGAAGTATCAAGTATTGAGAAACGGACCCTCAAAATGTTACTTAAGTTACATTACTGGAGTAAATGTACTTAGTTACTATCCACTAGTGGAGGCGAGGAAAGGAGGGAGGGTGGCCAGCAGAACTTTTATCCGTGGCAGGAATGCAGAAAATGTGGAAACAATTGGTGGAGTGCAGAGAGCCCAGGCTTTCAGAGCCCCGAGGTGACAAAGGGTTTTCACCCCGCGGGAGGCGAGGGGGTCCGGGGTGGTGCCGGGGGGTGGTGAGGGGCGGGCAGGCGGGTGGGCCGGGGTCTGTGCTGCCGCGGCGATCGCTATGGGCTCCAAGAAGAAAGGGAAGCAGGGGGGGGGGGGGGGGGGGACTATTCCTAACTGGGTTACCGTTTCAGGGGGCAGACAGGCCAGTTACACAACACAGACACACGCCCACGAGGCAGCGACACACAGGAATGTGGAGTGGCCGTGGACAGAGAGAGACAGAGATGAGAGGGAGAGATGGAGAATAGATGGATTGATGGAGGGATAAATGGATGATGGACTAGAATTAGGACACCTATGCATTACAATTTACATTACAAGGATAACTTTAGTTTTTAAGGTTCATGTTTTAGGTGGTTATTAGAGAAACTAAAAGATGAGTGTAATTTTTTTTTCATTTGCTGCTTTCGTTCGTTTTAGCTATTTTTGACGGGGCGGGGGCATTCGAACAAGTGGCTAAATATATGTTTTACAGCGATTTATTTATTATTACTTTATAGTCCTACTAGACCCCAGGAAATTACATCTAGCCACAATAGTTGTTTTCCGTGCGTCTGAACGAACCACTGACTACTAGGGGGATGAACCACTGACTACTAGGGGGATGAACCACTGACTACTAGGGGGATGAACCACTGACTACTAGGGGGATGAACCACTGACTACTAGGGGGATGAACCACTGACTAATAGGGGGATGAACCACTGACTACTAGGGGGATGAACCACTGACTACTAGGGGGATGAACCACTGACTAGTACTAGGGGGATGAACCACTGACTACTAGGGGGATGAACCACTGACTACTAGGGGGATGAACCACTGACTACTAGGGAGATGCCATACTGTGTGTCATAGGCTATGTTTGTCACCTCTTCCTTCACATTCAGTAGATCCTGTGATCTTTTGTGGCCATGAGTACTTTCCTGGGATCTAGTAAACTATAGTAAATAATAATATAGAAATCGCTGTAAAAATGTGTAAAAAAATACACATTTAAAAATTAACACTCATCTTTCCTTTCTGTAATAACAAACATGAACCTTGGTTGAAAAAACGAAAAACAAAGCAGATACTCTTAACCCATTTAGACCTGAGGACAATTCTACAAATGCCTTCTAAATCTTGACAGTTTTATGAAAGACCATTCTATGTCAGTCATTCTCAAACATTTTCATGTCAAGGACGCCCAAAAATATATGTAATTGGCCGCCCACCCCCATCTGAAAATGACCTCACAGAAGCAAAGATTTGAGTTAAAAACATTCGCTCTGAAATAACTTATATTCAGAGATTTGAGTTAAAAACTTTCTCTGAAAGCAAGTATTCAAATATTTGCGTCACATTGTCACAATTAAAAAAATCCAGCTAAAGTTTAACATAACCCTTAAAACACCAAAAGGGGTTCCCGTACATAAACATGGTCAACCAAGAACATATCAGTCTAAATAGTATAAACCGGTAAAACGCCTGAGGGCGTGGTCACGTGCACGCATCCGCCTCGTTGACGGCAGACTGCTGGGCTTGGTTGGTTGCACTGATTTAGCCTTTGACAAATAACAAACAAAAAGAAAACAAGAAAATAGATATGTATGTACATTGAAAACGTATACAAACTATAGGATGCCAGGTCAACAAATGAACCTGCATCTGTCGAAATAACATGCTATCTTTTACATTTTAACCATTCTAAACTGCATGGTCATCGAGGCTATGTCAAGTGGTGTACTATGGCAAGTGCATTAGTCCATGGGGCCCCTTAACTCTTGAGTGTATAAATTTGTACACTCTGTACTATCAATCATTTTGCTGGGGACCCACTGAACCCTGCACTGAACCCCCCCCCCAACATGTACGGCCATTAATGGCACATTTTGATAAAAAGGCTGTGGGTGTGGTCTAGAACTCTTGGGGTCAACCAACCAGCACATACCACCACCCACACACCCCCCCACCACCCACACCCCCACCACCACCCACATCCCCACCACCCACACCCCCACCACCACCACCCACACCACCACCACCCACATCCCCACCACCCACACCCCCACCACCACCACCCACACCACCACCACCCACACCACCACCACCCACATCCCCACCACCCACACACCCACCACCACCACCACCCACACCACCACCACCCACATCCCCACCACCACCACCCACATCCCCACCACCCACACACCCACCACCACCACCACCCACACCACCACCACCCACATCCCCACCACCACCACCCACATCCCCACCACCCACACACCCACCACCACCACCACCCACACCACCACCACCCACATCCCCACCACCACCACCACCCACACCCCCACCACCACCACCCCCACCACCACCACCCACACCACCACCACCCACATCCCCACCACCACCACCACCCACACCACCACCACCCACACCCCCACCACCACCACCCCCACCACCACCACCCACACCACCACCACCCACACCCCCACCACCACCACCCCCACCACCACCACCCACACCCCCACCACCACCACCCACACCACCACCACCCACATCCCCACCACCCACACCCCCACCACCACCACCCACACCACCACCACCCACATCCCCACCACCACCACCCACACCACCACCACCCACATCCCCACCACCCACACCCCCACCACCACCACCCACACCACCACCACCCACATCCCCACCACCCACACCCCCACCACCCAACAGTACTTCAGGCTCAGGCTGCTTTTGCTTAGGACTTTAATCATTTTTGCAACTCACTGCAGACAAAACACATTTTCAATCAGACTGTCAGACTGTCTTAAAATTGGAGACCAGCTATTTTCTTTTATCTGAGTACTGAAACAATAACACAGTGGGATGAAAATGGAGAAAAACAACTATCTAAATATTAATGATATGACTTGTTTGTTTTCATCACGAATGCAGTGGATTTAGCATATACTATCTGCTTTGCCCTTCATGCTCTCTCTCTCGCCCACTCTCTACCGTCTCTCTCTCTCTGTGTGTGTGTGTGTGTGTGTGTGTGTGTGTGTGCATGTGTGCGTGCGCACGCGTTTGTGTGCTGCGACACATACTGATGCCGTTGTAAATAGATGTGCAAATGGTAGTAAAGGAACAATTCATTAGTCCTGACATTAAAGTGCTAATCAATATAACTGCATTAAACTATTAGGGCCTCACACAAGCGCACACGCTCGCTCTCTCTCTCTCACACACGCACGCACGCATGCACACGCACACACACACACACACACGCACGCATGCACGCATGCACGCACGCACGCGCGCACACACACACACACACACGCACACACACACACACACACACACACACACACACACACACACACACGAGCACACAGTCACACACACACACACACACACACACACTCGGCCATATTGTGACACCTCATGTTCTGCAGCAGAAATGCAGAGCAGTTCGTCACAGTAGCTATGAATGTAATTAGAACATGAGTGGAATTTGTCTTGTGACAAACACGTAAGCACTCTACTGTATGTACGTGCAAGCTCAAAACACATGTTTGTATTACTATACTTAAGGGGACTGTCGGTGCATGACATGAGCATAACTTTAATCCCAACACTTACAACTTAATGTATAAGCCTGACCCCAACTTGAATCTCTTCCTGAAACTCCCAACATGTTTTTAAACCATAAAACCACCATTTCTCACATGAGGACCAGAACAATTGTCCTTAAATTCTACAATACTTGTGGGGACATTTTGTCCACACACTTTCCAAGTATACACACACACACACACACACACACACACACACACACACGCACGCACGCACGCGAGAGACAAAGTAGGAAGTTGCCGTGATTTCCTGGGTCTTATCTTTTTCTAGATAGATGGGTCGCTGGGGCCTGGGGCCGAGCTGGGAGTTCATCCGTCTTGTTATGTTCAGCCAGAAGCCACTTATATTTATGCGTTCATATCGACTTTAATGAATTTTTTTCCCCCTGAAAAATGTTTAGAGTGTACCGAGACTAATCCATCACGTTCTGTCAGATTACCATGTTGTCTTCATCACAAGGTTCCATCACACGACAACTGCTGACCTCCGCTGATTTCCACCACATATCCTCAAATTCACTGCTTTCCTTTTTGCAAGCGCCATTAAAGCACCCACTCACCTCCCACCCTTTTATATTTTAGGCATTTAGCAGACGCGCTCTTATGAAGAGCGACTTACAAGTGCGAGTTTGGAGTAACTAGAGTAAGCCATAAATCATCATCATAACAGGGAAACTAGTCTAGTCACATAAGTAGAGTGCAGAGAGAACTGGTGTTGTGCCTCAAAGTACCTAGGATACCAGTTAAATTAAACAATGAACCTATGGCATCTGTCTAAACAAGCATTCCCATTTTCTCCTTCTCATTGTGCCACTTCAGCAGGCCTGGCCCAGCGGTACCCAACAGATCCTGCTGCCACCCGCATGGCCGCAGCTCACCCATACCTCGGTCCAGCATGCCACGGTCATCCCCGACACCATGGGCAGCACACAGCCTCTCGCCAACTGGAGGTGAGAAGAACGCCACCGCAACATTTATGCTCGGGTTTTGCTACAGTGCCTGTTTTCGGCAATGAACATTGTCGCACAAGTGCACAAGAGATATAAATGACGCATTAGTTGAGCTGCCGAAGCGAGGCAAAGCGGTCTGTCTGTTGGTCTGACAGACAGACATGTGCATCTCACACATAGATGAACAATAAAAGACAACTAATTGCCTTTGCAGTACAACAAATATTTATTTCAGCATTGCGGGAACGAAAACAGCTTTCATCAGGCTTTCATCATCGTTTCATCAATGGTGCTGATGTCAGTTTTTTATTCCTGCAATGATGAATTAAACATTTATTTTAGTACAGCAAAGACAATTAGTCATGTTTTAGCATGCACAACCAGCAATTTATTGTATTTCTTTTGGTGGAACACACATATTAGCTGATCTATAAGCTCAGATCGTAGGAGCTTGCACTCCTACGATCTGAGCTTATAGATTGGCTATTTTCCCCGAATGTTGGACCCACTGGTGGGCCTTGATTATTTTGAAACTGGGCCCCCAAATAATTGACAAAACACTAAGATTTTTATGATAATATAACACATCTATATCACACACGGCCCACCCAAATCGGCTGCCGTATTACGTGGTCAGATGGGTGGGCCACGACCGGTGGTTTCTACGACGATATCAAGATTTGATACTTTTGTAATAGAAGCCGTTAAGTGCTGAGGTTGAGCAGGTATGAGACATGCTGCAGGATGAAGACAGGTGGTTTATCGGGGGGGCTGATTGACAGAGTGGGGTTTTTACTCCCCCATCCCACCTGACAGCCACCAGCCGGAATGAATCACACTCCCTGAAGTGAACACTGTGCTGCTTTTATAAGAGCGGCGTTACCTTGGGAGAGACGGGATAGATGTACATATGAGGACATAATGTCTGGTATAGGGCCCTGTCAACAGGGACGACTTGATGAATGGACGGGGAGATGATGGAAGATAGATGGGAGAGATCATCAGTCTGGAGGGAGATAAGCCTGACGCAGGTATATCATGTTGTGATGTACATGGTATATACGGCCGGGGGTGCACGCACGCATGCACGCACGCACGCACGCACACACACACACACACACACACACACACACACACACACACACACACACACACACACACACAGGTTCACTTGGTGCTGTCCATCGTGGCCAGACTACCCCACCTCCTGCCTTCTTCCCCCTCCTCTTCCTGTCCAGTGACAGCACCATTGTCCTCGGAGAGACAGCGGGGGAAAGTGTCGCACTTCCTCTGCAGAGATATATGCCTCCCTCTCTCTCTCTCTCTCTCTCTCTCTCTCTCTCTCTTTCTCTCTCTCTTTCTTCATCTCTCTCTCTCTCTCTCTCTTCATCTCTCTCTCTTCGTCTCTCTCTCTCTCTCTTCATCTCTCTCTCTCTCTCTTTCTCTCTCTCTTTCTTCATCTCTCTCTCTCTCTCTCTTCGTCTCTCTCTCTCTCTCTTCATCTCTCTCTCTTCGTCTCTCTCTCTCTCTCTTTCTCTCATTTATTCTCTCTCAATCCTCTCCGTCCTCCCCTTACAAGGTGGCTGCTGCCACCTGCTGGTTCATATGGGGAATACAGGCTTGGTTTCTCCTAGTGTGTGTGGTCTGTGCTGGTGTTAATTTGAAAGAGCTAAGGAAACTTTGGAAAGACGGAGCTGTATGAACAAAAAGCCAAAAAAAATAAAATAATAATAGCCTATCTACCAGTGACTGGCTATTTTTAGCAAAGAGATTTGATGTGGATAGAAAAAAGCAGTCCAAAGTACAGAGACAACTCAGGTCCAGTTTACTAAGTAAGTGGTTAACAATGTAACTTGTAAGATGTGTGACATTCATGAACTAAACAAAGTTCAATAGGGCAGTGGTTCTCAACCTTTAAGGGCCGCAACCCCCCAAAAAATATTTTGAACTCGGCAGCCCCCACCCTGACTTGCAATGTAGGAGTTGAGGCCTAAAATGTTGTTCGACTCGGTACCACAGATAAATATTGTGAAAATAGCTGATGTTGGACCAGTCCTTAAATTGTCACTTCACTGTTATCTGGGACCCCCCCCACACACACACTCTATGGGGGTCCCGGCCAACAGGTTGAGAACCAAGGTGGACCTAAGGGACATGTCTTTGAGTTTCCAAATAAAGAGACAGGTCCTTATTTCAAGGGACAGAGGGTTGGCACCACATAACTAACGCGGAGCTCTGTCCTGTGTCCAGGAACCCCCACCCTCATGGCGGCCATTACAATCCCATCATGCAACAGGGGGCCCTGCTGGCGGGTCACGTGACGCTGCCGTCCAGCCAGCCTCTCAACGTGGGCGTGGCTCACGTCATGAGGCAGCCGGCGACCAACAACAACAACAACTCCGCCTCTTCCAAGAAGAGCAAACAGCACCAGTCTGCCAGGTAGAATACCGTGGCGTACATTTACTTTACACTTTACACTTTTCTTCTTCAGTACTTTTACCTCTACTCCACTACACCACAGAGGAAAATATTGTACTTTTACTCCACTACAATTATTTGAAAACTTTGTACATTTGTATTATTAGCCTATTATAAACCACTTCAGCCACATACACCACATACAAACCTATACTTCATAAACCATTATACTTTGGCTATTTTCAAAGGATTTTAATACATTTTGTAAACTTGGGACATGAGTGCTTTTACTTTTGTTACTTTTTCTAGGCCTACTTTAAGTACATTTTTATTGCCAATAGGCTACTTTTGTACTTTAACGCAAGTGAAAGTTGAATAGGCCTAACAGACTTCTACTTGTAACTGGGTATTTCTACATTGCAGGATTGTGTGAGTTTTTATTCAATCAAGACAGATACACGTATCATTCATCAGCTTGTGTGTTCCGTTTCCTATTTTGTCCACTCAATATAGTGTTTCATAATTTACCAATGCACTTGTTCATCTTGTATCTTTACACCCGTTTTAGACCTGTTGTAACATCATTGCTGTCGGGAGGAAACCTCCTAACTCCATTATTGAGGTTTTTGCGTTCTTTTGCATGAATCAGTGCTATTGAACACCCTTTACGTCTGTGTGTGGTTTGTAACCAATGGAAAGTAGTAAAAAACGCTTTTGACAAAACCTCTTAACATTGGAACAACTGTCTGCTAAAGCAACTAATTCCACCACCTCTCATGCAAGTAATTGTAAAACAATATATAAAGTCACAACACCAACTTTGATGAGGCAGTATTGCTTTGTTTTCAAAATATAAGGTTTTCTTAATTTCCTGAAAAATGAACATTAGAGATTCAGGGCTGTATTTTGCGTGTAGTACCAGGTCTTATTACCTAACTTGAGTAAACTAAAGACCTGGAGGCGTGATCAATGCTCTTTGGACACTCAGAATAGCCAAATGGCATTGATCACGCCTCCAGGTCTTTAGTTTACTCAAGTTAGACCTGGTACTTAAGACACGCAAAATACAGTCCTCAGTTTCTTCCCGACAGCAGAGATATGTTTACCTTACCTTTTAATTGTGTTGGTGTTGACAGGCTGAGTGTACCAGAAAAATCTGTTCGGTCGGTCACTTCTTGTAGTACATTGAAACTGAGTTGAGTTGAATTGTCGGGGCCCCTCCACCACGACAGTGGAAGACCCAGGTATATTTTATGGTGAAGTCAGATTCCCAGGGCAATACCGCGACTCGCCTGTAAGGCCCGGGAAAAGTACTGTACTGCTGAGTGAGAGCTCTCAGCTCTAGCACCACTCCCCCCCTCTATAGCCTATGGCTCGCATAGAGAGTGGAGCAGCCACCTTTTTTTATGGCGAGATCCAGGAAAAGCGGCAAGAGCTCTCCAGCGGCTCGCCTGAGGAGACTACTTGCTGCTAATTCCCAGGGTCCCGGCTTCCCCTTCCGTGCCGGGGATCCTGTAGTTTTCTGATTCACTGACCACTGATCACTTGTCCAAAATACACATGCAGAAATATGACAACAGAAATAGGGAATGCAATAGGGCAGGAAATACATGGGAAACATCTAGGCACCCATCAAGTATATGTATATCATTGCAATATGAGTTATCATGTTATCATAATCAGTATGCAGTTACCATTATATTTTATGCAGTTATCATTATGTTACTCACCAGAATAGATGAACGGAACGCAGAGGTTGTTGTAAGTCCAATAATAGTTTATTACTCAAGAAAATCAGTTTACAGAAAAAATATTTTATATACAACTCCAGCACTGTAATCCCCCGTAGGTGGAGGAGAAGAATTATGGGCCATGTCACCCAGGCCGGAATGTCCCTCCTGCACATACTCCCTTGGAGGTGATTCACGACCCCTCGGGTAAACATTGTAACCCTCGCGACTCTATTGACTATATCCATTGTTCTGGTGCCGCCCGGTATGCAACCTGGGGAATTTCTCCTCATACGTTGAAGGCTGCGCTATGCTGGTGTGACGGCCCTTTCCTCAGAGGAGGGGTGACCTGAGAGGTCACTGGCCCCTGACCCTTGGCCAGCCGCTGTCTTTCGCAGTTCCCCACCAAACCTGGCGTCTCGCTTTCCTCCCCTCCTGACCTGAGCCCAGCCAACTTCACGAGGCCTACTGCCGGCCTGTCCACAGTTGGTTGCTAGCAGTGTCCATGACTACATGGACACTTTGAAATACTAAAATATCTAAAAAATACCCACATAAAAAACCCAGGAAAGTGTGTATTGTCTCCCAAACATCATTAAAAATAGATCTGGTTGCAAAAGGAGTGAAGTGTCCATCCCTTTAAGTAAAAAATGCCTCCTCCCGCCTCCAGGAACACGTCGGCGTACGAGGTGTCGTCCTCTCAGGCCGTCCTGTCGCCGCAGCGCTCCAAGCGGGTCAAAGAGAACACGCCCCCACGCTGTGCCGCCACTGGCGTGCTACAGAACGGCAGCAACTGTGCCCCGCCCCCGCAGCCCTGGGGGGTTGGCGACGCAGCGGAGCAGGCTTCCAGCACCACCCGAGAACACCAGCAGCACCAGCACCACCACCACCACCAACAGCAGCAGCAGCAGCACAGCCACGCCCCCCAGCGACAGACCATCGTCATCCCCGACACGCCCAGCCCCGCCGTCAGCATCATCACCATCAGCAGCGACACGGACGAGGACGACGACCACCACCACCGCCACCACAAACACACCACCACACACCACAGGTCAGCACGCACGCACACACACACCACCACACACCACAGGTCAGCACGCACTCACACACACACCACCACACACCACAGGTCAGCACGCACTCACAAACACACCACCACACACCACAGGTCAGCACGCACTCACACACACACCACCACACACCACAGGTCAGCACGCACGCACACACACACCACCACACACCACAGGTCAGCACGCACTCACACACACACCACCACACACCACAGGTCAGCACGCACTCACACACACCACCACACACCACAGGTCAGCACGCACTCACACACACACCACCACACACCACAGGTCAGCACGCACTCACAAACACACCACCACACACCACAGGTCAGCACGCACTCACACACACACCACCACACACCACAGGTCAGCACGCACTCACACACACCACCACACACCACAGGTCAGCACGCACTCACACACACACCACCACACACCACAGGTCAGCACGCACTCACAAACACACCACCACACACCACAGGTCAGCACGCACGCACACACACACCACCACACACCACAGGTCAACACGCACGCACACACACACCACCACACACCACAGGTCAGCACGCACGCACACACACACCACCACACACCACAGGTCAGCACGCACGCACAAACACACCACCACACACCACAGGTCAGCACGCACGCACAAACACACCACCACACACCACAGGTCAGCACGCACGCACAAACACACCACCACACACCACAGGTCAGCACGCACGCACAAACACACCACCACACACCACAGGTCAGCACGCACTCACAAACACAGTGTATTCTGCCCAACATATGGACGACCACCACCACCACCGCCACCACAAACACACCACCACACACCACAGGTCAGCACGCACGCACACACACACCACCACACACCACAGGTCAGCACGCACTCACACACACACCACCACACACCACAGGTCAGCACGCACTCACAAACACACCACCACACACCACAGGTCAGCACGCACTCACACACACAGTGTATTCTGCCCAACATATGCAAAAAGACACTCAGAGTGCGCTGATTTGGGTTGGAATGAAATTGTCTTCACGTATAGTTAAAAAAAAAAACAGCTTGCAGGATGGTCCAGATCATGGGAAAACATGTTAAAATAAGCATAAGAGGTTTCTGCTCGAAAGCAACAATATATATATTTTAACCACTTTCCCGTGGACCACCTGTAATAATTCTGCCATGGATCACCTGTGATTATGGCATGGACCTGGTTGAGGAACTCTCTCTCTCTCTCTCTCTCTCTCTCTCCAGTGCATCTTCCAAGCAGAGGAAGAACGTCATCAGCTGCGTGACGGTCCACGACTCGCCCGACTCCGACTGCTCCAGTGGCAACAGCCCCCCCTACGGCGTGGAGTCCTCCAGACACCCCCCAAACAACAACAACAACAACAGCAGTAGCTACGGCGACATCAAGACCACCGTGCTGGACAACTACAGCAACGGAAACCACCCCCGCACCATCATCATCCCCCCGCTCAAGAGCCAGACCAGCGAGATCCTGAACGAATGTGAGCGGCTGATGCCAGGTGAGGAACCACAGGGCTCATTGTTGCATTGTTAGATTCTGTTATTAACCACTTTCAACCTGGCATCCATATTTGGGCATGTCATTATAGGTGAACATTTAACCCTTTTTTTGTTCAAACAAACAAATAAGAACGTTTTTTTTTTTTTTTACTTTTACATTTCAAGGACCCCCAGTTTCATAAGCATAATGCCACATTCCCTCATTTTTATGTCATTTTCTATCTCTGGAACCCCACACTGTAACATCCTAACTGTGATAGTGTCCAAATGGAACCAAATGGACCAAAGGTGTCATTTGAACAACTCTCAGTAGTCAGCAGACGGTATAAATTGACTTTTCTTTCTCGCGTTTCTTTTTCACGAGGTTTGTTCGATTATGGTTATTGAACCCTTGCGTTTGCCGTCCTTTCCTCATTCATGTCTTTCATTCCAGATGCAATGAACCACCAGAACGCCTACAAGTTCAAGACCTCCAATAGCATGGTGTCTGGCAGCAACCACCTGCAAGGGGGCGTGGCTGTAGGCGGGTCCTACCGACAGCAGCGCTCAGGGCCACACCTCTTCCAGCAGCAGCCTCTCAATCTCAGCCAGGTAGGAACATACATACCGTAGATATATATATAAGAAAGCTAGATGGCTCACCCGCGCTCTGGCCAATGGAGAGCGCATGTGCTCATGGGAGGGCAAGACATTCCCGAGATTCCTTGCGAAGCACCGCGGAAGCATGAATGTGCGTCACAGAGCGCATGTTCGGGTCTGATAAGTCCCGGAAAAGATGCGCTGTGATTGGCCAGTAGTCACTTGAGTGTCTATAATTGTGATATGGCTCTTCCTGGTTCTGAAATAAAGATCTAAGTTGAATTGATTTAAAAACAGAGCATCACGTCTCCGCTGGCTTTGCAGGTGCAGCAGCACATGGTCGTGGAGCGGAGCGGCGGCCACCGGCGCCAGCAGGCCTACATCACGCCCACCATCGCCGCGCAGGCCCCCTACTCCTTCCACCACGGCAGCCCCTCCCACACGGGCCACAACGTGCACCACACACACCTGACCGCCACGCACCTGCCCGGCCAGCCGCCACCGCCGCACCTCTACGCCTATGCCACCGCGGCGGCGCCCGCCGCCCTGGGCTCCACCGGCACCGTGGCCCACCTGGTGCAGGGGTCGGCGCGCCACGCCGGCTACCCGCCGGGCAGCATTGTGCACCAGGTGCCCGTCAGCATGGGCCACAGCGTGCTGCCGTCGCCCACGCTGCACCACAGCCAGTACCAGGCCCAGTTCGCCCACCACCACCACCACCACCACCACCAGGCCTACATCAGCGCCTCGCCCGCCTCCACCGTCTACACTGGATACCCCCTGAGCCCCACCAAGGTCAACCAGTACCCTTACCTCTAGACCAGTGATTCTCTTTTTTTCTTTCTTTCTTCTTCTTTTTTGTTTTTGTGAATTTCAAGGATCCCCAGTTTGATATATGATTTTAATTTGTTTTTATCTCTGCAACCCCCAGATGTACACTGTAAAGTCCTCAGTGTTAATTTCACTCTGAGAGCGTACAAATGGAACTTGAACATTCGGGTTTCATTTGTATGCTCTCGCACTCGGGAGTCACAGAGCCCTACGTTGAGAACCACTGCTCTAGACCAGACACAGGACAGACACTGGAGAGCCTCGAACCCAGCACTGCTGCTGCCCCTGGACCCTCCCCCCCCCCCCCCCCAAACCTCAGACACAAACAGAGACAGAGGAACGTTGCAATCCTCGTCAAACTAACTTGAAGATTATATACAACGACAGAGGAAAGAGGGAATAAAAAAAAGAAAACATACACAGCCCCTCCAGAAGGAAACAAGAGGGGTGGAATTTAAGAGGGGCAGTTCAAGGGGTTTTCTGTTGGTTTTTCGATTTGTTTTTATTTTGTCCAGTTCTTTTTTCTTTTTTTTGTTGTTTATTATTTCGTTACCCTCTTTCTCTTTGTTTTGTGCTCTGCTTTCTGGAGAACGTAACGTCCCGTGCATTTTACAGCGAGGCCTCTGGAAAAGAGGCCTTCTTCTCGGGAGAGGCGTAGGTTTTCCGCGATGGAATCAATTGTTTAAAATTTAAAATTTCTTTAGCATTTTAGTTTTTCCTCTCCCTCTTGAAATAGGGAAGTGACTGTTGAACAGGGGTTACTCTCTGGAAGTTTGGATTCCCAAGAAGATTTGGGAAATGGTGAAATACGAAAACCTGCTGCTGTTCAAAGAAAAAAAAAAGAATATCGATGGCCTTGAACTGTCTTAAAATATTTCCAAATCATTAATGGTGGTGACAGGGGGGCGACAACCCTACCCGCCCGCCCCACCCCCACCCTTCTCCGGCTATGGAGGTGTCTGGAAATATAACCAATATAAGACAAAAACAAACTTTGTAGTGTATTTATAGATAACTTTCTCTTTTATGTTTTACCTTTATGATGATACTTCAGTTTTAGCTATAGGTGTCTTAGCTGGGCCCCGGTTCTTAGAATGTAGCAGGTCTGCACCTGTTTGTTTTATGAAGAAAACCTTTTTTGTTCTGTTTTTGTTTCGTCCTCCCCCAATCGATTTATTTGTTCCTCTTTTTTCTTCTTCATTGTGATTGCACAAAGTTGTTATAATAACATAGGCATGTACAACGTGATTGTCTGTGTGTGCTACTGTTAGCCGTGTGTGTGTGTGTGTGTGTGTGTGTGTGTGTGTGTGTGTGTGTGTGTGTGTGTGTGTGTGTGTGTGAGTAGCTCCTCCTCTAAAAACCCTACTCCGTCTAATAGGTGTGACCCTCTTTCCCTCGTAGTGCCTTACAGATATAAAGACATAGTTTACTTGGCTCGGGCTCTGAGACAGCCATCAGAGGTTATACCCAGGGCATGGTCACACACCTTTAGGCTGTCCCTTGAAGTACGGAATACATCCCTTATTTTGAAACTATGAATACGAGTCCCTTATTGAACTGATACGAGACACACTTTGTTCTTTATTTTTGGGGGGAATCTATCAGATGACACATCTTTCACATTAAAACAGCTCATATACACAACAGGTTGTTAAGTGCCGTGGTTGACAGGCATGCCGCTTGTAGCGCTTGTGATGTGCGACCATACCCTGAAGCCTCATTTATACATCGCTGTATGTCGGCATCAAGTGCCAAAAATAGCTGATCTACAAGGTCACAATGAATCACATCCATGACGTTGTGAGCACGTGGATAGCCTATTTTTGGTATGTGATACCATTATCGACATACGATGGGCCATAAATTGGGGAGAGAGAAAGACATGGATGGTACCCTGGTTCAGTTGTACCGCAGCTCTCTTCCAGGTGTAAGCTCGGCTCTTGCTGTTCCTTGTCCTTAACGACAAACACACTATATAGGTGACGATGATTAACGTCAGAGTTCAAAATCAAAACTGACCTATTTTAATATTACGTGTGCATGAGATAACTTGCCTGGGGGTACTTAACCAAAGTCGTTAGATCAATTATTAGTTTGGTTTGTTCTGGATATAAATGTAAATATATAAACATGTACAGTATAGCTGTAAGACTCTACAAGAGTGGTACCCATAATGATGTGGCTTTAGTTTGGAATATATTTGTTTGTTCTTTTGTTTTTGTTTTCATCGAACAAGGGAATTAACGCACAGGGATTACAGAGCAGAGTCATTAGCACATGGATCTGTTAAAACACGGAACAACGGAATGTGATGTTCAAAAGTACTAACAGGAGATTATGATTATGTATGATTATGATCATGAGGGGACGAGTTTCGGTATATTGTTCGAGCTGTAATAGACGTCATTCTTAAAAAGGTTAAAAGCTAGGCCTGATGGGAAGTGGCGGCGATCCTGTGAGGCCAGAGAAAGCCTGGTTTGCGATGGAGAGGTAGAGGTGCTGAGGGCTTTTTGAGAGATTCTGTGTAGGCGCGAGTGAGTGAAGGGCTGGTAGAGATTGGTTTAGGTAGGGACCGCGGACGCGGAGCGCAGGGTGAAATATTCCTTATCGTAAACTGGACAAAAAGATTAGCATGTTGGCACTGTGCAGGTTGGTTGTGACACTGAGCCCAGGTGGTTGGTCGGAGCCGCGGGGGGCACTGCAGAAATGCTCACCTACAGCATGGAGCCCAATTGAAAGCTTTGGTGAAGGAATGAAGTATTTTCGATGCAACAACGTCATTACATCGACTTTTTCGCTGATGTCATAAAATGTAGTCTTAACTCTCACGCAAGGCATTTTTGTTGATATTGTCATAGCTTTTTGGGCAGATATATGGAAGTTATTTGAATTGTTCTGTTGTGAGTGTTGGGTAGCACTATAAGGCCTACGCAGAGGGAACATAACAGAATGGAAGTGCCAGGGTGTACACCTGGAAGGGCATCTGGAAATTTGTATTTATTATTTTAATTGTCACTTGTCCATTTGTCTTGGAAACAGGTACATCGCGGACATGGCCACACCCCCCGAACACATACAGTACATGATGTGACCAATTAGGGCTGTCGCTGTTTGCTGCTTGATTTAACAGACGTCATTTCCTCTTAGCCAATGAATACAATCTACTCTCCTTTTGTTATTTTTGTCTTCATTAAAGGTGATATAGGCAAGTTTTCAGTGTTTGTACACAGAATTGATCGAGTGTTTCCAAACAAATTAAAATCTAGCTCCACCCCCCTCCCCCCGTCATTCTATTGGCTGAGCCAGGTCACTTCAGGCTATGGGGTTGTTGTTGCTGCTGGGAGGGACGCTATGGATATTGCGCTCGTATGGCTAAATATGACATTAAAAAATTATGAATTTCTATCGATATCATAGTTACAACAATGACATTGAGTTGACATGTTTTTTTAAGGGTAACTGTAGCGTAATCACAATATCACAAGACTGACACGACGAGTCCCGCAAATGAGGAAGTAGGAAGTAGTGGAGCAGACTCACTGGCTCTCAATTCAATTATCTTTCATTTGTAATCGTGCATATAAAACATATTGCCCCTCAAATGCCCCAGCCACTACAGCATCGTTCATGTGAACTACTTTGTCCACGGTTATTCATCGCTATGATGATCAGCGACGGCTTGTCACCGTTGGCGAGCACGGGTTGAATGCAAGCTTCAAGCCGGCCGGACCACCAAACCATGCGCTATACATAGCGATTCTCATAATTTCAACAGGCTTACATATTACATCATAAACATACTATTTCACATGAACAATGGTGAAACTAAGATATGGGGATAATATTATACTTGCAAATTGCAAGTATAATATTATCCCCATATCTTAGTTTCACCAATGCGATTTCATTGCAAGTTGCAATGAAATCGCATTGCGTTTTCATTATAATACTGCTGGGTCGAACACACATGCAGTCACAGCCTCGCGCTGCAATTGGCTAAGACTCCGCGTCACCCCCCACACAGACCCTCCTCCCAACACGACGCTTCCGTCCCGCGACATAAACAACAGTGGATATAAACAGATACAAACACATAGAGGGAGACAAAGGGAGAGTGTATGTCTACAGGGCAGCAGCTCAGCATCAAAATATAGGGGAAGATAGAGGGAATAAGGCCACAAATATAGATAGATAAATATGTTGATTTTTGGCTGAAAACTTGCCTATATCACCTTTAAGTGAGCGCATAAGAAGTGCTAGTGACTTTAGTGAAAGCTGCCATGGTACAGTACATGGTCTGCCACAGTACTTGCATTTTAAGTTACCCCCTCCCCGGTTTCTTCTTCTTCACATTAGACTGAACATTTACATGGCTGTAGGTATGTTGTTTATTTTTTGAGATTGTTGCAATAATTGTTGTGGGTGTTCTCTCAGTGTGTACTTTTATTATTCTGCCAGGCTCATTTATTTTTCATTTTATTTCATTTGTAACCTGGGGGTTGTTGTACAGTCATATGTAGTATTCAATGGAGGTGGAAAGTGTTCCAACACTGATGGTGATCGTTATCGGTGTTGAGCTGATGATAATCCAATGGGGCCCTTGTAGGCCTACTGTAGGTAGCTCACTGTAGACTTGAGTATGCAAACACCCAGGTTTAAAAACAACAACAACAACCCAGCAATCCTCTAACCTTGATGAAAACTCCTGATGGGCCCAACAGAGGCTCGTCACCCATATTCCACACTCTTCCCGCACCCCCGCCCCATCAGGCCTTTGGATCCTAGCAGTCAAAGATGTGATATTACGTATTAGAACCTTGCTGGTTATGCCATTATTTTATATTCAATTTTTTTGGTGTGATTTCTATTATTAGCTTGGGTTTGCTTTATTCATATGAGGTGATCTGGGGGGCCTATAAGCAAGCATGCACGCATGCACGCACACACACACACACACACGCACGCACACACACACACACACACACACACACACACACACACACACACACACACACACACGCAGGAGATGTTTTTTCCAATGAAATAGTTTTCCTTTTTTCGGCTCCTGGATCACGAGGCAGACTACTGAAACATTCCACTGTTCAAGAGGAATCTTGCTTTATACCCATAGGACACTATTGTCTGGTCTGGTCGCCCTTCTCGTTCAACATGGGGACATCGCTGTCATACTCAGACTATATTCTCTCCTCCCACCAAAGAATTCAACACACTCGCAGTACTAGCAACACCTCCCCATACCCCCAACTCCCACTCGCTTGCAACAGTAGCTAGGCAATACGTTCTGCATTTAAACCATCTCTGAGAAAACACTTTACAAGTACGTTAATGGACATGTAATTTCTACCCCCACAGCAAATGTTGGTGTGCATGTCATATAAAGAATTTACCGCACCGTACACAAAGTAGCGTGCGCGCACACACACACACACACACACACACACACACACACACACACACACACACACACACACAGTAGTTGTTTTGGTTAGAGTTGCCAGTGTTTCTGTACATTAACTTTTTAAAAGAAAATCGGATTATTAATCACTCTTTCCCCCTAAATACATCAAGTTGTGATCATTTAATTTGTTCACTAAATATCTAACTTCTCTCCAAATTGTTTTATATAAAAGTTGTTGTTTTCTTTTTTTACATTGTCGATGTTGTAGCTTTATCAATGTTGTAAGAAAATGAATTTGTACAAAAAAAGATATATATGTTTTAAGTTAGCGTGCCATGGAATGGAATGACCTGTAAAGTAAATTAATCAAAAATATACCAACAATACCTTTACAAATGTGGTCACCTGCACAAAATGAATGTATTATGACCTGCCTGAGATGCTTTAGATCTTTCTCACTGGGTGACCATTTTAGTTTGAATTTGATTTCCACATCATTTGTGACCATGCATGATGCAATAATTTATAAATGTGATCCAGCAATGATTTACTAGTAATACAGAAGAACTCATGAAAAGATTAGTGAACTCCTCTTATTATAATGCGAGAGTAAAAAAAGAAGAAAAAAAGAAAGGATCTTAAAACTCAAGCCAAGAGATGCCCTACTACACTCAACATTTTGTTAATGGAAAATAACTTCTAGATGTGTGTGATGTTTGTTTACCACCCTATTTCATATTACGCTAGCCTATGTTTTGTGTTTCGTGATAAAGACGAATCAGAAGTATGAGCATTAATGTAGATGGAGTGACCTTACAATTACCAAAATGTGCTTAAGTAGAGAGTGAAGGTATTTTTTTGCTCGTCAAGAGTTGCGCATAGCCTACCCAGACTAGCCATTTTAATTTTAGAATACTGCCTTCCAAATAACCAACAGTACCCTCAAAGCTTTAAAAGGTGTAGTTTTAATTGGAGACAGCTGTGTGAAGCGGCCCGACGCCTGGTGTTTTTACAGCTTTGCTATTGTTAGTAACTTAGTACTCAATCTACACAAGACGTCTGTCACACTTCCAAACTTTGCCCACAGTGTGTGATTCTGAACGTTGAGAAACATTCCTAAGAAAAGGCACAGCACATACACAGTGCTACAGTACGTTAGTCTTCTCTGGCCAAACTCCTCAGAAATGACTTGAAGCTGCAGGAGGAACATGAATAGAATCAGACAGCCCCTGTCATGCCCCTCAGCTCATATTATGTTTCAGTCATTTGGTAAGATTTGCAACTGCCTCCCATTTCCCAATGTGAAACAAGATTTATGGATGGGTGTTAGCTGGCCCCATCTGTGACCTCCACCCTCTTCTGTAACTGACTTGGTCAGATCTGGCCGAAACTGACAGATTTGTGCATTTTTCTGAACATTCATTGTATAAAAAATGTAAAGCTAAAGCCTGGTAGAATTAGCTTACAACCTTTTAAATCGGTTTCTTTGCCAGCCTGCCCCAAGAGGCGTGTTCCTGGTCGGGAACGTGCCTCCATGAGTCCATGTTAAATTCAGCACAGGCTAGCAAAAATAGATTTTCTTTGGAGAATTTAACCTTTTTTGCCCTTTGCCCCTGAGCCAGATCTTTTTACTTTTGTCAGTCATGGCGCCACAGCGGAAGGGGAGGTCACAGATGGGGATATAGGTGTTATAGGTGCGGTCGAGAGTTGTTTGTTTCTTTGTTGATGTTTCTGTTGTTCTGTTTTTACCTTTTGTTAAGGAGTTCCACTCCTTCTCGCTGGCTTTTCTTTGGGGGAATTCAGGGTGAGGTGGTCATGGTTTGATGCCGTCACTGGTGGTCGATCATAATTAGCGCAAAATAACAAACCAAATAAATATTGGAATCTACTTGCAGGCAATTTCCCCAATCTCCGGTAATGTAAGGTCTTTCAAAAATATGTCTTTTCACGTCAGAGCCGGAACCAAAGAAAGATATATCTATCATGATAATGGTTCACAGTAAAATCCTCAGTGTTCATTTATCGACTTTATCGTCGGTTTATACATTTAACCATCCATTTGGTTTCATTACACACTGCCAGGTGTCAGATGAAATTTATACATTGAAAGTCAAATTACACCTGCTTACGCAGCAGGAAATACATATACCTCTTGTGATTCACCAGAGCCAGATTTTAAATCCCATTTTCCCTAGTATAAATAGCAGCACCTTATCTGTGGGGTTTGGTTTGAGTTACGTGCAGTACAGTAGGCTACATCAGCCTTGTCAGTACATCTCAGAATGATAACAGTAGGCCTACACTACTGCAGAGCCTACTACAAAACTACAACATTGAACTGCAGAGCTCAAAACAACATATTAAGTAAACTACTATAGCCATCACACCGAACTGGAATTCTATGTATGAGGGTGGATTCTGCCAATGCTTTTCAATGAGAACGCAGCGTTTTTCTGCGAAAATCCTCAAAGGGCAACAAACCGCTCCGTTCCCATTGAAAAGCATTGGTAGAATCCGCCCTCATAGGAAAAACTCCAGTTAGGTGGTACTGCACCCTAAGTGCATCAAACCCTGACCGCCTTTTGTGTCCATTGCTGTATGGTTTCTCAACGGTGTTGATAAAGCTAACGTGTGCTGTAGTATTTTCATAATAGTATACATATTTGTTGATTGTGTTTCATTTACATATTTTTTGTTTATTTGGGGTGTGATGTCTGATTATTTCAATCCGTTTATGTAGCGTTTACGTATACCCTTTTTCTTAGCCTAATTATATTAAGTATGTTATGAGAATGGATATTTTACTGGCTTTATAGAATGTTTAAAATAAATATGATAATGACAATAAGAAGAATGATTAATTAAAACCTCCTAACACATTGAGTACTTGCTATTAAGCGCTTGTGTTGCCATTATGATGTTGTGTGCTTATCTTTAATCATTTTCGTTGTAGAAAAATGGAGTGAATTTATATTAGGCTTCGAAAAAAAACACAAAAAAACCCCCAACTAATTATAGCATTGTGAATCTTACAAGGAGGATTTTAACAGGCAGACACCTTGGTCAAATAGAAGAATATAGTTATTTTAATTGTCCTCTTTACTAACTGTAGGGTGAGAGGGGGCTGGCGTTTGTGGTGAACTATGTTATAGCTTGTTATTCACTGTTACTTTTGATCATTTTTTCGGTCTCCGAGGTGAATCGAGTTATTAATGAGAAATTTGTATGCTCACATATGCATATTGTATATGTGTAGAAAAATGTAATCACACTTTGTCTTGGATTTACATTAAACTGTTAAGTCACGGCACCGGTGTCTTTGTCTTGTCTTGATGTGTGTGTGTGTAGTGCACTTGTTGTACTATTTTTTTTTTTTACGGCTACCGCCTTTATATTTTTTTTATAGAGGGACAGACAGTAGGCTGACAGGAAATGGGGAGAGATATGGGGGAGTCCGAGTGACATGCAGTAAAGGCCGTCGGGACCCGCGGCACACAGCCAGACTGGATTAACACTAGCCAAGGTGCCTGGAACGCTGAGCCACGGCCCAGGCGTTGTACTATTCTTTTGAGGGCCAAATGATCCTGAAGTACAGTAGAATCACCCTGGTCCTCACAAGAGAAATGGTTGTTTCATGGATTTGGGGCTTACAATTAAGAAAAAGATTCAGGTTGGAGTTAGTTGGGAATAGACATAGGCCTACTGTAAGGCTGAAGTGGTTCATTATTACTTTTCCCTTCTGAAAAATGTTGTGGATTCAAAAGTACAATATTTGTCTTTGGGGGAAATAACATAATGAGACAGCTTTTACAAAAGAAGATTTGTTTCTGTTGACAGAGATGAAATCTTTTCAATTGTTTTATTTTTCAAAGGAATAATGGTTTCAGGGTGTCTGTTTACATTGGAGAAAAACAAACTAAAAGTCCCAAACCAAATGGAAAACAAAAACACAATTATACTAACGACAACTAACAAAAATTAACTAATTAGATCAAACGAAAAACTACCATACATACAAACACCCCTATGTGAGGGAAAATTGAGTTAAATAAGTACCAACAGTAATATAGTGAATAACTTAAGAGCTGACTATTGGAATAATAATAAAGGTTACTCAAGAACTCTAGGATAACAAAGTATAACTTACTAAAAGGAACTGAAGACAAAGTAACTCAAGAAAACTAACAATCAACGCAGACAAACTAACTAAAGGAACAAAATACCAAAGCAAATAAACAAAAAAAAGGCAACATGGGTGGACGCTGTGGGCACTGGCTGCGTGCCTTCTCCTCCGAGAGGACACGAAAGGGCCTTTCTGTGTGGAGTTTGCATGTTCTCCCCGTGTACCCTCACAAAAAAAACATGCAGTAATCCAGGTCTCTAAACTGCCTCCCCGTGGCCAGCCGGGGCACCTGATGGAGGGGAAGGGAACTGGTCAGAATAACGTGTTCCTTCCACACGCTACGTCCAACCAGGGAAACTCCCCCCTGTCAGGTGTAAAGGAGCGATTTGGACACTCATGCATGAAGGAAGCATGAATTGGGGTTACAAAATCATGGGATGAAAAATAGTTTAAAAAAAAGACAGCTGATGGATGGAAATTAAGCTCCACCCACACTGCAGCTTGCAGTGTGGGTGGAAAACTGGGAACGCTTTTCCCCCGCGTCAAGTTGCAGCGTGGGTGGAGGATTCATTTCCATCCACCAGCTGTCTAAAAAACGGAAAGAGACTCCCGCCGCTCGCGGGGAGAAGCATCTTTGTGACTCGACTGTGTTGATTTTGTAGAAAGCAGGGCCATTGCCCAGCCAATCAGGACCAGGGCGTGGATGGGAAGAACGGATAAGGAAGGAGGTGTAGGTGCAGGTGGGGCCTGTCAATGATTGCAGCCACCTGCTTTCAATCACCCACTTTACTCTGCCAGCTCTACTCTTGTCGGCACCACACCCATTCTCCACACTCTCCATTCACGACATTTTCCTTGTCCTTGCAAATTATATCGAACCCGATGTTCTTTCTATCCACCCTGGATGGCAACACAGTTTTCTAGATAAAGGGGGTGGTTCAATTTACCTGCTGGCTCATCTTACCCCGTTCTCCCCTATGGACTTGACACTGGTGAGTTGTCGCAACTGCAACTCTCTCATCTAAACGGCGTTGGCTCTGGGTGGGTGATGCGAGCCTGTTCAGTGTTGACGAGAGAGCCAAACAAACAGAGAGAGCAGAGCAGAGAGTGAACGTGATACAGAGAAAGTCTGTGTTATAAAGTTTGTAGTAACTGACTGAACCTTTGTAGGCCTATATAGTGTCTGAGATCTGTGTATAAAGAGTGGCAGACTGGCTCGTTGTGAAAACGTGGGAAATTTCCAGGCGAAGTGCAAAGACATGTTTTGTGGGCTAAATTGGCTATAGTGCTAAGCTATAGCTTCAACTTCAAGTACAGTTTAGACTACGATCCTTATCGACTTTAGAGTACCGTGTTAAAGTGTGTTTTCTTCTGCCATAACTTATTCTTCGGAAAGGTATGTGTTTTTGTTTTTATTTGGGGCATCAGGGTAAGCACGTTATATTTTGCTTTTAATGTATAGTTTGAAGATGGAAGGCTCGATCAGCTGGTGTCTGCAGTTAAGGGGGGGATAACACGTTATAGACTGAGTCGTAGATTGAAAATGTCGATAAAATAATCTACGAGAGTCTAAATCCTAGGCTAGTTCAAGGTCTGCTAAAACGATTTTATGGCTTGTTTGAGTTGTTTCCATTGGGGTGCTCAATGCGAATAGACGGATCGCCCCCAAAAGTCCGTAGAAGTCGCCCCGTAAAACCGTTGTATTTTCGATAACTGCAGAGAGAGAGAGATTTTACCTGTGCTTTTAAATAGAGAGAGAGATTTTTACTTTAGCTGTTATGACTCACTGACAGCTGTTTGATTGTGCTGCGCTCGTTGCATATTCCTGTTGCCTTTGTGATGACTGGGGGATAATCTGGGATCGACTACTACTACTACAGTCTTGACATACAACATGATGTGTGATGATGTTGCTTTGGTTGTTATAATGACTGAGTTTTGAAAGTAAAGAAGAGTTGTGTTTAAGCTGTGTCATGGTCCACTGATTCACAATAGTAGCCTACTTTTAAACAGAGAGAGAGAGAGAGAGAGAGAGAGAGAGAGATTTTTACTTGTACAATATTTTTACCTGTACTTTGAGATTTTTCCTGTATATATATGTGTATATATATATATATATATATATGTCACTCATTCTTGAGATGAGGGACAAAAGTGGAAAAAACATGTCCCACACATAATAGCCTTATTTTATGTAAAAAATAAATTAATTCATAAAAATAAAAGCACTTGCAAAGTTAAGTGTAGTACAGTTGTGTATTATTATGCCCTTAATTTCATTATAATTGTTTTCATATTCCATCTGAATTAGTTAAAAGCAGGCCCTGTACCCAAAAAGGCCTGTATTTAGCCTGTCCCCAGCAAGTGGCCACAATTTCAAACTGCCAAAAAAGTGTCTAATACTGTCACAATCACATAAATATACATACTAAATTAAAGTAGATTGTCAACAACATAGCAAATAATATACACAGTTAATTTTAATTTATATTTTCTATTAAATATCTCATATCAAATGTTCGTCCCACGTCTCCGTCAACTCCGTCAGGTTTTTTTAAAAGTCTTAAATTAATCAGAAAATATTGTTGACAGATTTAGCCTGAAGACTCCTTTTCCAAGTCCCATTTATATTTGTTGCAACAGTGGAGTACCTGGTCTGACAAGCATTCAATTGTTTGATATTTTAAACAAACAATGTTGATAACAATGTGGTCACAGCTTTTACATGTCAACTCCGTCTGCACATTTTTATGATCTTTGTTAAGAATTCCAAAATAATGTTTATTATTTTAGTTTAGGGGTTAGGTTTAGCTAACAAAATTAAGCAAAAACAAAATGGCTACATTGTACTAAAGAGGGTTAAGATGAAAACAAATGCCATTTTGTCAACTCCGTCAGACGTCAACTCCGTCAGATTTTGTGTCTGACGGAGTTGACGTGTATCTGACGGAGTTGACAAAAGTGTTCCTAAAACAATAAAATTATTGTTTTTGAATAATGGGCAGTATTCTAATTTGGCACACAGTTAGAGCATGCCTTAAGGAACATTTTTGGCTATGGGGCCATCACAGATTTGTCTCGTGGTGACCATGGCAGCCATATTACAAAAGAGCCGCCACCTGATGTTATTTTACAATAACTCAAGTTCTACATCACCTAGGATCTTGATTCTGGTGACTAAGACCTAATTTTCAAGGATGAGGGATACAGTGGTACAATTTAGACTTTCCCTGTGACCATGGCAGCCATTTTTCAAAATGGCCGCCACCTGCTGTTATTTTACAATAACTCAAGTTCTACACCACCTAGGATCTTGATTCTGGTGACTAATCATACATTTTCAAGGATGTGGGGTACATTGGTAATATTTAGATTTGTCCTGTGACCATAGCAGCCATTTTCTTTTCAAAATGGCCGCCACCTGCTGTTATTTTACAATAACTCAAGTTTTAGACCACCTAGGATCTTGATTTTGGCGACTAATCATACATTTTAAAAGATGAGAAATACAGTGGTACTATTTAGATTTGTCCTGTGACCATGGCAGCCATTGTTTTTCAAAATGACCACCAACCTGCTGTTATTTTACCAATAACTCAAGTTTTAGACCACCAAGGATCTTGATTCTGGCGACTAATCATTACATTTTCAAGGATGAACTTTCTCTGGGAGAGGTAAGGGCTTATTTCAGGTGCAGGTTGAGTTTCTACTGACAGGACATTAAAAGGAGGTGGGCTTTCTGGCCTTTGACTTGCCCCTTTCAGGTACAGATGCACAGTTTGACTTCACTGGCCACTGCAGGGAACTGTGGGGGAGAAACTTTGGTCTCTTGACACCCCGATTAGGTTCAGGGTTTTTTTTGGTGGAGACTTGCCTTTCATGACATCTTTAGTTGATCTCCTTACTGCCAGTGGTGGCACACTCTGGGTCTCTGGGGCATTATATCTTGGTGGCCTCCTGCCAGTGTTTCTCCATCCTTCTCCTGAGCTCTGTGTTCTGGGGCTCTGTTATAGTCAACTTACATTGTCTTGGCTGGAGATTGCTTTCCTGCAGGGTCCAGCCCAGTCTTGTGCAGATGGCTGCTGGCCCACCTGGAGGCCCCAACCTCACTTGTTCGGTTGGTGTGATTAGGTGGGGTGGTCTTCCCCAATCAGGATGAGGGGTTTGACCCTTTCAAACGGCAGTCTGGCCAAGTGTCTGTATTTAGTTGTGAGTTTAGATACAGGATACGATTGCTCACCCAGCCCCAGGTGACATGAGGTGAAGGCTCCTTTGATTTGGTAACATTGCTTTGGTTGACATGCTGGGGACACAGAGAAAGACACTGATGCCTTCAGTGTCTGCACATCCTGCCTGATGGTCCTGAAGTCAAATCTTCTGTCTTCAGTCTTTCGCTCACTGTTCACTGCTCACTGTTCACCTCACCGAATTTAGCCCAAGGAGTTTGACCCCTAGTTTGGCCATAGACCCCCTAGTTTGGCCATAGCCACTTGCCCAAATGTGCCGACATGTGCTGACCTCATCACATCTGTGATGATGGCTATGGCCGTTTTTAGCCAACGTAGTGTTTTTTGTGCAAAACTAATGCTTGGAATGGATCCAGAATCATGAAAAGCCCTTAGTTTGACATGCTACTTAAAGCATAATGAAATTTAGAACATTTAGCCTTATATTGGTTGTTGATAGTACCCAACTTTCAGCAGCTGTCAAACATGCCCCTAGGGTGGTCAAATAGAAACCAATGTGGGATATGTTAGTAGACACCTTTACAAACATTGGTGAAGAAAATTCTTGGTAAGAAATGTATTCACAGATTTTATATTATTCTGATAATATTCCCTGAGTAAATTGGTAAAATAATAGCAGGTCCACCATTTTTGAAAATGTCTACCATCCATGGTCACAGGATAAATCTAAATAGTACAACTGTATTCCTCACCCTTGAAAATGTATGATTAGTCACCAGAATCAAGATCCTAGGTGGTGTAGAACCTGAGTTATTGGGAAATAACAGAAAGTTGGTGGCCATTTTGAAAAATGTCTACCATGGTCACAGGACAAATCTAAATAGTACCAATGTATCCCACATCCTTGAAAATGTATGATTAGTCACCAGAATCAAGATCCTAGGTGGTGTAGAACTTGAGTTATTGGGAAATAACAGAAAGTTGGCGGCCATTTTGAAAAATGGCTGCCATGTTCACAGGGCAAATCTAAATAGTACCACTGTATTCCTCATCCTTGAAAATGTGGGATTAGTCACCAGAATCAAGATCCTAGGTGGTCTAGAACCTAAATCAGTTAAACTTGTCAACTCCGTCAGATGTTCGTCAACTCCGTCAGACGTTCGTCCCGTGATGTTTTTGTTAATTTCCAAAGAAATAGAAAATTCGCTGTCAAATCTTTTGTGCTTATGTATTGAAACACCAACTGAAATGATACGTAATGATGTTTTTTTGTTTTTTTTACATGGTTTTCATGTTATAATATTGAAAATAAAGGTTGAAATGACGGTTTTGAGAAATTGGATATTTCATAATAGTGTGATATTGGAACAAAATAATATTAAAAGATTTGTATTGCTTAACTTGATTACTGAAAGCCATTATAAGATAACTGAGGACTTTATATTATTGTTGAAATGATAAAATTCAATTAAAAGGGATTTTAGTGTGTCTGACGGAGTTGACATGAATCAGGTATTAAGTGCATAAATGTCCCATTTTAGAAAGAAATGTTATGCGAAAAACCTGTTCCTTCTCAAGATTGGTAGTTGAGACCTGTGTCTACAAATACATCTATTTGATTTGAATGTATCTTAAAAAAAAAAAAAATCCAGTTTGAAAAAAGTTTTGTCCCTTATCTCAAGAATGGGTGACATATATGCCTCAGCCTAAAATCTTCATGATTTGATTTGAGTCATTTTCAAAAATCCACCTGTTGGTGGCACTGTAAACTGGCCAATGTGAAAATGGTGGGATATATTCCTCAGCCTAGTATGAAAGTCTGTGAAAGATTTCACAGACTCCAGGTCCCCAGCTAAATCTTAAGTACTGTACTTTTAGGCAGACATAGAATAGTACAACAATAGTACAACAATAGTACAACAACAACAACAACAACAACAACTAATTTCAGTAACAAATTAACAATGGAGGAATGGAACACCTTTCCAGAATGGAATTTCCAGAACAATGGAGGGGGATGAGCCAATCATTATCCATGCATCATTTTCATTTGACCAACAACAACAACAAACTGGTTCTAAATGTTCTCCTTTGACAAACAACATTGATTCTAAATTATGTTCTAATATGAGAAATAAGGTAAAATATACATGAAATAAACATGGGCGAGAAATCCGTGCTTTGGGGCAAGATATCCACGCTGTGGGGCGAGATATCCACGCTTTAGGGGCGAGCTATCCACGGCTTGAGGCGAGCCGTCTTCACTTTTTCGAAATTCTGGGGCGAGCCGTCTTTACTTTTCGCGGGGCCATAGCCAGGTCCATAGCCAATGCTTCTATGATTCTGCCCTGCATTGCAGGGCAGAATCATAGAACCCATTCATCCATCGAAACAGAAAAATCCTATAATCTTAATTTAACAATGCTAAATGTATCAAGATTGCATTGCAGCTGTACAAAAAGCTTGGATTATCCTGTATCTAGCAAATTGTTAAATAAAACAAATCACTTGTAGACATGTTTTTGAGCTACTTTCTGTCCAATTCTGTGCACAGTGTTAATAATAATAACCTGCACGGAATTTACTGACAGAAAGTAGTAGAGATGTACCGATACGGGCCCAATACCATCACCCGTGATAGCACCCTCAAGTACTCTGCCAGATACTCTGACCCGAGCTACCGAGGAGCAAAGCATTCGTTTGACACTAGGCTGAACGAATGTAACGGGAGCATGCATGTCTGACCCAGCGTTTACAACAGTGAGTGCAGTGTTTTCTGTTTAGATGTATGGGCTGTCAAAGCCAGAAAGGTTGTTTTTTTGCCACTCCGTAGGCGTTCCTGACTTCCTGCATAACGTCCGGGTACGATGATGTCACGAGTCTCACGACACGCATAGTTGAAGTTGGGTGTAAGAGGTTTTTCCCTTCTTAATTAATCTTAATTGTTTCATTCCAGACTGTGGAGTCCAGACAGCAGGTGCAGATGAACTCTCCAGACTTGACCAGACCCGACTCAACCATGAAAGAGGAGGAACCTGAAGACCAGCTAGACCTCAGTAGGTTTCACAGTCTCTCTCTCTCTCTCTCTCTCTCTCTCTCTCTCTCTCTCTCGTGAAAATCGCCAAAAACAGTCTACTACAAGCCAAACATTGGATCACATCATACAGAAATATAAGGGCAACATTATTATAAGATTAATAAATTAGGTCATTAAAAGTTATTTCCATTAGACCACGAGTTCCAACAATGTAATCCATTAGATATTTTCCAAAATCGTTTCAGGCTATTATTATAGTGGTAACAGTATCATTATAAGTACACGGCATAATGTCTGTTATGCACATTCATCACTTTTCCACCGGGACACGACCCTCTCATCTACATTGAGTGTCAAAACATTGAGTATCATTGGAGCATTGGAGTTTGGAAGGGCTCGTTGGAAATCACTCAACGCTCCCGTGTACCAGCGATTTCTAAACGTCAAACTAAAGGTATTTTCAGACGGGTGACGCAGGCGTTTTAACTTGTTTGTAAGTTACTCCCAAATCAGAGCTCGCACAATATTAATGGATTGATTTAATGCTCATATCAGTAAAAAAAAATAAGGCTCATTTAAATATTTGTTAAAAATAATGTGTTTTTATTTTATTTTATTTTTGTAATATAAGAATCTTGCTTAAACTTTGATGCCTGATTTTGAGTGTCCACTAGAACGACCTGGAAGAACCTGTACTTATTTAGTAACCATTTGGTCAGTTAGTAGGTTTGTACAACATTGAAGATACATTTTAGAAATCCAGTGTTGACTATCATGTTATTTCTTTGCTCCTAGAAATCCTGCACATGGTTGTGTGTAAAGAGGTTTCTCCTGAACAGGAGAGGAGCCCCAGTCTGCTCTACGAGGAACCAGAACCGCCACACATTAAAAAGGAACAGGAGGAGCTACTGCAAAGACCAGAAGAGCCTGATGGGTCAATGTTGACATTACTCTCAGTGAAAACTGAAGTTGATGAAGACATCTCTTCACACTGCTCTGAAGTTGAAGTTGAACTTGAATCGGACACTGAAGACAGTGATGATTGGGGGGAGACAAGCGGAGGTGTCCACACGGGAGAAAAATCTTTCCAGTGTAAACTGTGTAGCAAGAGTTTCAGGCGTTTATTTGGTCTCAAGAGACACCAGTTGATCCATAATGGAGAAACACCTTCCCACTGTACACAGTGTGACAAAAGTTTCAATCGGTTATCTCTCCTGAAGGCACACCAGCGCCTCCACACTGGAGAAAAGCCTTTCCAGTGTAAATATTGTGACAAGAGTTACAGTCAGTCTTCTTATCTGAAAAGACACCAACATGTTCACACTGGAGAAAAACCTTTCCAATGTAAACGTTGTGACAAGAGTTTCACCCTGTCGGATGACCTGAAGACACATCAGCATGTCCACACTGGCGAAAAACCTTTTCACTGTAAACATTGTGACAAGAGTTTCAGTGAGTCATTTAATCTGAAGGCACATAAGCGTATACACACAGGAGAAAAACCTTTCCATTGTAAATTCTGCCTCAAGAGTTTCAGACAGTCAGGTTCTTTAAAGGCACACCACCGTATCCACACTGGAGAAAAAACATTCTATTGTGAACATTGTGACAAGAGTTTCCGTGAGTCAAGTCAACTGAAGACACACCAGCTTGTCCACACCGGGGAAAAACCCTTTAACTGTGAACATTGCAACAAGAGTTTCAGTAGAGCACATCACCTTAAGTTACATCAGCGTATTCACAGTGGAGAAAAACCCTTCCACTGTGAACATTGTAACAAGAGTTTCAGTGATTTAGGTTCCCTCAAGAGACACAAGCGTGTCCACACAGGGGAAAAACCTTTCCACTGTAAACATTGCGACAAGAGTTTCAGTGAGTCAGCCAACCTGAAGAGACACGAGCGTATCCATACTGGATAAAAACCTTTCCACTGTAAGCATTGCGTCAAGAGTTTCAGTCAGTCAGTCAGCCAACCTGATAGACATGAAGACACACGAAGGTTTTCCACACTGGAGAAAACTAGGGATGTGCCGATAAGACATTGTGGACTGTAGACCATAAGAATTCCGAGAGAAAAGTACCTGAAATGGGGTTTTAGATTTTCCTATGCAAGGCAATGGGAATAATTCACTAATTGTAGGCATATATAAATTAAACTTTTCTTTTGCAAATATATGCTGTAGTACAATCATAAGTACACCATTGATGTGTGAAGTAAATTTCATATATACATACCGGTGTTCGGTGTGTATATATATATATATATATATAGAGAGAGAGAGAGATATTTGAAGTATTTTATGTATAATGCCCTTATTTGGGCAAAAATGACATCCTGGTATTCCATATTTGGGCAAAATGTAGGCTACATCCTGGAATTCCATAACTGATGTAATATTCCACCGATAGTAACATAATAACCATTAAGTTTCCACCGGACCAGTTTGTTAACCAGTTTTTAAGTTATTTTAACAGATGCATTATTAATAAGTCTTTCCCAAATGTGGAGTCCACACGGTTCAACAACACCAATCACTCCAATCAAAAATATCAGGCTCCATAGCCCAGAAATGGACACGTACGTGTACACGGCACGCCTTTCAAAAACTGCACACCTAGAATTTTGCTATCTGTAGCTACAGATATCACAGGGTGGCTTCACTGTTATTAGACCCCATCTATTATCTATGCTTACACAGACCGAGACAGACAGCACAGACCCAAACATGACGTTCCTTCGAGTTAAAAGAAAGCGGGGCACCAGTCCTGCCGATGCATTGTTGCTGGCATATAAACGTATTCGACCGGAGAGTACCTCCCAGAGCCAGGTGGGAATGGCACCCGAGACCAATGAAGCCGAGATGGAGAACTCTGTGTTCAGACTGGTGGTGACTGTGGCAACTCAGGACGCTCCGGTTCAGAGGCACGTCTGTGAGGCTCTGGCTCAGCCCTGTGTGACCCGTGCCCTGCGTCCCTGTGCTGCTAGAACCCACCGGGGCCTCGGAGATCTACGCAGTGCCAGGTGGAGCACCCTGCGAGAACCACGGTACCGAATCCTCTCCAGCCGTCGCGCTGGCCTATTGTGCCCCCAGGAGGGAGGAGGAGGCTCCTCCGAGAGGAGGTGGGCAGAGGAGACAGACGATAGTAATGAAAAAGAGCATTTGAAATGCTGGGGCTCTGGAGATGAGCAAGTAGTTGACCTCGAACATGAGAATGAAGAGAAGGATCAGGGAAAAGCTCTTGGCAAGACCTTGTCCTCGGAGACAGAGATGTTCCTGTGCAGCAATGTGAAGATGATGGAGCGTCTCAGCATGACCACAGAGCATCAGGGAGAGGTGGAGCACCGGGAAGGGGAAGACTATTACGTCTACGACCTTTACTACCAGGAAATGGCCACCACACCCGGCTGGATCGAGGACATCCTGTATGTGAAAACATACGCAGACGAAGAAGAGCTGGTTCCTGACCGGGTGGTTAATGAAGAGGAGGTGTACGAGGATGAAGATGACGAGAATGAGGAAGGCAACTGGAGGAACGAATACCCAGACGAAGAGGAGAGTGAGGAAGGCAGCAGTGACAAAGGTGAACGCTACGATAGGCAAACGTCGTTCGGATGGGTAGAGGAGGTGGACGACGAGGATGAGTGTAATCTGAATGAGGAGGAAATGTGGAGGAACAAATACACAGATGAGGAGAGTAATGAAGGTAGCGACAGAGAGGAATGTTAACAATAAGGCACTGTGTTTCATTTACTCTTTATATGTTTTTCTAATAAGGCGAGAGGTTACATGCACGCATCCGCCTGGGTGACGGCAGACTGCTGGGCGAGCACTGGCGCTTTGTCATGGTGGATCAGATCAACATATGGAGTGAATTGATGTTTGTACCATTAGGAGAGACTAGACCTGTACGTGCCTGTCGGCCACCGGCCTACTTATATACAGCTTTAATGTTTGTGTTATGATATCTGTACAAACATTAAAACTGCCATTGACAATGAACGGAGAATTTACGTCGTATGTGACTGAGCAAATCGGCATGTATGTCGGTGGGAACCCTTGGCCAATAAGGGACCACCATTCTTGATGATGTACGATGATTAGAGCGCCCCTCACTTCCACACGGGTGTGATTTCTTTCCCTTCAAGTTTAATACCTATCTATCTATAACCTTGTTCTGAGCTCTTTTCTTTATACATACAGTAATTACAATGTGGGTGAAAGCAATTAGTTCAGGTTCTTTTCACAGGCTTTATTACAACAATAAATACTTGATTTTAAGGGGAAATAGGAAATAGTGCACTGAGCGCACTGTGCAATGCAAACTAATAGGCGAGTGTGCTCCCGGTGCGCATTTCCGAACGCACCCTAAATAAGTGAAAAATGGTCAGCGTTGTTACATTGCTTGAGGGCTGATGCATGACACAAATAAGGACATTTAATGGTATAGTAATTCTTCTTTAATTCAGTGCAGTACAATTGGAGTGTAATGCAATATGCAGCAGCATTATGCAGTCAGGGTCCAGGCTCATCATGAAACAAAACAAAAATGTTTGTAAGTCGGTTACAAACAACAGCAACATTTTAAAAATATACACATTTTATGTATACTGTTAAGCCAAACATTCTCAGCAGTTATATTTACATTATAATAAGCGTAGTGCCAGCACTACTCAGTTTAAAATTTAATTTAAACTTTAAATAATGGAATGCCATCACAGGACTGAATGACAGCATTGGTGTAGGAGCCATTCACAGTGTTGACTCTGGAGTCATTGGTGTAGGAGCGATCCACAGTATTGACTATAGGGCATAGCAGTGGGCGTGATTTTAATAATTATTATAATATTTATATTATTATTTTTGTATTATTATTATATGGAAGCAGAAATCCCCGCCCACTGCTATGCATTGGTGTAGGAGTGATTCACACTCACAGTATTCACTCTATGGAGGCTTTGTGGAGGAGTGATCCACAGTTTCACAGTATCTGCTTATGGAGGTATAGCGATCCACAAAGTCACAGGATTGACTCTATGGAGGCATGGTTGTAGGAGCGATCCTGGGTGTAGGAGCGGTCCACGGTATCATAGAACCTTAAACAGGCTTTGTAATGTAGCAGCTTCTCGGCCAATGGACTGGTGGTCAGCCCTCTCCCCTGGACACTCAAGTCTATATATCTGGACAGCACAGGGAGACAAAAGGTATGGGGTGCGATGGTACAATTAAAACATATTTATTCAAATGAAATAATATTTTTTTAAATGATTTGATGATTTCAATACAGCAACACAAAAGCACAGACCGCACTATCCTAATACCAATATGTGGATAACAATCAAAGGTGCAATACATAAACTACTAATATTGCAAAGCAAATAAACATAATAGTATGAATTGCATGCTTATAGTCAGAGTTGTGATACTGCCTATCATACCTGTAGGACATTTTCCAAAACATCACAGTGTTAATAGCCATCAACGTGGCCAGAAAGAAGAAAAATCTCTCCAGGTTCCCATCGCGGAGTACATTTGGGTAGAAGTTACCTTGAATAAAGAATGTGAAGATATTAACATATTATATTAGCAGTTTGGGGTATTTACTTTAAAACAAAGTATTTATTTATTTATTTATTTTACCTCCAGACACCAGATAGACCAGCTGAATGATGAAGGCTCCTAGGAAGCAGCCCCCTCCATAGGACAAAGTAAGAAAGTGCAGAGAAATACCTCTGATGTGGCTAGGGGTTAGTTGGAAAGATATAAGAGAACCTGCCAATGAAGAGAGAGAAGAGATCAATTAAGAAAAGTAAAGTCCACATAGTGGAAATGTGACATTGTTTGATATCAATTCCCATTTTGTATAAAAGGCAGATCAACCAAGTACAATGTAGCTGTATGTGGTGCAAATTCTGATTTAAGACAATACAGTACTTTGACATATAAATTATGTATGTAAATAAAATTACATCTACATTAAGTTCACGGAAACAATTGTTCCCTGTTGAAAGTACACTCCCAAGCGGTGGTTCCCAAACCTTTTAGCCCATGACCCCAAACAGAAATTAGACGTTTTAGCAGATCTACAAGCTCAAGCGTGTTGTTTTGTGCCGTGTTATGAGCTTGTAGATCGGCTATTTTCACTACTACCAAAACATTTGTTTTCTAAATTATGGAATTGAACAAATAAATCATTGAATTTGTTTTGAATTCATGAAAATGTTGGCCTTTTGGGGAATGTTTTTTGATTATCTATTTATTTTTTATTTTTGAAATAATAATTAAAAACAAAATGTGGGGAAACAAATAATAAAGGGACCCATTAAAATGTTCCTGCAACACACAAATGGGTCCCGACCCAGTGCTACAAAGTATAAAGCGGCTTTTTAGTCCATTCATTTCACTCACAGGCAGGTGTTACCAAGGCCTCAGCCAGACCAAGTAGGATGTACTGGGGGGCCAGCTGGAAACAAGGCATGGATGACACCTGCAGAACCTTCCCAGAAAGGGCCTGCTCCACTGGTGAGTAGGTCTTTCTGTGCATCTCCGAGAAGCCGGCCACCAGAACTGACAGGGCCGCACACACATGTCCGAGGGCTGAAAAGAGAGAAACAAGGTCATATTTCTTCAACCTGAATTGTGGTGGTGAATTGTTTTAGTTCATTTTCTGTTTAGCCTTTTCTATTTTAAAAAATAGCTACATGCTCTCAACACATTGCATCACAATACATTGTGAGCTTCTATAGATCGGCTAAAGTAGCCAGTTTGTTGCCACTTTTTTAATGAAATTATACTAGCTCCTCCGATTTGTACACTGTTTAATTTGCTAATGGTTAAATTAACTGAGAGAGTATTTTCAGTAGCGTGCACAGATAGACACTACTAGGGGGTGCTAGAGCACCACCTGCCCTTGCCCTCTGGACAGCAATGTGCCCCCTCTTGTACAGTGCACAGACAGTACAGTATGTGGACCATGGTGACATTGATCAATTCTTGATAAAAAAAAAAAAAAGCTTCTATGTATATTATTTATGCCCCAACATTTATAATCTCCCACTATTAAGGCAACTGGCCGGTTCCATGCGCTGCACAAGGTGACCTTTTTTCACTTGAGCACCCATGCCCCTGTAAATGTAAAGGAAAGTATTGTCTGAGTATTTTACTGTGCACGTGGGTGTGCTTACATTAATACTGTATACAGTACACACCGATGACTTTGGCTGGGGCTAGCGGTGTTTTGTCCATGGAGAGGTAGCAGGTGGTCACACACTCTATCAACGGGGCCAGGAGCAGCAGAGGGAGGATGCTGATCACGTTCATGGCACCGATGGGCAGCAAGAAGCCGCTCAGGTGGAGGTTGGAGTTCATCGTCTGAATGTAGTAACTTGAGGGGATCTGTGGGGAAAGTCCGGAGTTATAGTAGGTGATGTCTCAGCGCGACACGTTGTGAGCTTGTAGATCGGCTATCAGCAAGTGTAAAATCAGTCATTACGACGTCATCAAGGCCTGTCAAAATACATTTTAGTCGACTAAATCAACTGTAGATTTAGTGGACTAACATTTTATAACATTTAGTCGACTAAAACTAGACAAAAACTAAAACATTCCAGGTGACTAAATGTGACTAAAACTAAATGAAAACTATTCAAGAGACTATGACTAAAACTAAAATCTAAATTTGCTGCCAAAAAACCTACATGCTTCAGATTGCAGTATATGCATGGTAACGAATGACCCAGACGTGTGCGTTCCCATTGACCTACCTGTGTGATGCAGGCTTTGTACAGCAGCTGAAGGCCAAAGAGTGGGAAGAGCCTGGCCAGCACTTTGACATTCTCCACATGCGTCTCACTGTAGCGCCCGCCGTTGTTCTCTTTGGCCCGGTCCAGCCAGGAGGCCACGTCTCCACTCAGATGACGGGAGTGGAGACAGCACATCTTCAGAGAGTTGAGGAAAACTCCCAATGTCGTCAATAAGGAGCCACCTGTGAGACAAACTCAGTCTTAACCACTTACACCCTAAAACAGTATAGATGTGCTTAGTTGACCGCGGTCCCCCAGGGCTACAGTATGTTCACTAGTATTTCCCTCTAGTCCACTGTTGTGTTTCCCTACATTTAAAAAAAGATATAATATATTCAGTTGCATCGTTCTCAAGTAGGCCGGTGGCCGACGGGCACGTACAGGTCTAGTATATAGAATTCATACATTTTAAAACAAACAAATCTAAGAATTTCCATACAATGAAATAATAATAATTGGCCTGGACCGTGGCTCAGCGGTCCAGGTAATCCAGTCTGGCAGTGTGTCGTGGGTTCGACTCCCGTTCCCGACGGCCTTTACTGCATGTCACCCCCCCATCTCTCTCCCCATTTCCTGTCAGCCTACTGTCTATCCCTCCATAAAGAATATCAAATAAAGGCGAAAGTCACAAAAATAACATTTACAAAAAAAACATAATAATAATTACGGAGTAGTGAAAATAGCTGATCTACAAGCTCGTAACGTGGCGTGTAGATCTTGTCTCAACCTGAAAATTAGAACCTCAACTCTAGTCGACACCAAATCTCTTTCCCCGAATTTTCGCCCCCAGAATAGAGACGGTAGGTATCAACAGGTTACACATTACATAACATTACTTCCATGAGTAATGAAGTCATATAATGCATTCTTTTACAAATTGTGTAATATTATAATTTTGTATTTTAAGTAATAACGCATTACATGACACGCAATGTATAATTGTAACATACCTTGTTACTTTTAATATAAAAAGTAATTAATTATTACATAATTAGGGAAGGTCTGTTTTAACATAACTTTGCTCTCCTAATGTATTCTTATTATTAGTTATAGCTAGTGTATAGGTTTTTAGTATGACCATTTCATTTTGTGTACACAGTGTGTTACCTTTCTTAGGATTGAAAGTGAGTTTGTTGCGAACCATGTGTATGGCGATGAGGGCCAGCAACACAGAGGTGAAGGGGATGAGAAAGCCCAGGTTTTTAGCCACAGATTGCTGGATATAAGCAATACCCAGAAATACAACTGTGGAGTTGAGGTTGACCAGCCAATAGAACCTTTGGAGGAATGAAAAATGTACTAATTAGGAGACACGCCATCAAACAATAGAGAAGAGTAGAGTGATATCAATGAGTGACATGAATCTGACACTTTTCTTTTTTAAAGATCGTTGTAGGCAATTATTGCTTTATTTAGAGAGTAGAGAGCTGGAAACATGCTCCAATCGGAATCAAACCAACCAGAACAATAAAAAAGTGCAGTTAGTGCACTATTCATTGATCTATTGGTGCGCCCCTCAAATTATCATGTGTAGTTGTGAGTTTGCATAGGATATAGAGGAATATTCCAATTTCTTTCAATTAATAGAAAAAAGGAGGGTGTAATTGTGAAGAGTAATTGAAAGGTGCTCTTTGGTTCAAAAAGGTGAACGATTGACAAACAAAAAACACAGTACAAAGCACTGTGTATGAAGTTAAATAATACACGTATACAACATAAAATGAAACCGTTACAAAATCCTATTCGGCCCAAAGGCGGCTTTCATCAGGAGTCAGGACAGACGAAGGCCACCTTTTTATTTATTTTTACTTTATTGCCTTTATTGCCTAAAATGATTTGCTTTAAATTTGTTTTTATTTATCTCTCACTGTTGATACGAGAAATGCAAAAATGTTGCAATCCCACATGTCGATGCATCAGAGTGCAAGCCAGATGACCAGAAAACAGAAAATGTCTGGTAGGAGACAACATCACTCACCAGTTGAAGAAGGACAGGAGCTGGTGCTGGTTGTAGCTCTGCAGGCTGTATGCCCCCATGGGGCAGAGGATGGCCCGGATACCCCCGATGCCCAGTGCAGCTGCCAGGAGGCCAGTGTAGAACAAGATCTGCTGCTCCCGTGGCTCCAGTTGGTGAGTCATATGATGATTGTCAATGTAGAAGTCCTCGAATGGGAACGCCACCACAGGGAGCATGGCTGTTCCTAGAAAGTGAAATGGGGCAGGTGGAGGTTGATGATATCTTGGATCTAAACAACGAACTGAAATGTTTGTGCAGGTAGAGAGTTGTGTGGATGGTTACCACTATACTGTATACTTTGTCATATGATGAATAGTGGAAATACACAATCTACAAGCTGACACTGTGAGCTTGTGGATGCTATTGTGTTATTGTGGATGCCAGGTTGAAATTGGTTTATCTCTTGGATGAAGCTTACACCAAAGAGGAGATTGTATGATTAATAAAGCTTTTGTAAAGATAACGATTATAAGTTTCAGGACACCACCCTGTGGTTCAGAATGATTCATCTGTGAACAACAACCCACTAATAATATAGGCAGGCCTATGTATGTTTTGACTCAGATTTGATACACCTCAGAATAACCACTTAAGTAGGCCTACACAACAATTAATGTGTCTGACATTGTTTCTTATACATGAATACAAACAGTTCCTTGATGGTATTGTTTTCCCAGCAATATCAGATGAAAAAAAAACATGTAAAAGTTACAACAACCAACATTTAAATTCCATTGTGTCTTACCAAAGAAATGAAGCAAAGCACATATGTAGAGCACCTTGGTCCTTCCTAAGCAGGTTTCTGCAAACCAGCCGACCAGAACAGGGGTGAGGGTGCTGGCTCCGATGAAGCAGAGGCTGACGGTGGCAGCCAGGTAGTTGTCATACCCAAGCTTGACGGTGCAGAAAAGGATCATGTTGCACACCATCCCAAAGAAGGTGAACCTCTCACAAAGCTCCACTAACAGAACGCAGATGATAACTTGAACTTTCTTGCGGGACTTCCGGCGCTGTAGGTGAGGGTGTTTGAATTCGGGGAGTGGAGTCTTGGAGAGCCGACGCAGATGGCGGTTGCCCTCAGACATCGCTTGGAGGTCCCATGCCGCTACCATAGTGTCTGCACCAGCTGCTAGCTTGGCTCCTTGCTTCGTAGGGGGAAAGAAGGGCTCTGAATGAGAACTCTTGCCCTTGTGTGGTAGGGCCCACCCCACAGAATGACTGCAGAGCTCATGGCTGGAATTTGTCACCTTCCTGTGAATGCCCTGGACCTGGAAAGCAGATCAAAAGCACAGTCGAATAAGTGGCACGTGCATGAATCATGCACGTGCCACTTATTGTTTCTGAAGGTGTCTTAAGTTATTTATGTGGTGGCACTCAGAGATAGTTGGTAGACATGTAGACAAAATGACGCAAACTTGTCACCTGTGGCCTGGGTCTGGGGGGGCAGTGTGAGATGGGGGGGTGGCTGATTTAATTGCAAGTAAATGCACACACTAGATGTTGTAAATTAAGTTAATCTAAGTAATAATATATAATATAGTTTATTATTTGCCGAAATAAAGAACTTTGTGATCCTAAAACTCTTGGGTGTTGTCTATCCATCCTTCAGGGTTCAGGGTAGAGACACATCCCCCCAGTTGATTTGTATGTGCAGTTGGACTAGTTTTGTGTACACTTAGCACTTAGGAGTGAAGGAGAGGACACTGGCCTAATAGTAATGATGTCTGTCTATAATTCAGAAGCATTAGTTGCACTAAATTTAGTCAGATGAAAATGAAACAATATATCTGAGTAAACTTACAAAAGCTATTCTATACCACTATACCAGGTCAGAAAGTAGCCGATGCGATAGCTAACTGAATTGAGTGAATTTGTGTCAGAGGTTATTACAAACACCTAAAAAATGTCACACACCTTTGTGAAAGCAGTCTTCCAACATGGGAGTTCATTTTGGCTTACATCAAGGAGGTGCTGCCAATTAGACTGATCGTGTGAAGTGTGTTTTAGATCAAGAACATGGCTGGACTCAGTGGACTGGACCACCCAGATCCAGTCAGGGCTAGAGTTAGATCAACAACAACTTCCTCAGATATCAATTACAGGTTGCATGACTGTACAAATACAAAGAAAAACAGACTGCTGACAGATATGTCATTCAGTAGGCTATCAACATGTTCCTATTAAAGGAAGTCCTGGTAGTCACTCAGACACTCACAATCACATTATTGAGAAAGGTATCCAAAAAGGACAATGGGGTATTCAACTAGATTAAGCCGGGGGCCACAACTGTAGAATGATGTGTGGGCTGCACAGTGTATACGCACGAAGCCGAAGCGTGACAATTTGTGGGTTCTCAAAATCCATGTTGTATTCAAACATAAAGATTTATGTAATGCATTTGTGTACAGTATGAGCACAGGGTGATATGTCTGTATATACCTTAAAATAGATGTAGACCTATTTGACAGTGCAAAAACATAATTGCCTTGACATTAACAAGTGTCAATGAGCAGTTGAGCACCAGCTAGAAACAAACACACACACACACACACACACACACACACACACACACACACACACACACACACACACAGAGAGAGAGAGAGAGAGAGAGAGAGAGAGAGAGAGCTGTTGTGTCTGACAATGACATTTTCCCTCGCAGTAACGGAAACGGCGTCAACTGTCGCTATGGTTACAGTGTCAGCGTGGGGCCGTAAGGAATTATGGGAAAACTGTTGCGTTTGTGTTTTGGATCCAGGGAAACTATCTACTCTCTCATCCAGACTACCAGAGTTGAGGAGAGAGGTGGACGATTTGCTTGAATCGGAGGTAACAAACATTGGTCATTGATTAAATGCACACTGACACATGGCATACAATTTATGACCCGCATAACAACTTCCAAGAAGACCTGTGATGTAATAGCAAGGCAAGCTAAACTTGGCTTGATGCTTTTAGCACAGGCTAAAAACAACTGCAGCTTCGTTAACTGGGCGGGCGGGCGTTAAACGTAAAACAAGCTAAACTAACAAAACTGTATCGATACTGTATCATTTTAACGCTATTATACGCTACCCCGGTCGTCAAAATACTGAAGGTGCTGTAAGGAATTTATTTATATTTGTTCAAAGTGAGTGTTAACTACTTAAATCATTGCTAACTATAGCTATGCTATGCTCAAATGGCTAACTGTGGTTCAAAGGGGTTCCCTGTTGTATTAATTCGGGATTAAACCGGGATTTAACAGATCCTGGTTTAATATACCCTGGATCAGCGATTAACCTGTTTCATGATAGATGGTTAATCTTGCCAGATTAATTTAACCAGTTAACCTGGATATGTTGATGCTTGATTCGGTTTCATGATGCAATGCCACGTTTGTTACCATGGACACCACTAATACTGTGGACTTGGCCTGCTCCGGACCTGACCTAACCAGGCTAACAGCAAGTTTAACCTAAACCTGATGTATTTACTGTTCATTAAGCAGTGAGTTAATAATCTGATCACAAACAATGCTTTTCCCCCCACTTATTCAATTATTAATTATGGGTTTATGTTGTGTTGTATTTTATTAGTCTGCATTAAAACATCATATAGTATTAGGTACACATTGCCATTAAAGGACTAATTTAAGTCCTATATACAAAATCAAAGAACCAAAATATATAGGCTGCACAACCTCATCATGACAGCTTGTAGATCAGCTACTTTTGGTGAATGTTCCCCTAGAATATGTCCAAGTTGTTAAGAAGAATCAAATACATCCCGCCTTTTTGTTTGTGTAGGCCTATTTATTTTTTGTAAAAGTGAAAATATTATTAAATGTTACCATACACACTTCCGACGAGCGCTTCCAAACTCCAACACGTAGAAAAATAAACTGAATTAATTTCTTCTAGCTCATAACATGTCTACAGTGGACTTTTATGAAACAAACACTCAGATAGGGATGACCCCCATTTGTCCACTCTCAAATTTGCAGACCAGCAAGGGTGCATTTGGTTCCACTTGCACGGTACTCCCTCAAAGTTAAAAGATTTGATGTTCAAATGGTTTTGCAGCTCCCTTTGAGCAGTGATGTCTGAAGTTAAAGGGAAGATGCCAACGTCTCCTGCCTCTGCCTCAAAGGGCTTCAGCTCGACCCCTCTTAAGTACAGCAGCAGGGCCAAAGACGTCCACAGAGCCACGGCTGTGGAAGAATATTTGTCATCCGACGAGGACACATTCTCCCTGCTGTCTCCCATCTACCATGACAGCTTTGATAGTGATGAAGAGCTTCAACCAGACACCTCGCTTAGACAGTCTGAGGAAGACCCAAGGCCCACCATCTCCCCAGTCAGGTACTGTGTGTGTGTGTGTGTGTGTGTGTGCGTGTGTGTGTGTGTGCGCGCAAATATCTAAAACAGATCTACAAGCTCACAGTGCATTCCATCATTACACGTTGTGAGCCTGCAGATTGGCAATTCTTTGTAGATGTATTTGTCGTACCACTAAGTACAGTGTATAGGGCTTACAGCAAAATTACACTTTGGTAGAATCTTTAATTGGAACAACCTTTGAAGATATCGCTCCAATATTTGGAGTTACATTATGGCAACAAGGTCTAGCAAAGTGTCATTGTGTTTTTAAGTTAACCCATTAAAACCGGTAAAGCGGTGTCACAAGAAGCTTGTACATCTACTAATTTTGAACATTTGTTTAAAAAAAAGAAAAAGTGCTTTACAAAGGTTAAATAATTTTGAATTCTGAGAATCACTGTTTCAGAATGCGGTTATAGAATCGGCCTCAGGTCTTAATGGGTTGTAAAGGAGATACAGCCTGGTTATTGTCCGAGTTGATTGTGTTTCAGGTGTGAACTTCAAAAATCACGTGCTGAGGAACAAGCTACTGCCAATGAGCGACCTGCAGTATCGCCATCGCTCAGTGCCTGGGAGTTGTGGCTGGTGAACAAAACCAAAGATGACCGCGTGAAAATGGGAATGAAAGCAGAGGAGGTAAGTCTGGTCTTCTGTCATTCCTGTTAACGATACCACTAGATACAGGGGTGCCCAAAAGGTAGGTTGTGATCTACCAGTAGATCGCTAAGGTTGCGCAGGTAGACCACATGACATGGCCTAAAAAATATGTTATTTAAATAAATGTAAACTTGATTGACTTCAAAAGGAGCCTGTCAGTGTCTCAAACACACAATGCAATATGCCTACTTTCTTTTCAAGAGGGTATAGGCCTAGTATTACAAAGTAATTATACAAAACCCTACCAATTCCATTTTCCACCTCTATAATATTTTTGGTGCGTCGATCTTGTTGATCTGGTCATTTTGAAAGTAGCTCTCAAGTAAAGAAAAGTTTGGGCACCCCTTTGTGTTTACAACCATTTGTGTTTAACAGTGGTTCTCAAAGTGGGTTTCCAGCTAAATCAGTTACTGTAATAGTAAAACTATTTTAATCTATCTGTGATGTGATGCATTGTGAGCTTGTGCTATTTTTAAAAGATCTTGAAAAACTGAAAAATGTACTTTTGAAACAGTTTAACAATACAATTTTGTATGGGGGTCCTTGGCCAAATATTATTTTGGGGGTCTTTTTTGAAAGTTAGATTTTGATTTGGATCAAATTAGATTTGAGGAAAACGTATCAAAAATATATAATATCAAACCTACGTTTTATCATGCGACACGTTCTTCTTACACCCTTGGTCAGAAACTGGGACTCAGTGGTTTTTCTATGTGGTGAAATAGGAGTGCCTGCTGGAGGAGAAAAAAGAGGAGGAGAAGAGAGAGCAGGAGCAGAAGAAGAAGGTTGTGGAAGAGAGGATCGAAGCATGGCTGACGATGAAGGCGGACCTGGTAGACAAATTGCTTCTTCAGCTGAGGCTATGGCTGTATATGACTTTAAATCAATTATTTTCACCTCGATTGCGATTAATGAATACAGGTTTAAGTGATTAATTAGACGCGTGTGTGTGCGTGTGCGTGCTGATATTAAGAATAGTAATTCTTAATATCAGTTTCGATGTATTTTCAGTTAATTGCCCGGCCCTAGCTTCGCCTATTGCATAGATATCTCTGGCCTTGCTTATATTGCAGTACATACAATGTACGTATGGTGTATATTTAATTTTAGTTTTTGTCCTGACTACACTCAGAAGAGGCAAGAGACACAGCTGCAGCAGAGCAGAGAGGAAGAGGAGATTCAGAGGCAACAGGTGAAGCAGAGGCACACTGAACAGAGGGCACAGCACAAGTACAAAGAATGGCTCCATAAGAAGAACCAGGAAAAACAGCACAAAGAAAAGAAGGAAAAGGTATGAAGGAGATCGTTATTGAGCAATAATGAACGATGCATACACGAGAGGGTGTGCTTTACCGTGATTATTGGCACGACATCGTTGCTGCAGGAACGAGGCTTTAGCCTAGTTCCATAAGCAGCACTGAAGTGCCAATAATTTTGATAATGCACACCCTCAAGTGTAATATTGCGATTATATAACAGTTAAAACCCTTAAAACGGCAACTCAATTTCATTGTAACTATTAAGTATTAACTAAGATATTCGATAGAAATTCATAATTGTTTAATGTCAGATTTAGCCACTACGACCACAAATGTCCCATGCAAACTGCTAGCCTCGAAACTACCTGTTGTATAATGGGCAGTTAATGCTAGAGCCCGGCCAATATATTGGCCGTTATTCGACTTTAGTGAGAACATCGGTATTGGTAATTATGCAGCCATGGTGTCCCGGTTTTTAACCTTGAAATTTGTTTTTAATAGGACTTATGTTAATGTTATGTTATGTAAAATCAAATCAAATTCAGTGTATTTTCCGGTATTTCGTTATTGGTGATTAATTTTATTTATTTTGTTTGCATAAGTTAAGTGTTTTCAAATAACAAATACATTGAATCAAATCTAAGTTTTTAAAATGGACTTTTTTATCCCCTTCTTTATTTTCCCAAAATGAAATATTAAATATCGGTCAAAGAAATCGTTCAAAACATCAACGGTCTAGATCTCTCCAAAATCGGGGTTGGCGTTGGACCCAAAAAGATGGCATTAGTTGCACTCTAGTTAGTGCAGCGATTCTATCTGTAGATTCTGAACTGAAGATGCCCCACTGACATCTAAATGATTCTGTTGTTGTTGAACAGGAGGACGCTGCCAAGAAAGAGGACGAGGAACGTGAACGACGAAAGAAGGCAGAGAAGAAGTTTAAGGAATGGCTAGAAAATACTGATGAAAAGTGCAAAACTAGTCCCAAGTCACCATGTTGCCCGAGAAGTAAGATCAATATAATAACATGGGAATTAATAACTATTAACTAACGCTCTTTTAAGATAGAACACAAAGGGCAGTTTGAATAAGACTTTTTGTTTTAGTTCAGAGTTCTGTGTGAAGGCCGACCTGCCCACCTAATCACCAAGCAAGCTGTTTCAGGGTGAATTAAGGAATCATTTCAAAAACTTGCATTTTAATTACCTATGGCATTCAGCCAAAACAGTCAACCATGCTCCCTCCCTCTAGCTCAGGGGTTCCCAACCTTTCTATTACCACTGACCGGTTGACAGTTTCTAAACCACAGTCAAGTGACATCACTGACAACTCCTTGATATCTTTATGCTATCGAGTCAACTTTCCACCGCTGTTTGGAAAACTGGTACCGGCCCGGCACCGGTACCAGTGGTTGAGAACCTCTTATCTAGATTACCAAAGCCTCTCTAGCCAGAGACGCCGCAATGCTAGCAACATTTGCCAAAAAACAAACAAACACTAACACTAACTAAACGTTAGTTTAGTTTCTATTCTATTTCCATGGTCACCTTCAGATATCCCTGCATCTTATTGCAAATCAAATCAAAATCAAATCAAACTATTTATAGAGCACGTTTAAAACAACCAAGATTGACCAAAGTGCTGTACAGAGGCAAAACAGAACAAGCAAGAAACACAATATGAGAAATATCGACAAGATCACAGGAAACATACTGTATAAGCATGACGAATAAAAACTAAGAAAGGACTCAGATGGGATTAAAAGAGAAAATAGATTACAAGGAGTGTCCATTTGTAACTTCTGAAGGTGCCATCTTCCAGTCCGCTGTTTAACCAATGTAAACATGTGTACCATTGCTTCAAAAGCCATACCCGGCAGTGTGTGAAAAGGAGGGAACCTTGTGCGGTCTTTCATGACTGAAACATGTGTACAATAACACAACTAATGTTGAGAAAACAAAAGACACATTTGCATAATTATGTTGGCATCCCCACAGGTTTCTATTCAAATGTATGTAGAACTGCATGTATGCAATTGTAATGAGTCTGGCTTAATCTTTTAGGCTTAATACTGCTCTAATGAATTCCATGTCCTCAGACGTCACTTTCGTACAGGTTTTAAAATTGAAACATATTTGATTGTGTTCACCCAGGTCCTTATGATAAAGGCTACTCATCGCCAAGCTTCTGCAACCCCATCCCATGGAAGCCGATCCACGTCCCTCTTCCAGAAGGAACACCCAAGAAGAAGACCGCTTCGCAGCAGAAATCCCAAAGTCAGTCAAGACATCGGCAATGTCCCAGTGGCACTGCTTATAGACTGAGAGACAATGTGAGGAGATGACCCAGGACTCACAGAATTGAGGAGATGACCCAGGACTCACAGGATTGTTCTAACATATTACGTTAGGAATAATTACTGGTTATTCGTCGACTGTGCCGTATGACAAACGGGAAAGAAAACACAGAACAAAAAAACAACACTCGAGATTCAACTCACCATCATATTCCTTTGGACTCTCGTTGATCAGTGAGGCAGCTATGATCTAATGCTGCAGATGCATGAAGTACATGCTACTTTGTCTAGATTTAATATTGTTTTGTTACATTTGGCAAGTGTAAACCCTAGTGATTAACTAGAACATGATACATCAGTGCCATATTTTTAATGAAAAGAAAACACAGTGTCTTTTAGTAATTAACTGTTAAAATGACTGTTGACCTCTGTATAATCAGAATGTCTTGCTTACATTTTGTTGATACAAAGAAAAGCCTTTCTTTGCTTGACTCGCATAAGTTGACACATTTTGAGTGCAATCAAAACGCCTTGTTTTAATTTTTTCCCCCACCGTCTCCTTTCATGGCATTGTAGCAAAACACGTTCCATTGCATTTGATAAAGTACTCACAATACGGACACACACGGACACAAAAGACGGTGGTGACTGGCTGAGGCCTGCTGGTGGAGTGGCCCCTCACACTCGCACATTGTTCTCTGTCCAGTTGTGCCTTGTTCCCGTGTGGGCTGAGATGACGACAGAAACGAGTGTGTGGGAGGAGAGAAGCACTGGGGGAGAGGGTCTCTGTGTGACTCGGTATTGCATTCTCATCCTTCCATTAACATCTCACTGTGAAGCCAATGTATGAAGCGCTGAGGTAAAAACTATTTAATTACATTGGATTGGATTAACCCATATAACATAGGCCTGTAAGAAGAAATTTGCCTGAATTTTATTTGATTTGTTTATGGTTCTCGTTCTATACTTGGCTCCTTATCTTTTGTTAGTGACTGCCGTGGAATGTGTGAGTTGACGGCGGCAGGCAGGCAGGCTAATAATGGGGGTCTACTGTATGTGTGGTTTGGCCATTATAATGTCAGCCGTGTGTTCAGAGAACAGCTGTCAAGGCAAAGGAGTCAAGTGTTTGCTGTTAGTCAAGAGCAGTTCAACTGCACAGGGAGTGGTTCAGCTGTTTGCTCAGGGATGTTTGCACAGGAAACATCACAAAATGAAAAAGGCGAGACCTTGGGGCCTGTATCGCCTTCCAGGTGTTTCTGTGAACTTGTATTGATTTCACAGAATGTGCTGAGTAGGCCTGAGCTGGTGCATCGCAATGTTGTATTTTGTGGTGTTAAAATGTATGCAATCTGCAGACGTTTGTATAGAAATGGGAATGAAGAAGTTGTGGGGGGGGGGGAAGAAAAATATCCACACAGACGTCTACATTTATTTTAAGTATGTTTTGAAACTAGAGAGGTCTACCATCGCATTGTAGTTGTACAGTAACAGACAAAGACCTGTTGAAACATTGTACTTTAATACAATTACCCTGGAGACATTGAAGACGTATAGATATTTTCCTTTTTGTATCCAACACCTGTTGTAATTCTATTCGGACGCATCTCTTGGACTGTCAATAAAGAGGTTCTGTGCCTGGTCAGATCCAATACTTTTGCCAATGATCTCCTCAGTGCTTGTTTTGTCCTTGCTCTTCCAGTAATTAATACTCCTGACAGAGCCTGAACAAACTTCACATCCCAAGATGCAGTGGTGCAGGTGGGCCAGCGACTGGAAATCACACCTACCTGGACAGGTAGGGGGCGTGTCCTACATGTACAGTGAGTGGGGGAAAGGTTTTGGGTGGGACCAGAACAGAGGTTGAGTTTAAAGGGCACGGACGGCAAGAGAGCCAAGCCTGAAGAATGTGGTTGATAAATGTAATGTTGGAACGGAAACAAAATCAAAATGAAGAAACAGATTTTTCTATTTTGGGCTTTTGAATGCACTGTCTCAAGAAAAATGGAATGTGACTGTTAGAGCGACTCCTTTTTGAATTTTGATAGGTCATAGCTACCCATGGAATGCCTGCCTATCTGCAATGCGCAGTATCACAGACTGGGATTTGGATTAAGCTTGAAGGATACTCTTCTACCACAAACAACTATATTTGGAACATGTATTTATATTTAGCTTTAGATGCATTATGGAAATTTATGCAATTCTGCAACAACCTCCTACAATAATGCTGTGGATTTTCTCAGAATGGGACCAATCCTTCTGCAGTTGACATTGTGGGAAACTGAAACAAATGTACCCTTTTTGTGAACCATTTTGTTTATGTAAATACTCAATAATTATTGACACAACTTACAAGGAACCAGTTTCATTGCTTAAGGGCTCAAGGACTGGACCCAGCTGTTCATTAGTGTGATTCTCATCTTGCGTATGACTCCCTTCACCATGCAGAACACGGGGCCAGAGCAGGAAGACTCCTTTGACTTTCTGTTTAAAATCATCCTGGTTGGAGACTCGAACGTTGGCAAGACGTGTGTGGTACAGAGCTTCAAGTCTGGCACATTTACGGAGAAGCAGCAGAACACTATTGGGGTAGACTTTACTGTTCGTACCGTGGATGTTGATGGCAAGAAGATTAAGGTAAGAGAAGTGCATTTTGTAAATGATATATGCAGCACAATGTTTGTGTACCTGCATTCTGTGTTCACTATAATCCACCACAAATGGCTGGTTGATATCACAAGGTGTAACGTACAGGAGTTGATGGCATAGCCTCCTACACCTATAAGAGTTTGGTACTGTAGGTATGCTCTGTGCTCTGACCATCTGGTCTTCTGGTGCATTAACCTAAGTTAATGAAGCAAGGTTGCACCCTTAAGTACAATGTAGTTATAAAAGCATCTTTGCAAATAATCAGTTAAGAGTTTTCAATGTCTTACTGTCGGCCCATTCAAGAAATAGAAGTGGCCTCATTTGTGTGTGTGCTTTCTGGGCATGTGTTTATTCAACATAGACATCTTATTATCCTATAGGGTGTGGTATTTTATGTTCAGGCAAGTAATTATCAAAAAGAAGGCTGACATTTTCTTTCTTTCTTTTCAAATAACCACTGTTTATTACAATGTTAATTATTTAAACTGAACTCACCAGAATAAAACCCAGTGTTGAACCATCCTAACCATGTTGGATCATAACCTGATCATAACCTCTTTTGTTAACGTGTCATTATAGATGCAAGTATGGGACACAGCAGGTCAGGAGCGGTTCCGCACAATCACCCAGAGTTACTACCGCAGTGCCCACGGAGCCATGGTAGCTTATGACATCACACGCCACAACACCTTTGACTCTGTGCCCCACTGGATCCAAGAGGTGGAGCACTTTGGAGCTGCCAGCATCGTAATGGTACTCATTGGTGGGTAGAACGGTAACTGAATGAATGGATCAACTGACTAGTACACTGCAAAAGTGCTTCTTAAACATTTTTATTTCAAGGACTCCCCAAATTGATTCCCATTTGGAAAGATTGTTGTGCCAGGGACCCCCATGACAGATCTTTTTGTTGTTGTTTGTAGATTTAGCACATACTGTACTTCTACAGCTGTTTATAATGTGTGTGGGGAGATAGCAGTGGAGAGTGAAACCTATGATCATTCATTCACATTTTAGTATAGAGCTTACATGGTGAAGCAATTATTACGTAATTGACAGCCAATCAAATAGCTGTCCAGTGTCCACTCTGTTTGAGTGTTCCACTACCCAGTCCTTTTGTGCCTTGCAGGTAACAAATCAGACCTCCATGCTCGGAGGCAGGTGTTATTCGAGGATGCATGCACTCTGGCAGAAGACAAAGGTGTGCTTGCTGCTCTGGAGACCTCGGCCAAGGAGGCCCAGAATGTGGACGTAGCCTTCAGCCTCATGGCCCGAGAGCTGATGGCCCGGAATGGCACTATTGTCACAGACGAGACCGCCCAAGACTTCCCTCACTTCCTGATAGGCGACAACTCCCATCCAATCCATGGACCCATATTCTCACATAAGAAATGTGGTTGTTGAGGTAATCGAACTGCCCAAAATGGAGAAGAACCTGTGATCACACAGTGCACTTTTATGTTGGACTGTAACAGAAGGCAGTGTACAGAAGATCAAGGAAACACAAGGTGAAACATGTTTTATGAATGGTTTTGTGGGCATTTTATTTTTATGCAATCACTTCGTTGATACCCTTAATTCAGTGACTTACAACAGTGAGTGAGCAAGCAGGGGTCTTGTTTCTTGCTCAAAGGACACTTAAACTGGACACATTTCCTGTTGTTGGTGTTGAATCTGGGACATTTCTTTTATAGCGCAGTTCCACATCTAGGTCATATATCAGTGTGTGGATTTTCCTAACGAAGTTATCTAGATTTAAAATGTCACTTTTTAGTGTTGCTTTCACAGGCATGCATTAATGACGTTAAACCACCCTCTCTCGTGTAATATTGCTTAATTATAAAACAATTATTACCACGACTCGTACAGATATAGCGCCAATCTGTTTTTAGAACTCGCATCTTGTGTATACAGTATATCACAGAAATGTATGTCACTACTAACAGTTTTGTTATAAAATGACAATCTCTTTTATGTTATAAAAGTCTTGAAAAAAATACTGAACTAAAAACCCTGGTCTTCAACAGTAGGCTAGTATGGATTTACATGGCAGCTGAAATACACCAAACTATTTTAGTGCAAAAACAATAATCAAGATAATACAATGTCTGTGTAGAATGTTTGTATAGGCTATTATGTGACTTGCAATAAATTACGTTGTCTGAGTTGGAGAACATAAACGTATTATTCTAAACCTTAAATCCTTGTAGTGGCTAGTTAAGGCTGAGCAACATTTCTGTCGGTCAAACAGAAAGGTAGTTGGCACTACAGTGCATCATGGACTGCAATCTGCATTCTTGGCTTATTACGGTATGAATTAGTTCCCCAATCCACTGTAGTACATTGCAAGATGCATTAGCAATGGTCAGTTGGGTTCAATCAGTCACTGTTATCCCATATTCACAGGTAAAACTGCATATTGTTACAATTTCTCTGTGATCATTATGGACACAAAATAGCTGTGCAATCCTTACAAAGCTGCTAATGTTGTTGTGACAATAATTGTTTGTCTGAAACCACTCTGAGAATCATGAGCCATTCATCTCAATAGGCCTAGGCTCTAGGGCAGGGGTTCTCAACCCGTGGGTCGCCAAATTATTCTGGGGGGTTCCCAAATTATTATTATTATTTTTTGCAACTGAAATGTGTTTGCATAGTACACATGGCACACATAGAGTACACGTCAGTTTGTATTGGAGAACCCCTGCTCTAGGGTATATATATGCACACAGAATAACTCTGCCTACCCTTGCCTACTTCCTTCACAGGTTATTGATGATACTAATGAAGGCTCTGCTATTGTGCATGTTGGCTCACTGGAAACACTCTGCTACACCAGTGGGTCTCAAAGTGACCTTGAGGTTCCAAATAGCCCCGTACAGGTGTGTAACTCTAGCCTTGAAACCAGACAAATCTGCCACAGGCAAAATGGGGAGATTGGTCTGGCACTCCCCAGTTTGAATTACATTCGCCCAGAGTTGTGGGTGATCAATCAGAGCCCACTATTAAAACTGAGAATTTTTGCTGTGACGTTGGAATGTGTTTGTAAACGCCCCTTGGCAATCTTCCACACCGAAGTTGTGGAAGTCATGTCAGGCTAGTGTAACTCTGAGAATGTACAAATGGAACCAAATGGACACATATTTGTACACTTTCAGAGTTATGGGGGTTCCTTGAAATTAAAATACCACTGTACACTAAATGGAACAGGGCCTTAATTAATTAGTTAGTATCATCGGTGACATCTGTGAAGGAAGTAGGGAAGGGGCCCAGAAGTAGGAAGAGTTATTCTGTGTGCATGGATCCTATTCATTCCAGTGGGCAGCCTTCCTGCTGGAACACGACCTCCACGGCCTCCTTCACATCCTGCACAATGAAGGAGGGCTGTGTGAGTGTGGGGTCAAATCGGAAGTCTCTGTGGCCGTGGAAGATGCGATGTTCGGTTACCGGCTCCTGCTGGTCTCTGCTGTACACTCCTGTGCACACCAACATGGAGCTACAGCTCTCTGGAAGGTGATCCCCTCCTTGCCCACAGATGTCCGGTGCTCCGCCCAGTTCCGTTGGCGTAAAATCGGGGCGATCGTGGACGGTCTCGCTCTGGAGCTCGCAACCACCTTTGCCACTCTGAGCCAGCATCTTGGCCCTGGAGCGCCGAGAGGACTGGAGGTGGCGATTGTAGAGGTTAGCACCATATATGTCAGCCATGGGGTTGTCACTGTAGGAAGAGATGGCGTGACAGAAAAAGATAATAAAATTAGGTTAAACTTGAATTCAAAGAGAAAACAGGATTCACTTAACAATCACTATTTCACCTATACACTGGCCTATATCACCAAGTAACACAGACACTGATCCCCTTACGCTGTGGAGACCACTGTCGGGAAACACTTTAGGGGCACAAGTAAATCCCTTTGTTCATTTAGTTATTTATTTATTTCTAAACATTATCCACACAAAAAAATGGTCAAACATTTTTCAAAAGAAACTTGTTTTCTTTAGGAATGAGTGATAATAGCACAAGCTCACAACATGTCGACATGCTGTGAGCGTATAGATTGGCTATTGTCATGTGGATCTCAGGGAAACATAACATTTCTCTTTTGGATCTTGAGCTAAAATGTTTGGGAACCGTTGGTCTAGACTAGAACCACCGATTCACTTAACCAACACTAGAGCAATGATTCACTTAACCAACACTAGAGCAATGATTCACTTAAGTCTTAACATACACTATTTCACTGATTCACTCACTCTGTACTCGATCACTGAGTCACTTTCCCTATAGTCAGTATTAGTCACATGCTACAAGATTACTGGATCACTTACCCTATAGCGTAGAGTCTTTCCACAGGCTCCATCCATCCCAGATTCTCTGCCTGCTGTCTAATTAGCAGCTCAGCGTACTTGTAAGTCACCACGCTGGGTTTTCCAATCAGAGCCTCATACTTAAGCTCACAGCCTGTGATCTTCTTATATAAGTTCTCCAAGCACACCAGGAACATCCCATGACCAAACCTAGGACATTTAGACATTCAATTTGGGTGAAATGATTATATTATTCAAATATTCTATTGTCTTACAGTACAGTGTTGGGCAATATTACTCAAGAGAGTAAGGCACTCACAAACCTGGGACTCTTGGCTTCAGCCATCCACAGAAGGTCCATATTACAGGCCAGGACTGGGATGTGAGGATACTGCAAAGAAGTCAAAGCATTTCCTGGTTTCCCATTGGTTAGTAGGACATCTGTGATAAGCTGGAGGTTGGTCTCCCATCTGACTGGCTCACCGAAAAGGATGACAGCTGTGGCATGACCCAGAAATAGAGGAACAGCAACCCAAACATATGTCAAACAAATACTTACAGAATAACCACTAAACATTACTGTAATCATTCAAACCATACCTTCTATTGGAGGTAGACTTTTGGTTGTCATAACCTGTAAAACAGATACTGCCCGGTAGAATTGTATGCCCATTTTGTATGTAAAACATGTTCATTGTACATCATTAATGGTTTCTACCTTATTACTTACATCATCTGTGGGTCTCCTATTGTGGTCCACCACATCCAGAAGAGGATATGCCTCTCTCAACATATCTATGGTTATAACGTTCTTAAAGCCTAAACTGGAGTTTATCATGTTAAAGTCAAACACAGAAGAGCAATGTAAATGTAACAATGAAAGTGAAACGTCTGAGAGCAAGCATCTACTAACACCCCAACACAAGTTCTCTATCAGGAATTTGGTATACAAATTAAGTCATATTTAAATACAAAACAATAGAGAATCCTTCATACTGTATATCATTCCGTTTTCTCCTTGTATCCCAGGGTAGGGCACACCAGAATAAACCTGAACTGGTCTCAGGTTTATTTATAACAGGATACTTGTGAGCCGTTTCTTCTACGGGACCCTGTCCTGATATCAGCACACACATGTTGTGGAATTGGGTGAACATTCGCAAGGGACTGTGGGACAGCATCACCTGTTCTGGGGACACCTGATGGGGACAATAGTAGAAGTCAATAAAATAATTGTCGGTCTGTTGGCGAGAGCTTGAGGAGAGTTTGGTTCATCCTATTGAATTGAGAGATCTGGGGCTCCATTTTCGTTACCGCTAAACTCCTTACTACAAGTCTACAAGCTCACAACGTGACAATGTAGATTGGCTAGTTGAACAATTCAAAAATATTTTTCAAAATAGTAAAAAAAGGCAAAGAAGTTTAGGGATAAAGGGTTTAGCGGTGACGAAAATGGAGCCCCTGATCTATTCAAACATATCAAATAATCAATGCAAAGTTCGCTTTGGGCCAATTGTTACTCAGTTAGTAACAGTGTGGAGAGCAGCTGAAAAAATGTGCAAGATTGATTTTAAATGGAATTTGTTTTCCCCAGTGTTTAAAAATGATGGTTTTCTTTTGGATGAACGTCCTATTCGTTTTCCCAGATGGAGTTCCAAGGGGATTCATACTTTGGGTGATTTATTTGATGACAATGGTTTACGTTCTTTTCAGAATTTATGTGATATTATTAACTTGCCTGGTAACTCTTTTTTTTCTATTTACAACCGAGAACTGCCATGAGGACTTATGGGGTTCCATGGCAGACCCCCCTTGCAATGCACCCTTTGATAGACTTATCTGTGATGTTAGATCAAGAGGTTTTGTTTCCATATTTTATGCTTTTTTATTAGAATCTAGTTATGGGACCTTGCCTGTTGATACCATGACATACCAAATCTAGATCCAGATTGGAGCTGGGATACAGTGTGGTCTAATGTTATGCTGTCTTCTAGGAATCCTGATCATCAACAAATTCATCAACATTTTTGTTAATTGGACGTACTTGACCCCCCATGGATTGTGTGCTAGGAGGATTTTAAATAATCCCAACTGCACTTTCTGCACTTCGAACACCATAGGTACATTCTTTCATATGGTTTGGGAGTGTCCGAGTGTTCTCACATTTTGGAATTTGGTTGCTGCTAATCTTTCGATTATTTTACAAATTAACATTACACCCTCACCATTAAATAATACCCGTATACGTGTCTTCTTTGCTGGCGTAACGGCCGCAAAGAAGATGGTTGCTACGCACTGGAAACCGCCTCATACATTGACATTTCACCAATGGGCTTTGACCTTTCTAGATAGATATCATCTATCTGGAAATGTCAACAGCAAGATTACACAGAGCGAAAGAGGAAAACATTAATATTTGGTCTGGTATTGCAGATTTGGTCAAGGACATGATTTAGTCTTTATTATTATTTTATTTATTCCCCCATTGCACAGTGGTAGGAATCTTGACACAGCTGTGCATTTTGTGGCATCTTTGGTCCCGGAGGGAGGGGTGGGTGGGATTGTTTGTTTGTTGTTTGTTTTTGTGTTCCTTTCTTTTGCTGTTGTACGTGTTACTTGTTTTGTTTTCATTCATGGTGATAACATATTTTATTGTGCTATTTGGTCTTAAATAAAATAATTTGATAATTAAAAAATAATAATAATTGTCATTTGAGATGAAACAATATGGTATTCATTTACATTCATTCATTAACAGTACCCATACCTCTACTTCCAGCAGATGTGACAGCTGTTCTGCTTTGGTCTGTCTCATGCAGTTCCCAGCATTGGTGACAAATACCACAGGCACCTTATATTTCCCTGTTCGATCCACCAGCTGCCTGAAGCATTGCTTGGCTGCAGGGATGGGTGTCCTGCCACGCACCAACACCCCATCGATATCAAAGAGCAACCCAAATGACTTGTGGACCTGAGAAAAGAGGTAAAGGGCTTATTCAATTCTCATTCTGACTTTTAAATTCTTTCTAAATGATTCACATCACGCAATCACCTCATGAACTGTATGTTTACAGTTTTTATCTTAATTATCCTTGATCATGTTGCCAATTATCCTTGATCATGTTGGTATTTTGCCCTCATTAGAATTTGCCCTCAGGACTTATGATAATGTTATAGCCTACAGTGTACAGTAAACTACACACTATACCATTACTGTATCTCTGGTCCAGTGATCAACTTCTAAAAGTGACAAACAGGACCCTATAATTTCCCTATTTCACTAGTTATAAGTTAGCCCAATGTGAGAGCATGTATAATAATGAACAATGAATATTGACATTGTTTCACTCTCTCCATGGTCTCACCACAGTACTGTACAAACAGACTCATCTAACATCTAGAAATCTTCTAGAGGTGCCCCCCTCTAGAAGATTTAGTTATTACTCTGTTTGTCTATATGGGGGTCCCTGCATGGCTGGCACAAGATCGTAGGCCTATCAAAGATCCTTGTTTGAAATGTTTGACAGTTAAATGTTGTCAGTGTACCCAAACAAGAAACAAGTTCAACACCCACACACAGATAATTATGCATAAAGTCTGGCAAGAACAGAAGTTGAACCATGCAAGATTATAGTGTCCATCAAGAATCACTTTGTCAATGTCCCTAGTATATATGTACTTATACATACATAAAGTTTATGAAATGCCGTTCCCTGTCAACACAACATAAATAAACTGCTAGTGGCAAACTATAACTTACATAGCTGTAACTTCGTGAAGAATTCCAGATGTTCAGTAGTTCTGCAGCTCCATTACAGCTTGACAGCTTCTTAAGCCCACCAAACGTCAAACACTGCATTCTTTGCATTTCCCCAATATAAACAGCAGTGAACCCGGACGATCAACAGTGTATGTAGTTTACAAAAGTTAGCCTTCTCTAAGTTTCCCCATTCATTAATTAACAGAGTAGATCAGCAAAAGCATGATTGTGAATAAGTTTCGTTTCTTGTTGAACGGCTGAATCTGGTCATCTGGATCAGTTGACTGTTCACTCATATCATATAATACAGTGTGTACGTGGTGCTAGCTCATGCTAACATTAGCTTACTGTACAGGCTACTGTATACGAGGACGCATGCGCAAAGGCACAATGACATTTTTTATTTATTTTTGCTGTAGTTTCAGGTTCCTTGCCATAGAACCTGGCAACACTTTCTGAACAACAGAGTAAATTGCTTTGTTTTGACATACCTATCCTATTTATTTTTAACCATCCCATGTTAACCTAACTCGTTTTTGCTCTGTTTAACCCTGTAACACCCAGCGTTGCAAAAATACGAGATCATTGATGTTCATTGCAATGCCATTGGTCATGATATTTGCATAAATACCCCCCACAGAGGCTGAAATTCACACAAATGAAAAATATTATTTTAATAATTATTATAAATGTGCATAAAATTAGCACAAAAAAATACCGGTATATCATTTTACATAATTTCCTCTGATAAGTGGGGGACCCCCACATTGTAACTGTCATTTCTCAACCGTTTGGGACACGGGGTGGCTCGCCGGAACCGGCCTGGGTCCCTATAGGCGCGTTCCTGGGGTCTGGATGTTCTGGGGACGGGATCCCCTGGTATAGCCTATACATCAGGACATGTACAGTAGGCTTATCTAACAGTGGCTTTATTATCTAGTGTACTCCCAGGGTTCAGTCGCGTTCCATATGACATAGATGGGTTTTATACTGTTATAATGAAAAGGCAAAGCCAATCTACTAGTTGTAGATAGTTTCCGCCTATTACCTACCCAAAATATGAATGCCTGCAGTTTGAAGGTGGTTAGAGCATTTAAACCTTTGAACTGGTAAATGACTGTCATCGTTGCCTGTCTAATGTTGAATGCACACTTTGTCAAGCTTATGTTAAACTGAAAATAAAAGAACAATTGCCTGTTTATAATCTTATTGTACCACAAGACCAAACCAATTCAGATAGAAACTTGGCTAGCTTAGCCGTTTAGAAATCTACCCTGAACTTATAATAGTATATTCATGCATCTTTTAGGTTGGATTAAAATGTCAGTTTCTGAACCTTAACCCACCATTTGCTAAAATACCGGTATAGCTCTTCTAGATGCACACACAAACATGTATTCATCTAATTAGTAGTGATGTTTTAAATACAACAAAATAAAAATCTTTATTGATTAAAAACAGCAAAACGGAATTCCACAATCAGTAGAAAAACAATTGGCAAACAAAAAAAGAATGAATCTTGCATAAATAAAGTATCTACAGTACAGGCTGATTCTACTTATAACTAAACCGCAGGTCATTTTCCAGCCCATAGATCTTAGCCTTCAGATTCATCAACTCTCCCTGAACCTTCTTTGTCCTGGAATTGGTCTGACGGACCTCATGCAGGACAGCCAGGTCCTGGTTAGGCCCAATGTTCAGAGTGACCTAGAACATAAGATATTAATGATACAGAATTACAGATTCATATCATGAGTTGAAAATGATATATGTATCTAAAATCTAAATCATGGATAATTTGACAGTGACAAAGGACCTCCAACATGCATGTGTACCTTGAGGAGCTGTTTCTCAACAGCTTTGAATTTTTGCCTGAGAAGTTTGATGTCTGTTTTGTAGCCCTCCACTTCCATGGCCCTCCTCTTCTCCAGTGCCTCGTAGCGCTGTGTCATCAGCTGAAGGCGATTTGCCATCTTGTCGGAGCGATCCTGCACGAATAAAGGGTTTTTATTTGACATTAAACTGCAGCCACAATTCAATTTCTTGGGCATAAGCTAGGAGGACCCAATTATCTGTTCTTACAACCTGCTGAAGAATGCTACTACATCATGGTACGACAAATAGCCAATACAAGCCTTACGAAGCAAGCTTTGTAGGGCTGAAATGTTTGAAAATGATTGCCTGTATTGCCAGGGTGAGGGCATCAATGTGTACCTTGAATATCTCCCTGCCCACGTCCCCCTCCTCTCTGATCTGTGCCAGCTCTGTCTCTATAGTGATGCACTGTTCCCTGTACATCTCAGCCAGACGGTGGGCCTGCTTCAGTTCCTCCTGCATCCCCTGAAAACATGGATGGCATAAAGTTAGTGCTTCACAATAAAAACAGACCTTGTGGTAAACTGTATTCTCAAAATACCACACAGATGCCAGTATTTTCATTGTAATACAATGTGGCCGGTTGGGGGCAGCTTGTGGTGATTGACCAGTAGGGTGGGCGTGTCTCTTGCGTCAACATGAATGTCAGTGTGAACAAACGCTTCCACATGCAGCTGCAGCAAACTGTGTCACTTGAGAGTTGCGAGCAGTGTTTCAGTTCTAAAGTGTTTGCGTGAGTAGCCTTAGCCTAGAGAGTAGCTTGCTTCTGTAAGGTCGCTAAGTTTGCACAGATGTGATCACGATTCACGAGTGGTCACTGCTTTAGCCTTACACTGAATCAACTTAAAGTAATTCCGAGAAGGGGTTCAGTTGGTTAGGGAGAGTATGTATTCATGTGTGGTTTAACCTGTCGCTACTTTTATTGTTAACCTTGTGATAAATTGCTCGTAATAAAGTCTATATTTTATATTTTCCAATAGAGATTGTATATTTTAATAATAAGTCTGTGGTCCGTCTAGTGTGTATCTATAGCCTCTGGTTACAACAAGATGGCATACATTAGCAGAAGAATCAGCCCAAAAGGCCTGCACATTGCTATTTAAACTATTGATTCAGGGTGTAAGAGCCATACGATGTCTACTGATTTTAAATGGTATATATATTGATGACATCACAGCAGGGCATTGGGCGAGGCCAAAGTTGCCATGGTTACCCAGGGTATTTAAGCCTAGTCCCTGATTGAGCACAGGTGTTGCTGACAGGCAGAGGCACACCGTTTTAAACTGTTTATTAGGCTGATGGTCTGTGTTAATGGCAGTTTATGTTTATTTAATTTCATTTCTAGACTGAAGTATAGGGCTTTGGCCTTTGAATAAATATGATTTAATACCAACTGAATGGGAACGTTTTGGACTTCAGTTCTTCTACACACGTCTGAACAACCTCCTAACCGTCAGTAACCAGTAGTGCCAGAAGTATAGGGCTTTGGGCACTACACAGGGTATGAATGAATGTCCTGCTTAACAACCACAAACCTTAAGCTCCTGTTTGTGTGTCTGCTGTGAGTCAGATTGAGGCTGGGACTGGGCAGTGAACAGAGTAGCGATGCTGGGCCTGGGCCGTAGTCCTGGCTCATGATCACTGCCAGACCTGGCCCTCCTCAGACGCTCCTGGCAGGAGTCTAGTTCCCTTAGCAGACGGTCCTTCTCCACCATCCAGCTCTTCTCATGTGCCCGTGTGTCAAACTTCAGCTGCAGGAAATCCCTTGTGCTCTCATAGAGCAGGGTCTGCGTATTCTTGAGTCTGAGGTAGGACAACATATTCGTTTTATAGTTATTAATAACCCACCTTTTCAGACTCCATCATGGCCCGTATCACGTATGTAGACTTGGATAGCATTTTATACAGACTTATAGCATGTTACGTAGACAGCACTAGAATTGCATTTTAGCTATGTATGTACCGGTAGCTAAAAACAACACTGCTGCAGAGGCATCTGATCTGTCAGATACATGATAACAGAAAGACCCACTTGTCATTCAGAGCAGTGATGCGGTCCTGGTCTCTCTGCTGCTGCACCTGAGCCTCCTCCACGTGGATCCTGCGCTCGTCCAGCAGAGACTCCACCTGCTCTTTGGACAGACGGGTTTGCTCCTCCATCTGAGCCTGCAATGCCTCTACCTGCCAAGGTAAGCCACAACAAACTCAACTCCACAACTGGCTAGAAGAACAGTGTGCATAAATTACCACAGGTTTAGTTCAAATGGAAAATGGTGCATTTATATAGTGCCTTTATCCAAGGTGCTTTACATAGATTGTGATTACATTCACACACACATTCTTACACCGATGGAGGCGGAAACCATGCAAGGCACCAACCAGTACATCAGGAGCAATTAGGGGTTCAGTGTCTTGCTCAAGGACACTTTGACACCAACTCTGGGGGAGCCCGGGTTCGAACTGGCAACCTTGCGGTTACCTTCCGGCCACTCTACCCCTGAGCCACCGCTGCCCAGTTGAATAAAGAAAATAGGCAGTCTTCAAGTTCACAAGATATCACATTGCGATGCATTGTACAATAAATTGTAGATCAGAATTTTTGTTTTTAAATAAAATATAAATACAAATAAAAGATTGTTGGCTATAATGACATGCCCAAAATAGGTACATTAAGTTCATTTACTTGAAGTGGTTAAATGCATAGCATAAAACTGTTCGTCAGTCACTGACAAGGCTGAGTACTTCACAATCTTTGATTCTTTCATTCAGTATTAGGCTATGTTATAAAGACAACAAATGGGCCATCAGCCCCACCTAGTGACGGCAGGTAAAACACATGATGTGGAGCATGTACTTCAAATTTGACTTTTGTTCATGTAAATATACAGCTACTAATCTATTGATCTACACGCCCATGTGGTAAAGCTTATATAGGAAAGACAAAACATGCATTGCAGAGCACAGAAGTAAACAAAATTGCTCATGAAAAAAAAAAGAGAAACTGTAAGAGACGCACATCACAGTATCTCCTCAAATGTCTCCACTTTGGCTCGGGGTGAGGGATAATATTGATAGCCTCTTACTAAAGAGAGAACTGTAGTGGGTCCATTAGACTCAATGAAGAGTTTGACAATTTAGATTTACTTACGAATGTGATTTGGTATTTGTGTAACACAAATTGTGTTTAAGGTGTTTGCACACTGGTCCGAATTTCAGATTGACCTCACTTTATGTCAATTACATTTGCACACTGGTGTCGAATATTTCATTCAATTTATTCCATTTTCTGCAGCTTTCTAGTGGGGTATTGGGTGGCACCAGAATGACAGCTAGATGGTAGCCTACTACTTTCGGATCCGCAAAATGCAGCAAAAAACACACCAGTGTACAACTACCTTTACCGTATAGAAGAGTGTTATGGACTAATATTAATTATGTTTATCGATAGCCCTCCTGTATACATGAATTAGCACATTCTCAAGATATGTAGCCTACTACCAAAGCTAAGTGATGAAATTAGGTCATAAAAGATGTAGAACTTGAACTTAGACAAACAAACACACACATCAATTACACCCCCTTTAATTAAGCAAGGGACACGTGATGAAACCAGATCTAATTCTTTAGTTACCTGTAGTAACAAGGTTTGATTGTCATTTCTGCGTTGTTCCACACTTTCTCCATTTAGCCCCTCTGCTGATTTTGTCTTCCTACTTTCTGTTCAAAGAGACAGAAATGGTACTGCAGTCAGGTGAAAGACTAGTGTGAATATGGTATTCCACTTTTTACTAATCTTTACAACAGATCTGCCTTTTTTAATGTTGAAGAAATGTATAACGACAACAAAAATGACCAGTAACATAAATCTAAAATGAGTCTGACTATTTTGATACACCTGGAACAAAAGAAAACAAGAATGTGGATCAAACCTTTACTGGATCCAGGTCTTTGTTTTGTTGGCCGAAGATTTAAATGTTCTTGAATCCTGGGCTCAACCTTCTTCTGTGGGATGGTGACCTTAAATATAGTTATGAGATTGATACGGTTCTGGCCAAATAAACCACTTCAAAGTGTTATTAGTAATTATAAGCAATGTAATGCCATTTTGAGTGAGGACTAAAGGCATGATATGTCATACTCTACTCACTGTATATGATATGGCTATATGTTTGGATTTTATAACTTAATAATATTATGGTTTTATTTTTATTGAACTACTATAATGACAATTATAAACTATTTATGTACACACCTTATGTGGGGGGTCTCTGTGGAAGTATGTAATTTCTCCAACATCAGGACCCACCAGAGCGAGGAGGTGCTGGATTTTTTTCCTATCCTCCAACTCTCTGTACACATAGGCCTCTCACAATTATTACACATATTACACGATAATCAAATATTTTGCATAACTGTCATAATCCTCATAACCAAAAATGACATGATTGTAGATAAGATATTACTGCTGTCTTTTACATTTTTTACGTATAAAATGTTTAATGTGTCAGTCATTTCTTTGTATATTTCAGATACTCGTCATATCTGCCCTTGCAATTTGTGATTATGAAGACTAAAAACGAAACTGAAATTTAAATTGCATTCATATGCAATTCAAATGCCTTAAAATAGAAAGGAGAGGTCCCAAAGTTCGTAGTCCCAATGTCAAAAATACTTTTCATCGTTACCAACATTTCGACAAACAAGTTGCCTTCTTCCATCAAGAAGGCAACGTATTTTTCAAAAGCCAAAGTATAACATAATGCTTTAAAACACAAAGGGGTTCCTGTCCAGAATGGGTTAAGGGGTTGCAGGTTACATAGATGTTCAGCCCACCTGATCTTTAGTCTGTCATTCTCTGCATACAGTCGCAGGGACTGTTCTCTCTCTTGGAAAAGGTAGACTTGCATGTCACTCAGGGCCTTTTGCAGCTCCGCGACCTCTCCTTCCCGCTGGCGCACATCCCACTGTAGCTTGTGCTTTGGAGGACAACAGAGAGGAAGGTACTATGAAGCATTATACACATCAGAGCCATTTAATAGAAGAGTTACGATATTGAGGGGGCAGAAACTGAGCGCTCGAGCGATGTTCATGCAGCCTGAACTGAGTCAAGCTGGAGTTAGAAATACATTGTTTTCAACGAGGGCGGTGCAAATAAGAGCTATTCTAAGCATGTGTGCAACATGACAACTGTTTTAAAGTATTGTACAGTAACAACTAAAGTCTATTTAATGTTTATGTCAGACGATTTCTTAAAAACAATCTAAAATATAGGGATTTAAGATCATTAAAGCTGGGCTGTTGCCTGAGTCCAATGCATTTCTGCCTACTTCCGGTCCAGGACTTGTCCCAGTTGGTTGTCCCCATTCTCAATAGAAGTCTATGTAGGAGAGCCTAGTGAATGCAGTTTGGGTAACTCTTTCTATATCTAAGGCTCTGATACACACACTCACATCTCTCCCTCTCTGTAGAGTAGAACTGCAGCTACAAGCAACAAAGACATCTCCGAAACATGCCATTTCTTATTACCTGATCATCTGTGATGCCTTTGTATTTCTCCAACATCTGCACCAGATCCACGTGCTCGTCGTCGAACTGGGCGATCTTCTGCCTGTAAAACTCCAGCAGCTCCCTGGATGGACGTAAACACGCCAGGCGCTCATTGATGGGGGGAAGCGGGGAGTCAGGTTCCTGACCTTGGGTACGATTGCTTGATCTGAAAAATGAAAGTGCAGAGGTCTGATATTACATTACATCGACATTAATCTGGTGTGTGTGTGTGTGTGTGTGTGTGTGTGTGTGTGTGTACTGTGTGTGTGTAAGTGGTTGAAAGACTAAAACAAGCCAAACATTAAAACCAAATTTTGTTTAAATCTGTCAGATACAACTTTGTTCCCAGCATTGTGAGATTATTAAATATAGTAAAGAAAGTAAGAAACAATTGAACACTTAAGTGTTAAAAAATGTATGGTGTTTTGTCTTTTCACTTAAGTGGGATTACCTTTGTGGCACAGCACCTCTTGTTGGTGATTCCATCATATCTTTGCTGAAAACAAAAGGTGGAAAAGATTATGTAGAGCTTCATTATGTACTAATGGTGACTCTTGAGAGTGTCGGTTTATAATGTAATTTAGCGACAGCTTCTGTGGAGGGTCTGGATACAGAATACATTGCAACAGGTGTGTGTAACAAGAGATCAGATCGTGTTCATGCTTTCTGAATGGATCAACACAACAGATGGTGAGCAGCAGCACTGTTTACTGTGGTCCATGGGTATATCTGCCCCTAGTACGTACATAATGTACGGTGTCGCTTGTATTGCTATCAACGTGATAGCAATCACATTGTGACACGTTGATAGCTTGCAGATCTGTTCTTTTTTTTTACTACCAAGAAGAACCTGATTGATGAATTTATGGTGATAGGCTTGGATGTTTTACATCATGGCAATTGGGCACAGGTCTCCACCAGGAGAGTGTGTGATGTTTGGCAAAATGTTGAGGAGTAATTTAAACATGTTTGTTTGGGTTTGTGTGTGTGTGTGTGTGTGACGCAACTTGGCCTGTTGTAGCGCCACCATGAGGCTGATTTGAAAACTGTCAAGTGGCATTTCTTCCTCAGCATATAGTGGGAATAGGCATGCACGGCTTGGGAAGCCATATGCACGGCTTGGGATAGCCCCTCTCGGAACCCTACATAAAGCTTTTATGAAATTTGATTGTCGCTTTATCAAAGTGTCAGAAACTTTACTACATTCGGGTTCTGCTTGCGGGGCTAGGCTTGGGATATCCGTGGATATGCACGGCTTGGGATACACTGCATGTCTTCCTTCTCAGAATGCATTTCTTTCATGTGGATTCCAAGGGATTCGATTTCCCAAAAGTTGCGTTAACTGATCTGACTGTGCCTGTTCCTCTCCGACGCTGATGTGCATCACTTCAATGTCCACAACTTCAGTTATGATATTTAGTGTGGTGACTTCTCCTTGCACCAGCCCTCAAAATACACTTTCCAGTGCAACTATGCCGTTACTAGGGACTGGGCGCGGGGCTTTTAAAAAAATACCCGGGGTTGACTTTTCAGTGTTGTCATTTAATTAGAGGATATAAGTTAGAAGAGATGTTCTGTGTTTATTCTCTGAGAGAATGGGAAACAACAGGTCACATAAAATAACCACGGGGAGCAATAGTATAAACAAGCATGTTACAGTTACACTGGTCTGGACTTTATTAAGAAATTGAAATTAGTCGAAAGGTTTTCTTGTCCTTTGAACTTTTTTCATCCTCCATTCCTCGGCGATGCAACAAGTGCTCGTGCTCTTTTTATGCCACTAAATGAAATCAATCAATCAATCAAAAAAGCGTTTCATGCATTTAAACGTATTGTTTTAATGTTTGTCGTTTTGGAGCGTTGTTCTCTACTTCTCTTACCTCCACTGTTCCTTGTTGTTGTCGTTGTTGTGAAGCGTTTGAACACCGGAAGTTTACAGCTGTGTCGTTGTTCTTCGGCGGAAAGCGAAAAATACTCGGTAGTTTTGGTCTGGGAGGGTTATACTGCCACATAGTGGCATATATATTCACTCAAACACAATTCATTGGTAGATTGAAATTTAGACTTTCTTTTTTCTTTCTTTTTGTGTTCATTAATACAAAAAATATTATATAATGGCTTCCTGGTCCAGTCCAGAGCGCAGACTAGACCAGTCTGTCGTCGTCCCCACCAAAATGAAAACACAAAAAAGTGCTTCCATTTTAGCCTGTTTACATTTCTGATTAATGAATTAAGTATTCAATCAAGCAATCAATCAATAATTGATCTAGTATTGTAATGTTTTTTATTTTACCAATGTGTGATTCAGGATTCGCTGTTGTGTCGGCAGCAGGCAGCTGATAGGACCAGCGTGTCAGGGACACTGGGAGTAGGACACCCATCTCTTCTCATTAGTCAGTCAGCAGCAGAGCAGCCTGAGAGCAACACAGTCAGTGAGACTACACACACACAGACACCCACTACAGTGACTCCATTCTGCCAAATATGGAACGTAAAGTTGCCCGAGAATTCAGACACAAGGTAAGATCATTTCAAGCCCTACCGTCGATGACCACTACTATGACTAATACAGTAATTCTCCTCTTAAAACAAACTTATACGGTACGGTAGCAGGTAGGGCAGCGCAGCGAACAGGACGGTTGTACACGTACAGGTGTTATTATGCTTGGGCCTGAGTGCCTGACCTAGGTTTGGACCAGAGCTAGGTTACTGTGTAAACAGTGGCTTTGACAGTTTCACATTGTGTTTAATTAGGACGATTCTGTTTAACTATACATATGCTACCTGTAGCCTGTTTGTGTAATATTAATATAACACAAATACCATAGTCTAGCTATTTCCTGTAACACAAACGCAATAGACCTACATTGGGCTTACTGGTCATTAGGTTATGTTATTAATTAACTGCCCTAGCATAATCTATAAATTCGCTGCCTGGACATATAATTTAATAAATTGGCATTTAATTGAATACATTGTTGAGAACAAGCTGGTCAAAATTGGTTGCTTTTGGTTGCATATTACTTTCATAAAAACATGCCGAATGGTCCACATCCCTGTAAGGTAAAGTCCTGGAGACGGTCATTTTGTGAGTAAAAGAGGAAGGGAACATGATATGTTCAGGGCGTTTTCAGTGTCAGACCATGGAAGGGTATATACAGTACATGTGCATGGTTAGCAGTCTTATTAGTCTTCACAAAGGGCAACAATTGATAATTCAGTGTCAGAGATGAGCAGCTAAGCGGAATAGATTGGAGAGTTACAGCAGCAATTAGAGGGTCTGCCTCACTGAGAGAAGAGGATAGCAGAACAACAAGGCATTGTTCATGATGGTGACATTGGCTACTCTCACTCTATCCCCCCTCTTCCATTTACACGATAAGGTTGATATGGACTGAAATGATGAGTGATTTAAAACGGGCTACGCCATTGCAAATGAATGTTGCATCTCTCACTGTAACTGCCCTGTCTTATGGTTCCAAAGTCTGCTCCTCAGTGCCCCGTGTGTGTGTGTGTGTGTGTGTGTGTGTGTGTGTGTATATAGTCTCCTTGGTCTGAGTTGGAGAAGTTTATGACACCCATAAAACCAGCCATACACACCCACACACGTGACACACAGCAACCTCATAACCACACCACATAGTAGGCCTATAAGCTGTCTAGATATTAGATAGGTGACGGTCATTAGTTGTTCACCTACTTTGCTCTCACACTTGCATCCTATGCTAATGCTATGGATGCCACAATCGATGCATCTTCGAACAAAAAATAAATAAAATCACACCTTTGTGAAGTGAGGGGCGCTCTAATCAATTATTGACCATATACCAACCTTGAAACATACCTTAGTTACGTCACCAAGAATGGTGGTCCCAATATTGGCCAAGGGTTTCCACCGACATACCGACAGCTGATTTGCTCAGACACATATGACGTAAATTCTACATTCATTGTCAAATGCATTTAGTGTTAAGAGTTAAGACAGAATCTACAGTACACTAGCTGTTTATAGGAGGGGCCTAGCACCCCCATGTGAAGTGAGAGCGCTCTTATCATACATCTCATTCTGGCCAATCACAATTTGCGTCCTCACTTTTAATTAATGTACTTTGCACAGCCAATGAAATCATCGCCATGGGGTGATCAGCCAATCACAAGCCAATGTTTGTGTTTACACAAACCCGGAAAGCTGGGCATACAGTAAAATCCAGATCGTTAATTCAATTCTGAGAAAAGTTTGTGTGGTTGTGAACTTGTGTTTGAGTGAGAGCATTCTGCAATATCCATACTTTGTGTTCACTCACTCACATCCAGAGGTATGCAGGGCTTGACATTAACTTTTTGAGGCACTTGAAAAAAATAAATAAAAGTACATTTCCCATTCACTTGTCCGGGCACAAAAGTCACTTGTCCGTAGCACGAGCCGAGCACACATAAATACATTGTAAATCAACTACTTTGTACACTGTAAAATCCTGAGTGGTAATTTAACGCTGAAAATATGAGAGTGTACAAATGGAACCGGCATGGGCCCTTACGGGTCCATTTGGTCATTCATGTAACAGGTTCTGGTGGTGGTGGGCAGTGTTGTAAAGTAACTAAGTATTTATTACTTGCGCAAGCAGAGCGCGCAAGTAATCATTTCGCTTGGTCTCTTCGAAGTGAAGCCAAGTTTTCTTCAACCGTAAGTCTGTGCCTGGTTTGCTGGGACTAGTTACAAGTTACAAGTTACAACATTACGTCATATACACACCATGTACTCTGGTCCCAGTTCTCAACGATGACGTAATGTTGTAACTGGTCCCAGCAAACCAGGCACAAACCTACGGTTGAAAAAAACTTGGCTTCACTTTTTGGAACCAAGTAACCACAGTATACTGCTAATCAAATTACAACTACATACTCTGTATGTAGTTGTAACTAGAACAACTACATACAGTCTGTGCCTGGTTTGCTGGGACTAGTTACAAGTTACAAGTTACAACATTACGTCATATACACACCATGTACTCTGGTCCCAGTTCACAACGATGACGTAATGTTGTAACTGGTCCCAGCAAACCAGGCACAAACCTACGGTTGAAAAAAACTTGGCTTCACTTTTTGGAACCAAGTAACCACAGTATACTGCTAATCAAATTACAACTACATACTCTGTATGTAGTTGTAATGTGATTTGTAATTTGTAAATCTGTGCCTGGTCTGCTGGGACCAGACTACACAGATGACCATATCTCTTACGTCATCACTGAGAGCTAGTCATACATATACACACCGTGTTCTCTGGTCCCAGCTCTCAAAGATGACGTAATGTGGTATCTGGTGGGACCAGATTATACAGATGACCATTTCTCTTACGTCATCACTGAGAGCTAGTCATACACCGTAAGTGTATGCCTGGTTTGCTGGGACTAGTTACAAGTTACAACATTATGTCATATACACACCATGTACTCTGGTCCCAGTTCTCAACGATGACGTAATGTTGTAACTGGTCCCAGCAAACCAGGCACAGACTTACGGTTGAAAAAAACTTGGCTTCACTTTTTGGAACCAAGTAACCACAGTATACTGCTAATCAAATTACAACTACATACTCTGTATGTAGTTGTAATGTGATTTGTAATTACTTGCGCAAGCAGAGCGCGCAAGTAATCATTTCGCTTGGTCTCTTCAAAGTGAAGCCAAGTTTTTTTTCAACCGTAAATCTGTGCCTGGTTTGCTGGGACCAGTTACAAGTTACAACATTACGTCATCGCTGAGAACTGGGACCGTATGTAACTGGTCCCAGTTCTCAGCGATGACGTAATGTTGTAACACGTCCCAGCAAACCAGGCACAGACTTACGGTTGAAAAAAACTTGGCTTCACTTTTTGGAACCAAGTAACCACAGTATACTGCTAATCAAATTACAACTACATACTCTGTATGTAGTTGTAATGTGATTTGTAATTTGTAAATCTGTGCCTGGTCTGCTGGGACCAGACTACACAGATGACCATATCTCTTACGTCATCACTGAGAGCTAGTCATACATATACACACACACCGTGTACTCTGGTCCCAGCTCTCAACGATGACGTAATGTGGTATCTGGTGGGACCAGATTACACAGCTGACCATTTCTCTTACGTCATCACTGAGATACAAATCCAACTACAGATTTCGGAAGTATTTTAGATCATGTATATTTCAACAAATTTGAAAGTATTATTACAGAAATTGAAGTTAGAGACACATATTACTCTGATCATGATTTAGTATTAATATCACTATAGTACAAAATGAAATACATTTAAAACAATTGACAATTTACAATAAGTAATAAAATAATTATACTGTATAATATATTTTAATTCAGGTTATATACCTTTTCTTTTTCATCACATATCAATGATTCATTTTTCTGTAAAAAAGTAGTTAGGTAGCAAATAGTTACACGTAATGATTATACATTTCAAACGTTCCTTCACAGAGATACTGAGATGTGATAGTTTCCAGCGGTCGAAAGTACTTGCGCGCTCTGCTTGCGCACTAGTAGGCCATTTATGGCCTACTAGTGTGCAACAAGCAAGTATGCACTCGGCAGAGTGCAGTTCTAGTTTATATATGTATCCACTACATCTCGGATCAAAATATTGTACTTTTCCTCCACTATATTTATTTGAAAACTTTAGTTCCTACTAGTTACTTTGTAGATTTGGATTATTATTACAAAACATACATTAACCACTTTTTAAAATAGCCAATCTATGTTAAGCCATCCTGGGTCCAAATTGAACTCCTATCCGCAAGAGATCTATCTCTGGATTCCTTGCTATACTCAGCTCCAGTTAAAAACCTAAGGAAAAGTGTGTCTAACCCTTTTGTCATCAATACTATAAATATATGGTTTGAAATCCATAAATTCATGGGAAACACCCCTGAGCTGTCCTGTTTTGCACCGATTTGGGGAAATTAACATTTTATTCCAGCTAGAAGGGATCTGGGATTTAAATTATGGTTCAATAAAGGCTTAAAAAAAGTGGTGGATCTATACGAGAATGGCAATCTAATGTCTTTTGAGGGGCTGAGGAGGAGATATGAGGTACCGCAAAACCACTTCTTTAAATACTTGCAAATCAGAAACTTTATTATTACATGTGTCAAAAATACAAAACAACCTCCTTTAACCGTGCTTGAGAGGTTTTCCAAACAGGATTGTTTAGGAAAGGGGTTGGTCTCACAAATGTATGGTATACTAGAAGGGTTTCATAAAGATGACTCGGAGAAAATAACACAAAAATGGACACAGGACCTTCAAGTGGAAATCTCAGAAATTGATTGGGATTTAATATGTTCCAAGGCACAAACTATCAATACTAGATTAAGACTAATTCAGTATAATTGGATAATGAGAATTTACATAACCCCGGAGAAAGTAAATAAATTTGATCCAAACATACCTGATTTATGTTATAAATGTGGGGAACATAAAGGTACACTGTTCCACTGCTTATGGGAATGTGAGGAGATTAAAACATTCTGGAGGTCTGTGGTCCATTATGTCTCTCAGATTACGTCAGGTCCAGTTCCTCTTTGTCCTAAATTATGTATACTCAGTATTTATCCATTAAATTGTACACTAAATAGTAATGAAAAAATATTGACCGACCTTTGCCTGTTACAGGCCAGACGCTCAATTGCGCTATGTTGGAAGAATGTCAATGCCCCTACGATCGGCTTTTGGCTGAGGAATTTAACAACCAGTTTGGCACATGAGAAACTAACATTATGTAATTAGGAAGAAACCTGCGGTATTCTATAAGATATGGGAGAAGTTCTTGGACTTCATTAAGCGAGGTGATATTGAAGAGGCTTTGGATGTATAGTGGTTAACTGAGTAGTCAGCTGTGGGGTGGGGGTAGGGAACTTTTGTTCTGTATTTATTATTGTCAAAACATTTTGTGATAAGATTTTGTTTGTATTTGTGCTGCCATGGGGATGTGGGGGGTAAAAAATATATGTCAATCGTTTTGAATATACTTCTTTGTACTGTAAAGAAAATGAATAAACATATGTGTTGTGATGCAATGTGTGCGTGTAGATCTGATATTTAAAAAAGATATGTTATACATTTGAAAACTTGAAATGGGACATTCTGCACAAGAATGAGTTTTCTCAAGTACATTTTGAATTCCGGACTTTTACTTTCTATATTGCAGTATTGATTTGATTTGAGTACTTTTCCCCACCACTGGTGGTGGGCTAGTTGTAACGTAAGTAAGGTGACACGGCTCGGGCTGAGTGACCTCACTAAAGCCTCTCGTCGCTCCCTTCCCTCCTCTTGTCTGCTGGTTAGGGAAGGGCACTTAATAGGATCTGTTTAGACTGGTGGTGTGCCTTCATCACTGGACACAAGAGAACAGACGAGCTAGCCTGCAACGAGGCTATTAACACAAGAGTGAGGGACTCTACAGGTGATAGAAGAAGACCCTCTCATTAGGGGTCAGCGCAGGACACGTATCATTTCTCGCTCTCGGAGGGGGGAAACGGGGGGGGGCAATGTGCTACATCAGTGATTGGCCAAAACGCTTCCTCAAAACCTTTTTGCAGCAGTTCAGCCGACATCAGGTTTGTATGACTCTACGACATGCTCTGCCATTTACGCACGCACGCACAGGCATGAGTCAGTGTCAGTGAGGTGAGAGAATCCAGAGTGTTCACCTCATCTGGCACTGCTACAGGTCTTGTTCCGGTGTGTCTGACTGTCATGCTGTCTACAGTGATGATAGGGATGGAACCTTAAAGGATGGAACCCACATTATTTTTTTCTCTTGCAGGTGGAATTGCTGATTGACAATGAAGCAGAGAAGGATTACCTCTACGATGTTCTGCGCATGTATCACCAGTGAGTACCTTCTGCCACCAGTAGATGCCTGTGTGCGTGCGCGTGCGTGTGTGCGCACATTTTATTGGCAGGTGGTAGCCTTCCAACAATTTCTCGTTCTACTCTATGTAGATATGCAAAGGAAATGTTGATGCTTGCTGAAGTAAATATTTATTTTGTTTTGAAATGATCAAAACTTGAAATTTGTGGCTGTTTAATTGTAAAAATGGCATACATACACATTCCTCAATACAGTAGAGGTCTGACTGATACACACAGTGTGTTTATACCTGTAGGCCTACTGTATGTTAAGACTCATCACAAGAGCACTGTGTCTCAATGTCTGATCCGGGGCCCAACAGGGGTTCAAATGGACTGCAGGTCTATAACTCTAAGAGTGTACAAATTGAAATGACAACTTTAATCTTTGGGACCCCAATCTACACAATAAGAACAAAGAGTTACAGACCCATAAGGGTGTTTTCGGACGGGCATTGAGAACCAGTGATATAGAGCAGTGATTCTCAACCCGTTTCATTTCAAGGACTCCCAGTTTGACATGCATATTAGTCTACCGACCCCCATTTAATGGCATTTCTATTTCTGGGACCCCAATGTATGTTGTAAAATTAATGTTAATTTAACTCTGAGAGTGGTCCATTTGCTTCCATTTGTACACTCTCAGAGTTGCAGAACCATAAGGGTCCATTTGGTAACCAGTGATATAGAGGGAGGTGTGGCCTTATTAAGGTCTCTGATAACCACACCGTCTTAGAGCAAGAGATGATGGGGGGGGGGGGGGGGGGGATTAACAGAGGATGGAGTTTTCCATTCATCTTTGTATGGAGCCAGTGTCCTGAGACCCTACTGGGTAAGCCTCTGATCAGTTTCCACTATGCTCCACTAAGCCTGGACAGCTCTTTTTTTTTGCTTTCATTTTCCAGGCAGAACAGAAATTGCACCATTAATAATGTATTGGCTGGTGGACAGATTTTATGCAGTAGCTGCACATTGCCCTTTTAATTGATGCCTTCGTTGCCTTTTGCCCTCTTGGAATTGTTAATGAAAGACCTTTCCATTACAATCATGATGTTGTCATACTGTTGTCAATAAGGCTAATTAATGCAACTCTAAAGCAGTGCTGAAGGCTGTACAGTACTTTAGTTGATGTGTAGCATGAGAGGGACACGTACATTAGCGGTGTAAAAATGCAATACCACATGCTGGGGCTTTGCAATTAAGCTATTAGTGAAAATACCCCTGCTAACTTACATTATGGTGCCCATGTTTTGCTTGTACATACACTATTGTTGTCATTAGCTTTCACTGTGTTGTTTTTGGCAGCAAATTTTGATTTTAGTTTTAGTCACATAGTCTCTTGAATAGTTTTTATTTAGTTTTAGCGTATGTCTTTTTTAGCGTATAGCAAATGTTTTAGCGTTAGTCTAGTTTTTCACTAGCTGATCTACAAGCTCACAACGTGTCGCACTGCAACGCGTTGTGAGCTTGTAGATGGTCTATTTTCAGCATGCAACTAATTGTAAAATAACGTATACTGGATCTCTTCTCCACTAGTCCCTTCCTAACATTTTAGTCTAGTTTGTATTTGTTGACTAATTGTCAGTACTATATTTAGTCTTAGTTTTAGTCACCAGTTTTATTTAGTTTCCATTTAGTTTTCGTCAGTAGAAAAAGGTAGTCGACGAACATTTAGTTTTAGTCGACGAAATCAACACTGGAGCAGAGTCCAAATTCACTGCTCTCTTCCCCGAAGTGAACTTCCCTCCTCTACCTCCTCTCAGATCTATGGAGTTGCCCGTGCTGGTTGGGGACCTAAAGCTGGTAATCAATGACCCAAGCCGCTTGCCCCTGTTCGATGCCATCCGACCCCTCATCCCACTCAAACACCAGGTGGAGTACGACCTGATGACACCTAAGAGGTCACGGTGAGGATAGAAGAGCACATTTTTACACATACGGTACTAGCAGTGGTGGAAAAAGTACTACATTTTGTAAGTAAAATATTGCAATACTGCAATATACTCTGTTACACTACTAAAAATGGCTTCTTTTAGCAAGACAAATCAGGAGAAAATCTACTTTGTTATCAACATTTCTTTATCCCAGCAACAAACTCTCGCGAGATTTGAGAGGAGTCCGGAAGAGTCTCTCTGTCCATCTGCTACTTGACCGGCGACACATAGGGGGCTCTGGCCCCATATTTAAGATGACAATATGTGAATATTGTAACAAAATGAATGGACATATGTGTGTTAAAATGTGTGTTCCAATGCTTAATAATAATATAATTTCCATAACTGTCTTAGACTCTTGGTTGATGGGGGCTGATTTCCGTTGTCAGTGTTGTTGTCAGCCTGGGAGAGGGAGGGTGGTGGTAAGGTCGTAAAAGTAAACCACGCCCACTTTATTTAGGAGACCAATTGTAGGCTTTGTGTACCATTTCGCCTCTAGTGGCTCCAATGAAGATCGCCCATCTTTATAAATTAATAATCTTTGATCTGTCTTTATTGACCAGGAAGCTGAAGGAGGTTCGTTTGGATCGAACACACCCTGACGGGCTCGGTCTGAGTGTCAGGGGAGGGGTGGAGTTTGGTTGTGGTCTCTTCATATCACAGATTGTCAAGGATGGTCAGGCTGGGAACGTAGGCCTTCAGGTACACATCTGTCAATATATTGTCTGCCAACACTAACAATATGTTACAACAATAAAACTAGTATAAATTATCTGGGATTACCACTCATTTTCAACATTGAACTTTCATTCATATAACTTAGAGTTGTTGTGTGGAAATAATAAAGCTCTGTAGGCGTACACCGACGTGATGTCACTGATCACATGACCCGAAGTTCTAGACCTCCAGTTTTATGCTAAACTGAAGGGGGGACTTTTTTATTATTTTCACACAACAACTCTACGTTATATTAATGTTATAGATTCCAACGCAATATGTCGGAGCAGCCGAGGCGAGTCAACCAACCCACGAAAAGAAGATCCCCTTTCTCTGTCTGTCTCCTCCTCTCCTGTCTCTCTCTCCTCATGGAATCATCTGAGTTGCGCTCAATGTCTTGCTTAGCCTATTTGATCAATTCGGCTGTATGTGCACAGCTGAGCCTAATTGGTAAGCTGCATCTAATAGCCTATATCCACGCTGTATAGTCAGCATTATCTTTGAATGTGCCAAAGGACAGTGTAGAGTCTACACTGTCCTTTGGTACATTCAACACTCTGCATTCTACACTGTAGACTATCATATATATATAGCTCTGGTCCATAGCTCTAATGCCGTTGCATTTAGAGCTACAGTATGTTACCGATGACTTCCGGGGCTCGCATAAATGCAGACCAGCCTCTCGTCTTTAGCGTAAATAAAAATAACGTTTTGGCTTCTCACCAATTCTGAGCCCCAGAAGTCATCGGTAACCTAGCATTAGAGATATGGATCAGAGCTAATATCTATCTATCGTTTAATGTTCTCTCATACATATGACTACACAATTACAAAGGACAGGGAAAATGTCTATATGCTTCTGAGTGAAACTGAACTTGTACCACATAATTATGCATAATTAGGTGGTACATGGTTTCCCAAATGCTCTCTCTCTCTCTCTCTCTCTCTCTCTCTCTCTCTCTCTCTCTCTCTCTCCGCCTCTCCGCTCTGCGGTTGCAATTACCATATACCATACAGATTGATTTACATAACTTCATTAAAACAATGATACTGTCTAATATAGAGGCTGTGATATACAAAATGGAGGAACATGTTATTAGCTCTTATTATTTTTCTTTGGTTACTGATTGTGCCTCACAGTGGCCAGACTCTAATCTGCCGGTGCAAAAATAAATTGCCCTCAGCGTGATATTACTATGGCCAAGCCAGGCTACAGCACTTAGGTTCAACACTGTTGTTTTAAATGTGCTCTATAAATAACGTAGTATTGGATTAGCAGGGCAGTAGTGTACTGCATCTGGCAGACACGAAGCTGGATCAATGGAGTGAAACAGAGGCGTGTCTTTTTCAGTAAACGTATAAGGTTGTGTCCTCCATGACTTTCAGGTTGGGGATGAAATTGTACGCATCAACGGATACTCCATCTCCACCTGCATCCATGAGGAGGTCATCAGCCTCATCAAGACCAAGAAGACTGTGTCACTCAAAGTCAGACGTAAGTCAATCACAGGCTCAGTCACAGTAAAATGCTAAAGCGATGCTCTTTGGTGGGGTTATGAACCCCTGACCGGTTCAACAGTAACTTATTGAAGACTCTATTAAAATAATTGTTTAAAGTATATAAATGCACAATAATTTAAGGTGAGTATTGTTAACTATCATATCAAATACTGTAGGTAAACTGTATTATGCCTACGGTAGTTCAAGTAAATAAACTAAACTGCATGGAAAATAAGAACTCAAATGCAAATGAACATTTATATTGGTGTGAAACGCCAATGTAGTGTGGCAGCACAAAAACAACAGATGTAATGAGAACACAGCAGGTGTGAAAGATACAGAGACAGCAGTCTAAGAGTCACATTTGTCATTATATTAGTCATCATATATTCATGGGTATGTGATGTAGTGTAGTGTTACTGTTAATATCTTCATGGGTAGTGTGTGATGTAGTGTAATGTTGCTCAGTTGCTGTTAGTATCTTCATGGATATGTGGTAGTGAAGTGAGCAATTACATTTTTCAGTTTAATGGCTTTGGAACATAGGTATATTTTTCAACCAGTAGGTGGCACTGCAGTATGTTCACACACCAAGGCTGTTTGACAGCCAGTGCCATTATGTAGGCAGTTTTTGAGTAAAAGTACTGCATTTTCCAGGTTCAAGTGTCTCATATAAGAATCCACCCGTTGAATTAAGGCCCCGTTTTTTTTATTCCTCTGCCAAATTGTGCCAAAACTGTTAGGATTTAGAAGACATTTATAGAATCGTCCTCAGGTCTAAATGGGTTAATAGCACCCACTGCCCCTAGTAGACGGGATGGGCTGAATGTAGAGGACAAACTACAAGTATGAACTGTAACAAAAATACCCCCAAAAGAAAAATAACCTCTTCATTTGATTTAGTCTACTTGCCTCTCTTTCTTGCTTCCATAAAGTAATTTTTTAAATTTAATACCCAGGACTTTGAAACGGAATGTCCTCCAACGTCTATGACTATATTTTGTCTCGTTTGATACATGTCCCTTTCTGTGTCTGTAGATGTGGGATTGATCCCAGTGAAGAGGTAAGATCATTTATTTTGCTGTTATAGATGTGACCGTTAAGTGGTGCTGACTGAGCTGAAGATCATTTGTTTAGAGAGTGGGGTTGAGCAGGGAGCATTCACACTGTTTCTTGTCCTCATCAGTGGAACAGATGAGCCCCTCAAGTGGCACTTTGTGGACCAGTTTGTGTCCGAGTCGGGGGTGAGTTTCTTTTGATTGCATCATGCAGTCGCACATCACTGTGTCAGTCTGTGGATCAAGGGAGCTTTTAACATGGTCTGTGCATCTGGAGGGGAGACTTGAGATTTTGTATTTTACACAAAAATTGACTAATAAATAATTAAGACGTTAAGAAAGACAAATCATTGCCACACAGACGTGTGCATGGTCAGATGCATCGGTAATAGTCGGTATCCTCTGTCTGGAAGATGGGCAATTCAAAGCTGAACTGGTGGGACATGGATATGTCTCTGTATATTGTGATTCATGAACCAACAAATAAAAGGACAAAGTACATTTTGGAGCTTGTTACTTGTGTTTCATTATTTATGATAACAATAGTTCATGAAAAACAATATGACTTGATATGATATACCGTAATCTTATTTAGATAATCAAAGAGAGAATAAAACCAATTATATCTGTGGCATATAATTCACTAAATAACTGAATACAAGGTAAATGGCCTCAATCAAATATAATTGCTTGCTTTTTGATAGCTTTTTGCTAAATAATGAAGAAAAGAATAAAGCCTGTGCTGATACACAATCATGTTCCAGTATACTGTACTGAGAGTTTTGAGAGTTTGACCTGACGAAGAGCCTTGGCTTGAAAGGTCGTCAATAAAGTATACTGGAGCATGATTGTGCAGGCTTTTTTTCCTAATTAACCCAGCACCTAAACTAAGTGAAGTGTGTATTAACTTTTGTTACTAAATAATAAATACAAGGACTACATAAAATCACTTGGCCTGCACACAGGGCTGCTGCTGGCCATGTGCGTATATACATAATATCTATGTAGTGCCCCCCCGAACACGCACAGTGACATGCGAGCGCGCAAATAGCCTATGTAATGTATCAATGTTTCAGCACGTAGATCGGCTACTTTTGCCATTCGCAAGCACAGTCCTTTCTTTGGTGTGTCTAATCTGCTAGTGCATCCCGTTTGATTCGGCACACATTCAACTTGAGGACGCACGCAGGTTGGGAGTGAAGAAAATTGGCTCATTTTGCCTACACAATACAATTGATGGAATAATGCTAAGGAAGGGCGTCTTCTCTTGCCCGAAACGCCCGTGTTGCAATAAATTGTCAAATTGTAGTGCTGCCCTCCCCTGCCCTTAATTGAAAGGATTCAGCACCTTAGTTAGAATGAAGACTGACAGTTGAGTGTGCTGTATCTCTCTACTAGCCTCCTTTATCTCTTTCTTGTTACCTTAATTGTATTTATTTCCCCTTCAGGAGAAAAAGACCAGCATAGCGGGGCTGGCATCCATGGGTGGGAAGGAGATTAAGGAGAAGAAGGTGTTCCTCAGCCTGGTGGGCACCAAAGGCATGGGCATCAGCATCTCCAGCGGCCCCACACAGAAACCTGGCATCTACATCAGCAATGTCAAGCCAGGCTCTCTGTCTGCAGAGGTTGGCCTCGTGGTAAGGGCTGATAATCCGGGTCCCTTCTGGGTCCTTTCTGGGTCGTAGCTCTCCAAGTGTACAAATGGCACCAATTAGACATGTAAGGGTCTATTTGGTTTCCATTTGTACACTCGGAGTTAAATGAACACTCAGGATTTGGCATTGACATTGTATTTCTGTGCGTGTACTAGATTGGTGACCAGATAGTGGAGGTGAACGGGGTGGATTTCACCAACGTGGACCACAAGGAGGTGAGGTTTGTTTTGTGATGCACTTGCTTCACTCAAGGAACTTTATATGCAGGTATTATTCACACATTATTATCTTTTTTTTGCTCAAGTTCAAGCTATGTTTCAACTTGCGAGAATACTTTGCATTGACCTTGCGTTGATCCCCAGACCTCACTTTGAGAACCAGTGGCTTAGCCAATGTGAAATGATACTGTGGTTAAGTTTGTGTTTCCCTGATTCCCCAGGCTGTGAGAGTTCTGAAGAGCAGCAGGAGTCTGACCATCACTGTTCTGACCGGGGCCGTAAGTTGAGTCTTTGATTTGGGGCTTGGATGTGACCATAGACTGTAAAAAATATGGACAAAGCGTCCCGCGGGTCTAACGTGAACGTAAAATGAAGCCTGTCAGTCCTTGCAATGGAAGTCGCCATCTTTCTAGATCCGTTTTGGCCCAGTTCAGGCCAGCTGGCCCATTGGCTGGCCCAGACAACGAGGCGGGACTTCCCCCTTCTTCTTCGTTGGTTTTTATTTTGACTCGAGTGGGTGGGGGATCCCGTTCATAGACTGTAACGGTAGCCACGCCCCTCAGAACATGCGCAACTTTATGGTCATTTTTCTAATAAATGGGACCATAATTTTCCAAAAAGAATATTATGACATTAGAAATGAGACTTTAAACTAGTGACTGGAAGCTAAAAGTATTCATGACCATGTTTATTAAGGTAATACAGTCTAGGTGAAGTTGGGCCCAAATACATGGACTTCTATGGGGCTATGGGTTTGTTTGAGCCCAATGAGAGCGCCACAACAGGCCATTATATGAACTTTCATTTCCTTAGTGGCTTCACAAAATATCCGTCTGACTGCCCCCCTGGATTTGACGCGTGTGTGTGTGTGTGTGTGTGTGCGTGCCGTGCGTGTGTGTGCGCATAGCAACAAATGCAGATCTACAAACTCACGAAAAAAATGGATGCATCCATGTAAAGTTAGTATAGTGTATTTATATGTTATTGGGCGCTCTGATGGAGAAATGATACCGTAGCAGCTTCCCACCATCACAGTGTCTTGGGGTGCGAATCCACTGCAGTGCATCTGGCTTTGTCTGGTGTCTATGCACACAATTGGCCGGGAAGGGTGATATTTGTCACTGCACATAACTGGTCGTAGGCTCGACTCCCGGCTCCTCCTGTCCACATGTCGAAGTGTCCTTGGCACTGAACCCTACATTGCCTCCAATAAGTTGGTTGGTGTGAGCTCGCCACCACTGGTGTGTGAATGTGGGAAGTGAGGACACTGGCGTCGACTGTTCGCCGCTTCACCTCCCAATGTATGAATGAATTAACCGCTTTGAGCACTTGGAAAATGCGCTATAAAAATACAATTCATAAAAATGCAATTCGTTACTCCTACGGGCTGGGCGGTACCTGTCAGCAGCCAGGGAGATGTTGGGCGGGAGGAGTAGACGTAGGCTCTAGTCTACGCCGTACAGCCTTGATGTCAAACTCAAATACACAGTGGGCCAAAAAAATTATAATAATTCAAGTCGAGGGCCGGACTGGTTCAATGTTTATTTAAAACCTATTGAAATGAGTGCAGATATTGAACCTGGACCTAACACAGCCTATATTATTGCACTAACATTAATCATTACGTTCTTGCATTGGGGCTCCTCACTTGCAGTGGAGCCATGTAGGATACAGGAGTAATATCAAACAAATTGTTTTGCAGTCTAGTAGGAATGTGCATTCATATTTTCACGGCAATCGGATGCTCATGATGTGAGGCATTTTGTTCAAAATGGGCCACTCCTGCAAACTTTAGATGCCAATCTTAGCCAATCAGGATGGAATATGAAAAATCAAACAGATCCGTAATGAATAAGACAAATGTAAAAAGTCCATAGACTTGGCTGCCACATGCCGTGATGTCTGAAAGCCAGACGTTGGAGGGGCTAGCGCCCATAGACATAGAAAGGTAGACGCCTCATTCGGCGCTGCAATTCATTTGAGCGACCTGTATCGTATGGAGGGCGGAAGTGCGGCAGACATGAGCCATAGACTTATATGGACATGAGTGTCTCACTTTTGCACATACGCCCCAGAGCCGATGTCTATGCTAACGGAGGTATAATTCACGTCGGTCTATCGGGCAAATGATGGCGAAGATTAGCTGTTCAGAGATGGACGGACGGATATGGGGCAAAACATAGTCTCGTCCCGGTGGAGACAATACATTATATGAAATGCTGCCGGGTGTTTATCTTTCCATCCATCCGTCTTCCCTCAGGGCAGCGAGCTGTTTATGACCGACGAGGAGCGCCTGGCCGTGGAGGCCCGCAGAGAGCTCGATAGACGAGAACTCATGCACCAGAAGAAGGTCGCGCTGGAGACCAATAAAATTCATAAAGAACAGCAAGAGCTGGAGAGGCAGTGAGTGGAAATGACAAACCTAATGAGCCATGTCTCCCGTTGACAATAACAGGGGAATTGTTTCAGTACCATAAGTTAGGTCTAAAAATAGAGCTGTCTTATATGCAGTCCTGTGTGGCACATCGAGTTAGGCATTGAGTTAAAGGGAAACAATCATGATTCAACATTACAGCAGTCTATTATCGCTGTCGGGCAGAAATCTTGTTATTTTCACCTAGACTTGGCTGCCACATGCCATCTAAGGGTGGCAGCGGGGGCAGTGTCTTGAGTGTACAGAGTTTGATGAAGTTAGAAGAACATAATTGAATGAATTCTGTATTGGCCATATATGGAGCGTGTCACGACTCACGAGGCGTGACGGACGGACAGGTTATGATTACCAGACGTGGCCTCTGGCCAGCCCAGTTAGGGCTGGGCCTTAATTTTCGGACCTGTTGAGCGCTCTAATTTTTGCCGGCTGCCGGGCACGGCTGCGCTAATAACTTAATAATGACTGACAGGTTTTGCAGGTTTTCATAGTGAACTGCGACCTAAGGTCACAATTATTTGTTGTAGGAGTAGCATTACATTTGTTAATTGCAGCCATAAACCTCTCAACCTGAGCAGTCTCATGTGTTGTCTCTGAAATGCCAAACTTTTCCATGACTGTGAAAACTACAGCCTGGTTTTTAGCTGCTGCCCTTAATGTTGTCCTTGTTGGCGTAACATCCAGGTCAAACATATTATGGGAAACGAGTACTGTATCACATGAGGTAGAACAACGTGAGTTACATGCCTGTGTGTCTGGTCACGTTTTGAACAGGAGGAAAATGGAGATTACTCAGAAGACGACAGAAGAAGACGAGCGTTATCGGAGGGAAATGGACAAGTGAGTCTTCAAACCGCTCTGTATCTCAGTAGCTTCTGTCTGTTTTTCCTTTTTTTGCTCTTCCCATTTCCCTCTTGTGTCTCTAATCTCTGTTTTTTACTAGGCTGTGTGCCAGCAGATCTAAACAAAATCACACATGTGTGAAGTGAGGGGCGCTCTAATCAATTATTGACCTCATACAGTACCAACCTTGAATCATACCGTAGTTACGTCACTAACTGCTAACTAACGACAGCCGATTTGCACAGATATGATGTAAATTCTCCATTCATTGCCAATGGCATTTAATGTTTGTATTAGGACAGAATCTACACTATAGCTGTTTATAGTTATACTTTAAAAACAGTATAACTGGGCTTTGTTTTTCTTCCTCTGTAGGATTGAAGCTGTGGAGAGAAAACACAATAAAGACTGGGAGGAGGACTGGGGAAGCAGAGGGAGACCCAAAAGCCCCAAGTCTCCCAAGAGCCCCAAGCGTGGCAAGAGCCCGTCGACTCCCATATCACCTGAGCGCAAAGCTCCTCCACCACCCAAGGCCAAGAACTCTCGTAAGGACATGACACAGGTTTTCTCCACGTCTTACGCCGGGGGCTCCACTGACTGTGTTAAGTCGCATTGCGTTTAAATGGTGCCACAAATGAACCGAGGCGAATGGGCGTCCAAATGCAACACGCAGGGTAACGTCGGCGGTGGAGCACCCTGTACTGTACTGTGCTGTACTGTACTGTACTCCTCCCTGCCGCGCGCGCGAGCGAGCGTGTGATTGGCACTTCTGTGCTCATACACACAGACACACAGTCACATAATAGGAGTGGCTAGCACTCCAGGGAAATTTTCCTGCATTGTAGATGACGCGAAGCTGTTGGACGCCTGATGGCTGCAGTGGAGCTTCGGTGTTATACAGTATCAGACAGTGAATAGTGTGGACTTGAAGGGCCATACTGGTGGTCTGGCATGTTTTCCCCATACCCCCACAACTCACTGTAACATTGCTGGACTTTGCTGGCATCCTTTTTCCAAAGCTTAACACATCTTGCAACATTTTTAAGGAAGCCAGTCAGACCACTAGTATGGTACTTTGGAATAGATCAAGTGGATTAGATCATAAAATGATCTATGATTAGATCATAAAATGATCTAAAATGATCATAACATGATCTAATGCAGTGGTTCTCAAAGTGGGGACCAGGGATCCTCAGGCTTCCTTGAGGGGTTCTAAATGGACCCCTTAAAAGTCCAACTCTGAGAGTGCACACATGGAACCAAATACACCCTTCTGGTCCATTTGGTTCCATTTGTGCACTGTGTGTAGAAGGTTTGAGAACCACTGATCTAATGAACCTGTGGCCTATAGGCTACACTCCAGTGTGCAGTTAGTGTGTTTCTTCCTCTTGGAGTGTGTATCCTCTCGCTTCACATCTTCTCTGCATGGTCTATGTTCTCCTGCATGCCCTGCTGCTGCCGCCACACACCGTCTCCTCTTAGCTGATGGAGCCAGCTCCTTCCCAGATGGTGATGAGGAGGCGGGGGAAGTCGGAGAAGTGAGTCCAGATGTTCATAATGTAGACGCATCATCACCTCACCTAATGGTGATGCAGCATTCTAGATTTCCTTGAAGAGCTTAACTGCTAGCGAGATTTCAATGACAAATTTCAGATAGACAATGCACTCTCATTTTAGGAGATTTCCTTTGGCAACCAGAATGGGTTTGAGGATACTGCATCTATTGGATCGTTTAGCCTTGAACAGGCTCCTTTGCTGGTCCATTTTTTCACTTTCAGAGTTAACTAAGGAGTTTGCTGTGAGCATGCTGTGTTGTTGACTGGTTTCTTTGGTGTGATGTATTTTGCCATTGGGACACACTGATCTTTGCACGTCTCCCTCCGTAGCATTCGGCTGGTTTTATCGTTATGAGGGGAAACTGCCCACACTCCGCAAGGTATTTGACATTGTTTGAACTTGTGTGGTGTGATGGTACAGTGGTTTACTTCATCACGGGAGTGTTGGAATTCCATAATTAATCAAAATCCCAAGTCTAATATAATAACACGACATGTACAGTAATGTCATTAGGAAGGATTGTTTGCACGTCATGGATTGGAGTGATGGTGAATGTCTTGCTCTGCGTTATGACGTTGATGATTATGATGATGGTGCCACCTCAGAAAGGAGACAAGAAGAAGAAAAAGAAGAAAAATTCCAACACAGACACAATGACCGAGCTGAAGAAAAATAAGAAGGAGATGGAGTTTGAGCTGAAACTGGCCAAAGAGAAGGAAGGGATGTACGAACGAGAGAAGCAACTGAAGATCAGCAGGCTGGTGCAGGAGGTAAACTGGAAGACATGCTGGAGTGGAAACGTGTTCAAAATGTTGCGTTTGGCTTTGATGATGGCCGTGGCTTTGTCTAGCCCCGCTGCATGACTCTGGGTGATGTATAGTAATTGCTCACAGAGTAAGTGTTGGCAGATAAATTCCTTGAGCTCCTTTGTGACCGTTGACATCCAGGTCTCAGAGACGGAGAGAGAAGACCTGGAGGAGTCTGAGAAAGTGCAGCACTGGGTGGAACGTTTGTGCCAAACTCGGTTGGAGCAGATCTCCTGCGTGGAGAACGATTCCCCCGAGGTACGAGAGCCACATGAAGTCTCAAAGGACATTTTACAATTTATATAGACCTATGTGGCGAGTAATGCAGCAGGTTGTACATCATATATTGATGAATTGTGCCACACTACTTTCACTTATGATGAAGGAGTTATAATCAGCTTTACATTCAGATTTGTTTTGTACGGTTAAGGTCTTTGCATTCCTAGTCAGAATTGTTTTTGTCTGAAAATTGTGTGGATCATTATCCTTGGATAACGGGGAAAAAAACACATATGCAACCTTTTGACTTATTTTCCGGGCCTACGGTAGTTTTCAAAAGTGACATGAGAAAAGTGCTATTACACAGTAAAATCCTCAGTTTTTAATTTATCCATTTGTAACTCATTGTTTTAGCATATGTTGACTCTCAGAGTCTGAGGATTTTCCAGTGTATGAGTCTCATGTCATGTCGTCCTCCAAGCTGTCCCACCCAGGCTCCCCCGCCTCTGAGCCCAGGGTGAAGCGCTTCGCCGGGGGTCTCCACCTGGCCACCACAGACTTGGACGACATCAACCTGGACGACGTGGACCCGAGCCTGAGGACCATGAAGAGGCTGGCGCCCAGCCAGCCCGGCGCAAGCCAGCCCCCGCCCCATCCGCTGCCGCTCCCCCCTCCCTCTCCCATGCTGCACGCCAACATCCCCAACTACTCGTCGACCGCCCCCCGGCCCCCGCTGCACGCCAACATCCCCAACTACTCGTCGACCGCCCCCCGGCCCCCGCCCATGCGACAGCCCCCGTCTCCCCCGAACACCCCGCCTCCCCCGCTTCCCCCCTCCGCCCACTATCAGGGACGGCGACCGTCCTGGTCGACGTCCTCGACGGCGCCGCGTCCGCCTCTCCCTCCTCCTACTCCACCCCCTCCTCCGCCCCCTCCTCCCCCTCCTCCCCCTCCTCAGCAGCAGCAGCAGCATCACCAGCACCGCTTCGAGGAGCGGGTGCCGGCCCCCACCGGCAGGTACCAACAGCGTCAGCAGCAGCAGCCCCTCCAGTACTCTTCCAGCCCACCGGGGCAGAGGAGCGAGTGGGAGTCGGGCGGGTACCTCCCCAGGGGAGGGCTTTACTCCTCCAACAACAGCGAGATGTCCTCCTACCCCAACAGTCCCAAGGTTGGAAGCTTCACACATCTGGTTGAATGAAGTGTCTGCTGGCTGCCTTGAGGTTTCAAATGCGTCGTATCCCCATGTCTTTCACTGCTAGGCGGTTACTGATCATCTCACTCACATCAGGGGTTCCCAAACCTTGTCATGCCGAGGAACCCCAAATGTAGAGAAATCACAGTGCACCCAATACTCTTAGTTAAGAAGCTAAAAGGTAAACAAAATCACAAAAGAGGAAAAATGTAAATAAATGTATTTGCGTGGCCTTCTTCAGCTAGTCAGCCTTCATCAGTGCGTGACAACTGGCAAACACTGATGAAAGCTGACTAGCAGAAATGCATTTGTTTGTGTTCTCCTCAGTGAGGCTAATACATTTTTAAGGACATTGTTGAGTGCTGGCTTTTTCCTCTCTTGAGGACCTCCAAATAGCTTCTGGCCAGAACCCCCGGTTGCAAAAGTGTGTGTGTGTGTGTGTGTGTGACGTGTGTGTGTGTGTGTGTGTGTGTGTGTGTGAGTGAGATCTGTTTTATACTTTGAATGCTGAAACATTTGTCTTTCATGGAGTGATGTTTTCAAAGCATTCTGAGAAAAATATGCGTGCTGTGCTTTTGAAATCTCCTCGAGTGGATTGCATTTGTTTTTGCGTGTCACTCATTGGTATTCCTGTTGTGTTGTGTAATGGCCAGAGGGTTGATTTTATTCCAATGTGATCACTGATCAGGTTATGAGAAATACTTCACACGCCAGTCGCGTATCTGCCTCAAGCAGCCACATGGTAAGTCTCTGTAAAAGTCACATAATAGAGTTCACAAACCCCTTTTTACAGACACTTTCTCACTGTGGATTTTGTGTGCAGAATAACTCGTTTGTTTTTTTAAGTAATCTCTCTCAGCCTATCTCTCATTGCTAGTTTGGATAACCTCTGCAACTCTGAATGCACCCGATCATAACTTACATTTTTAGAGCTGGAACTATCGATTATTTTCTTTTTCAATTAATAATTTTAAAGTTTCTTTATCATTCTTTTTATTTTTATGGATTTATTTTTATAACTGACTAAATTGATTAGTCTGAATAACCACGTAAGCTCTACTTTATACTTTAAAATAGCCGAGCTACGAGTTCACAGCACGTTACTTCACGACATATTGTGACTGTGAGCTCACAGATCTGCTGTTTTCACTATTTTTCTAAATCTATTATTTTATTAAAATCAATTACTTTTTTATAGTCGATGAAATCTCTTAGTTCGATTAACTGCTGCACCCCTTAAACGTTCTTGCATGTAATGAGATCATGGCTCTTTTCCTCAATAGCATATAGCGCCCAGTCCCCCCAACCAGAGGCGAACAACAGCCCCTGCTATGTCCAAACCTGTCATGCTGCCCCATTCCAACGTCCAACCACGCCCCGATCCACCTCGACAACCGCTGCGCTCTGAAGGCCTGGTGAGAAGCACATTGTACTGTGTACCCACCTCCGCTTTCACCTTGTTTCACCCATTAAGACCCGAGGCCCATTCTACAAATGTCTAAAGTTCATCTCAAAATATTTTGTTCCAAGGACCCCCAGAAGCAAAGAGTTAAAATATTTGCTTTAAAACAATATATTGATTCAAAGTTTTGCTAAAATGTTCACGATTCTTCAAAATTCTTCAAAATTGTATATCTGCTATTTTTGAATAGCCAAAGTATAAAATGTGGCCAAATTTGACTGAGTGACTGCCATTGTATTTTTTGGAATTTTAGTTTTTTCATTATGAAAGCAGTATGAATCATAGCTTCAAATTGACACATTGGCTGTTCAGTTTGATGCACCAGTTTTGGAGATATGACTTATAGTCTAGTAATGTCTTGCAGAAAACAGCGAGTTGAGAAAACAGGCTTGAAAGGTTCACTTATGTGGACTCTAACATTACACCTAGCTACATGTTTAAGCATTTATTTCATATTAACATGTCGATTTCAGCTCTGCACTTATTTCAGACATGCTCTAGTATGTGAAGAGTCTGCCTGTGCCATTAACTCATTTTGGATAAAAATGTTTTTTTTAAGTTTTTCTCCTCAGGTGAAAAGCCGGAGGTTCTCAGTCAAATCTGGTCACAAATAATGCTTTAGCTCAAATCTAAAATGACACAGATGCTTTTCCAGTTATAATGGATTAAGGATTACAGAGAAAATTAGGCCAAAACCAGGTTCCCACTATTAACAGCATGTCTCTGTCCCTGACAAATCCCTGACACTTTAATAAGTCCCAGGAAACAAATATGATGGATGTCCCCATCATAGTCATGTCCTGTCCTCTTCCTTCCCCAGACAGGCAATCTATTCTGTGGTTACTATATCTCATGAGAAATTAATGTCTCCTATCCCACAGGCAAACAATAAATGAAATAGAGAGTATACCGAAGGTATCAATGTGGAGAAGTAATAGTTACCTCGTAAGTAAATGCAAATAACTAGAGGTTCTGGGCCGCTACGCAACCCTCACATCTACGTTATGCAAAGCTCAGCCTCTCTCTCACAACCCCGGAATTGACACGACATCCGTAGCCAATCACCAATGATCACCACCGATTTTAAAGACAAATAATTGGCCAATCCTCCAGCCAATCACGTTACGGCATGACCCACTTTTCAACCAATCACAGCACACAAAACGGGCTTCGGTCAATCTGTACGTTGTGCTATTATTGTTATGCGATTATGACCCTCAAGTACACCGAGAAACTATTATGGAATATGTCAAGTCTAATAATTTTAGATACTGCTGAAGTGTGTTTTGTGTTACCGGTCATGACATTGTGGCGTTCTGCACGGCCTCATGCTCACTGCTCTATCTTCTACTTGTGTTGTAGCCTCCAGAGATGCTGAAACGGATGGTGCCTTACAACTCGGAATTTAAATCAAGAGAAAAGGCAACACAAGTAATCCTGTTCGAGTGGTTTAATCTATTTCCTTTATCTCAGTTCACTGATCTTTCTGGATTAGTTTGTTTGGGGTGTCTTTTTCAGTCAGTGCATCAGTTCCTTTTAAATCTAGGGGGATAGACTCCCACGTTGTTACCGGTTGATACCGACAATAAGCCACTCCTGAGCTACTTCTACAGACCAATGATTCGCAACAATATTAAACTGTTTCTAGCCTGATTTGTACTTGGTCATACAACTGTGCTGCATGTCAAATAGCAGGTCTACAAGCTCTCAACACATTGTGGATGAGTATGGAGTAGGCATTACAACATTGAAGAGAAAAATAAATCTCACCTTAGGTACAACAACACAGTAGCTTCAACATGACTGCCCCTTCATTGATTTCAAACAATGTTGTGAGCAATCTTCATTGAGTTCTCAGCTTAGATGCCATTGTTCTGTTGTTATTTGCCTGTCAAAAATGACGCCTTTGTGTTCAAATTGCTGCAGTGAATGACGGCCTCATTACGACATTCAGTCAAGATTTAATCAAATGTTCACGTAATCACGCGCAGACTGCTCTGTCCACCTAGGAAAGAAAGCGTTTGAAAAGGACAATTTATATGCAAGGTTGAGTGCAAACGGGAAATGATGTGTGTTTGCCAGAGATTGTCCTGCTGCTACTCACAGGCGCATATATATCTCTTTATCCCTTAGACTTGTTTTTGTTTTGTTGATTAATGTGTGCACTTGTGCCGTGTTGTGTGATGTGACCATTTTAAAGGTCACCTCACTTTATCATTAAGATTCTGCAGTATTATATCCCACCATAGAACTGGTTGTCAAAGGAAATTTTAACATTCACTACACACATGTCTCTGTAAAGGTCAGCCATTTGACTACCGTATGTGACCACTGCAATCACAGCACCTATCTATTATGTTCCTTTGTGTGCTGTTTAGTTTTCATTTTTGATTCCCCCATTGGTCTCTTGAACTCTTTTAATGTCACCCTTGTTGATTGTCTTTCAGGTATTTCAGAAATACGTAGAAGACTTTGATCCCTACTCAATGGTATTGTATGAATGAGCTTGGTATCAGGCTCCGTGTGGAAAATGCACTAAACACAGTTAGAGAGAATTTCAAAGATCTGTTCTCTCTAACAGATCTTTATACTATACTGTATAAAGATCTGTAGACACTGATTAAATACAGTCAGAGACCGTATTGCTGAACTTTCCTTTTCTCTCAAGTCATAAATCACAGCAATTATACAGTATAGGTCTTGATTGCATACTGTCCCACATTGTTATCATATTACAAGACTGTTCTATTGTTGAAGGCCACAGAACAATTCAGTGGAAAGATTCATATATTTATTTTATTTGTATTCATTCAGTGCTGTGTCTTACTTTGTCGTTCTCCTGCTCTCTTTGACACATTCATAAATAGTTCTCCGCGGAGCAGATTGCTGGGAGAGATGTGAGACTACTGAAAATCAAAAAGGTAATAATAACCGCATCATTTATCTTCCTGTGAAGACAGTTGTAGTTTAGATGCATTATTGATCAGAGGTTATTCGTACATGACATGGGTTGAAATGAGGTTGCTGCAATCCCACATTTTATTTTCTCATCCTTTTTCAGTCTGGAAATCTCAATATGGCTCTAGAAGGAGGGGTGGATTCTCCACTGGGGAAGTTGGTGGTATCGGCTGTGTACGAGGGAGGCTCTGCTGACAGGCATGGTTAGTTTGCTACTGTAGTTATCATCACATATTACTACCATACAATATATACCATATGACATTCTTGCGGTTGTGTCTGTAAGTACAGATCCAGTCTTGAAATCATCTGTCTTGCTTTATTCCTATGTATGTTTCCAATGGAAACAATTGTGTGCACGTGCCTCTCGGGTCACTTTTGGTCAGTTTTGCTCAGTATTACTTGTGCTTATCCATCTGGTCATCAATGATTCATAAATCAAGTGTGTGTACGTGTATGTGAGTGTGAGCATTTCTCTTGTTATGGAAGTTGAAAATGGAGGTCTTCTTGTTTATTATGTGCACCAGGTTATGCGAGTACTTCTCTGCAGAGAACAATCCCAGGCCCTGATCTGTTTACAGAGAATGCATTCAATTGTAACATTTATGTTGACAAAAAAAGGTTTGCCAGCAGATGGCAAATTGACCATGTTAATATTTGTGTGTTTGAGTCCTGTCTACCGACACTTTTCTCTGAGAGTTCTTATATTTCTGGTCTTCATTTCGAGAGTGTGTTGTGTTCATACTGTAGTCCATACACTACCTTTCCCTCTACCGCTGCAACCGCCGTGCTGTCATACAAACAAACAACTATAGCATTCTGTCTGTCTGTAAGTATGCTCCGCGGGTGTACCAAAACATGCCTGTGCATTTAGAGGTGGGTCTGTTTCTAGGTGGTGTTGTGCCAGGAGACGAGGTCATGGCGGTTAATGGGAAGATCCTCACTGATGCTTCATTGACTGAAGGGCAGAATTCTCTGGCTAGAGCCTGGAATAGTGGAGGGGTACGTAGTACATTCATTCAACCACGTGTTCTTTGAAGATGCGCAATATATATAGAGATTGTTTGATGTGGTCGCAAAGTGAATAGGGATTCTCCTCCTGCCAACATTCGGTCAGCATGTCGAATGCTGTGAAAAGAGGCCTGTGTCTTTGTCTTTTGCATATCATGTCAAATGCTGTTTACTTTTAATTAGTTGTAGTTTTATTGATGTAGCTCTGCCTTAGTCGATGCTCTGCTCTGTATGAAACCCTTGTTGGAGACGATTCATTCTTCTTCAGGACTGGATTGACCTCGTGGTGGCGATGTCCCCTCCAAAAGACTACGAAGATGAAGTGTACGTAACCCCTGCAATACAATTACCGCATTTTAATCAAGTGTAATAATCAGTCGCTTACTTCCGCTTATCTCATTTACGATTTGTTTTTAGTTTTTCTTGTTCCAATTGTTGTTGTTCTAATGAAGTAATGTAGTTTGCTGCATGCACTCATTTTTAAGTGTCTTACGACTTTGTACTGTTCGTATTGAGATTTGTTGTGTCGTGTTTTTGTGTCTGTGTGTGTGTACGCGCGCATGTGTCCAGCCCTAAATCAGCATCAGTCAGTCCCAATGCCAATAGAAGGTTTGAAGGCAGTGCGTCAGTATACAGACATGGCTTGGTGGGCTACGTACTTCAACTGTAGCCTCCTACTACCTCACCCTCATCGGGGTAATACATGTACCCGCCAGCGACGTTAGCTTCCTGTCTATTGCACGTGGGGGGTTGGGTGGTGGAGTGTTTGGTGTGGTGCTGTTTTGGCCCCATTCTTTTGTTCTTACCTGATCACATGTGACAGTCTCCCTGTCAATCAGAAATAACAGCAAGTCTTTTAGGGATGGGACTTCAAATCAGTGAAAATGTTTATAATAATATACATACTGACAATACATTATATACCATACCGCATGGACACTAACATGCAACATTACAAAGCAATAAAAGTTAGCATAGTATGTCAGATAATTGTATTTAGTCTATGGAGTATTGTTGAAGCACAATGTTATTTTTTTCAGCTGTGTCAAAGCTTTATCATCATAACAGCAACGTCGCATTTGCATGAAGAGATTTCCCACCAATGCAACACTGGCCCATCCTAACATAATTTATCTGCGACCAGAGTGATGGAGCAAGCCATATATAAACAAATATGCAACCCTAAGCATGGCTTCTGTGGAATTGCCCAGGGTGAAATGTCATGGGTTTTTGAATAAATGTAGCCTCATGCCAGCCTTCAGCAGTTGTTCTGATTGATGATGGTCCAATGGACTGTTACATGTTTTGACTGATATAAATAGCAGTAGTAGACAGACAGCCTTGATAAATGCACTAAGAGTATATGCAATACATGTTTACTTTTTACTCTCTGTACTGGCTTCACCAAAAACAAGGAGGCTTGGGGTCCCAAGGTTTTATGTGTTTCATTGAGTAGACAAGATGACCAGATGTTTGCAAAGTCCAATACACAAAACATTGTATGTTAAATTACAATAATCCAATTTAAAAATACTTTATCCTATTAGACATTAATAGATTAATAACTTATTACTCATATACTCCACTTAAAACCTTTTATGATCTTTGTCAAAATCTTCTGCATGTGTGTTGGTCTGACATTAAACATGCCAAAACAACACACATCTTACTCATTTACCTACTTTTTTATATTTTATTTGTTTTTTTGCAGTGAACAGTAGATCTGATTCTTTGTTACGCCTTTATACTGATTAAATGTTTTCTCTTTTGCTCTCCAGGACGTTCTTCTAGGAATAAGCTGCCAAATAAACCAGAATCACCCAGAAGGAACTGTATAGTTCTCCACAACTCTACAGTAGTCACTTTCATCTCAATCACATTTCATTTGATTCATCAAATCAAGACTAAAGTGCATCAGAAGTGCATCAAGACTAAACCACAAGAATATTTTTGTAATGTTATTGATTTGACTGAGTCAGAACATCTGCTGATGTATTACCATCATATCGCATCACACATGTCTTGCAAAGGAAGTTTCTGTCCATATAGAACTCCACTGTAACTGCCTCTCCAACAATCAATAAAGGTTTCTTTGCTTGCATTTGCCTCTCTGGTGCATACTAATTTACCCCTCTTTCTATTATACACAATACACCACTGTACAGTGTTGTTTTAAAATGCTTTCTTGGTTTCTGTCAGTCAACTCGATTCCCTCAAGTCAAGCAGCCTCTTGAAATTATTTATGTCCACAGGGGGCAATAGTGTCATGCTGCAGGCATGCTGCAGGCATCTTTCAGTTCTTTATAGACTATGATCTAACCCTGAACCTATGCCTAATACCACCGTCCATATGTTACTGTTACTGTAGTATAAACTCTTAGAAAGATTAGTCAACATCCACAAAGGGATTCAGGCTAGCCTATAATTATTATGTTTCATTACTCGATTAGCTTGGATTAATACTAATAATAATGTGAATTAATTAATGCAAAATGGATATGCACTGTGATATAAAGTGTCTGTGTGTGTGTGTGTGTGTGTGTATATAGGCCTAGTTGCAAGTGCAACCGCAGTTGTTCACCTTTTGGATTCTATTCAAGCCTCTAAAACAGAATCCTACTAAGCTGTTATGTAATCACTATGTTCAGTCATCGACGTGCATGGTTCATAATGGCATACGTGACTACAGTCCAGTGTAAGCATCGCATGGAGCGTTACGGCTATCGTCATTTAGCCCATGTCAAAGGGTTAGGGTGGCCTCCCCCTCGATCGTTGATCCCAAAGTCTTCAGCACCGTGGACAGCTCCACGCCTGGCTCAGGCTCTTTTTGTCTTTATTTGCCTACGTGATGGATTCTCACAACCAAAACGAGGAACGTGAGAAGTGCAGCTGCACTCATGAGATTACATTATTGACACGTGTTTTGTTTTCACTTTGACGTCGGTTCGCATATTCCTTTATTTGGAGAGCCTGCACGTGTTACACAATGTCTTAGACGTTTTAGCTCTTGTCCATTCTGTTTGAAGTTAACATTTTTACACTACTGTCAAGATTTTCTTAGAGTCTGTGGGAGTGTGGGAGCCTCTCTGAAGATGGACGCACGGTATAAACCGGTAAGTGCTCGTGGATGTGAGTGAAAGCCTAATTAGGCTACTTTTACATACTTGCTTAATTGTTTGGAAATGTTGCCTAATAGGCCTATTTACTGTAGTTTTCTTTTAAATTATATGGCCTTCATCGTTTCAAACAATGTTGGTCAATCTATGTTTTAAGCATTTAGCTATTCTAAGCTACTTTTCATCAAACTGAGCAACAGTACAAAGCCCTTGAATCAAATGCATCACTGCAAGTTATACTAGGCCTACTTACTGTAGTAAATGTAGCTAATGCTATAGTGACTTTATACAAAATGTGATTGATTATTTGGCAAATGTATATCGCCAAGGACTAAAACTCTGTACGCAATGGACAAACTGCACTCAAAACTCATCTGTTGTGCCATTTTATGTTCATGTCTTGAGAGATTACTGAGAATGTAATGATTGAGCTTTTGTTAAGATACCCAGCAGGTGAAACAAATATGCTTAATAACTTAATACACATAATTCTGAAAGTAGTTAAGGTACCCATAGCCGGGGTTAAGGATTAACTGTGATGTCATGACATACTTTTTATTTGTGTTTTTTCTATTCACTTGGTCATTAAGGTCCACAGAATGAGAGGTCTGCTCTGCCGGAAACATCTTGAAAAAAAGTTATGGCCATTTTTGTATACCACACCATAGACAACCAATATAAGGCAACATTTCATCATACTTTAAGTGGCATGTCAAACTAGAGGGTTTTCGTGATTCTGAATCCATTACAAGCATTAGTTTTGCATGAAAAACCCTCCTTGGCCTAAAAACGGCCATAGCCATCATCACAAATGTGATGAGGTCAGCACAAGTGGCCGGCAGAGCAGACCTCTCATTCTGTGGACCGTAATGACCAAATTAATAGAAAAAATACAAATAAAAAGTATGTCATGACATCACAGGTCCTCTCAAATGTTGGATGGCTGGCTCCCCATATAGTTATATATGAGTGGCTCCCCGGCTACAACAAGAAATGTAGAATAACCTATTAGCTATTATGTAGGGTTATTTTCAATTAGAAAATGTGCAGCATGTATTTGGTTCATTAATCTACCGCTCAACTATATGGTCATAAATCATGAAATTCACTGTTGGCACAGTCTGACAATCTGCTGTGTGTGTGTGTGTGTGTGTGTGTGTGTGTGTGTGTGTGCGTGCGTGCGTGCGTGCGATCTGTTTTATATATATATATATTTATGATCAGTACTTTATTTTAGATTTTTTACAAACGCATAAAACAGAAAACTTAAAATACAAACACAAGCAACAACAGCATAGTACAGTATTCATGGACAGACAAGATAGATAAGATAAACGAATAAACAAAAAGAAAAAGAAAATTAAAATGTGAAAATAGTTTACATTATTAGGGTTCTCTCTCTCATTCCACACAGAGATGCTTCACACGGTTCATCTGAGGTTGTGTCTAAATGCAGCTGTTCCACTGGCTTCCTTTTTTAAATTATCCTAGATTTAGGATTTAGGACTGCAGATGAAAATCAGCATATTTGCTAAATCTGGGGGGGAGTTTCCCTGGTTGGACATGCACATGGAAAGAACACATTATTCCAACCAGTTCTATCCCCTCCATCAGGCTCCCCGGCTGGCTGGGGGAGGCAGTTTGGAGACCAGGATTACTGCATGTTTTTTGTACATTTTCTTGTAAATTCAGTAATGCAGATGTTTAACAATAATCTTTTAACAATAATTTAACCAAATCGACCATTTGGTTTCATTTTACACTCTCAAGTGAAAGATCTATAAGTGTCCATTTGGTACCATCATTTATCTGGGGAACACCTGGAACCCCCTCAATGACCAATGGTGGTCCCGGGGACCACTGGTTGAAAACGACTGCCCTAGGGGACACGGGAGAGCATGCAAACTCAACACACAAACTAAGGCCCTTTTGCCAACTCCACCTAGTGTATGGGCACTGATGACTGACTCACATTACAGTATGTTTATTTGAGATTATTCTACGAGATTATTACTTGCGCAAGCAGAGCGTTTGGTCCAGTCGGCTGGACCAAAAGTGGTATGTATGCAACTATGCATGTATGGTATGCATACCCCTAATTGGCTGTTGATGGTTACGTAATTAAGTATATTAAGTTTAATTAAGTTTCAATGTTGGGTGAGTAAAAGGTAACATAATTATGTATGTATACTACATGTATGTATGTATGTATGTATGTCGGTAAGAATGGTGGTCCCTTATTGGCTGTTGATGGTGACGTAGCTAAGGTACTCTTCAAGGTTGGTATATTGTATAAGGTCAATAAAGGGTCTAAAGGATTTTGTAATAGACATTAGTTAGTAGCAGTACGTGCACGCTCTGCTTGCGCACAAGTAGGCTTGTTGCCTGTGTGCAAGGCACAAGTTGGCACCTCTACAGAGTGCATTTCTAGTTTTTATTTGTGTTTCATATGTTTACCCTGTCATTTTTATTAACAGATTTGGATACATGCAACTTATGCCCATGCAGTCCTCCAGGTGTAACTTCCTTTAAACAGTGTCCCCATGGTGTAATAGTGTGAGCATGGCTTCTCACATGTGGTGTCCCCATGGTGTAACAGTGTGAGCATGGCTTCCCACACAGGGAGGTATTCAGCGTGGGACAGGAAGTCAGTGGGTTGATTTAGGGTTCCCCTCAGCTCGGGTGTCGGGATGAGATATCGCGTGGAACGTCATCTAGATATGCTGCTGTGTACGGTGACGGTCCCTCATATTCAAACCGTTTGACCGTTGACCTTTCACAGAGCAGTATATCTTCCGCTGTAGAACCTACTAAACCATGTGAACCCTAGCATCCCTGTTCTGGGAATGTCATAATAAGAAAAACGCGTTGCAATGCAATGTTATTTTCAGTGAGGAGTTTCAAACTAGACAAGGCAATTTTATTTATAGTACACAAAGGCAATTCAAAGTGCTTCACAGAATAAAAACAAACACAGTGCAACAATGCACTTAAAATGAATAGAGAATGTAATAGATACAATTAAAATAAGATAAAGGAGCATACAGTATCAATTAGAAGTCCAGCGGGATTTCAAACAGGACTGAAAAGATTGTAGGTTTGGTTGGTTTGGTTATTTTGATCAGAGCTTGTACATGAATTCATACGTACCATTGGCATCACTCATTCTCTCAGAGTCTCTCTCTCTCTCTCTCTCTCTCTCTCTCTCTCTCACTCTCTCTCTCTCTCTCTCTCCTTCTCCCGCTCTCATACACACACGTTCCTACCGTGCACCCCTTACTCCTTCTAGCAGGCTGCCACTTTCGCATGCAGCCTGCCTCCGGTCGTCTTCCCGTGCACTGGCTTCGAATGCTATCAACCCATAACTGGAATCTGCTATCCCATGAGGCTGACTCTGGAATCTCTTTGGCAAAGATAGGAACAGCCGGTGCACCGTGGGCAGCATGACTCTCTAATCATATCTCTGCGAGTATGTCTGCCACGCGCGTTCCTGCACAAGATAGCGCTGGACTGGTTATAGAGGATGTTGACCGTGGACTGGAGGGAGACTCGATGCAGGCAATTCTGACAATTCTGCGCGGGAAAGCTGCTTAGATCAACAAAGACGTTGATCCCCCTCGCTGGTCTGTGACTTACCACTGCCTTCTCTCTCTCTCTCTCTCTGTCTCTCTCTCTCTCTCTCTCTCGGCTCGCTTTCTCTCTCTCTCTCTCTCTCTCTCTCTCTCTCTCTCTCTCTCTCTCAGCTCGCTTTCTCTCTCTCTCTCGGCTCGCTTTCTCTCTTTCTCTCTCTCTCAGTCTCCTTCTCCTCTCCGCACTCTGGATCCGACACTGGGAAGCAGGATGTAACGGCAAGGCGAAAAGGGTCACTTTGGAACCCACAGGGACCTAGACGCCCGCTGTGTTGCACTCCTACCATTGACAACATGCTCTGAGAGCTATTTAATCTTTCTCTTTGTCCCTCTCTCCTTTGTCCTCCGCTCCTCTTCCTCGTTTTCTCCCCCCCCCCCCCTGCAGAGTCCCAGCTTCATCATGTCCTTGGCGTTCTGCGGGAGCGAGAACAACTCTGAGGCGTACAGAGTGGACCAGGGGGTCCTGAACAATGGCTGTTTCCTGGACGCGATTAACGTCGTGCCGCATGTCTTCCTCCTCTTCATCACCTTTCCCATCCTCTTCATCGGTGAGTGTTGTGGTGGTGGAGGGGTGAGATCCCATGTTCCATGCACCGCACCCCTTATCTGAGTGCAAGGTACTACACATGCACGCACCTCACACATTCCCCTGCACGAGGAACAAAGTGACACCTCAACAGCTCTGACATGAGATGGATGCAATTAGAATCACCCGTGCCCTGCGCAATGTTTCTATGACTGAATCTGCTTTTTCTGTATGTTTTACTTTGTGTGAACTTTACTAAATATGCAAGAATAGTAAATACTGTACCCTAGCATATTCTGCAGGATACATACATCCCAATGTGACACGTCGGCTGCTTTCAGCAAAGACATTTGTTATAGAAAACTAATTATTAGTATAGAGAGTTTAAGTGCTCAAAATGCATTCTATGATGCACTTTTCTTTGATAAGTGGTCTTGTCTTATCATGCAATCCACTCTGGTTTCATAATTTCATAAACCCACATGCATGCATGGCCCGTAAGATAAAACCATTAGAAATCTGATTCCGTGGGTACACGGCGGGGTAGGGCTTAAGGACATGTTCCCCGAGTGGCCGAGCCCCTTTGCCTGTGGTGTGTGTGTGAAGAGCCGTCATGTCGGTGTTATGTAATGTTACAACCTGGCTGCTGGCCATTCCATTAGTGTCATCATCAGTGTGTGTGCTGCCGCTCTTTATCACTGCAGCTTAATAGTGGCTCTGTGTCCTTGATTCATTGCTGTGTGTGTGTGTGTGTGTGTGTGTGTGTGTGTGTGTGTGTGTGTGTGTGTGTGTGTGTGTGTGTGTTTGAAATCAGTTAATGTCTGTAGTTGCACAGCAGTCTCTATAGTCCATAGTCGTATCACAGTCATGTTACTGTGAGTGCATGTGGAAGAACAAGACTCTCAATATAACAAAGGGACAAATTATGATTCCTATTAAACTGAGACCAGATAACATAATATGTTACGGACATAAGATGTTTCTGCCCAGCAGAGATGATATTATCATCTCTGCTGGGCAGAAACATCTTATGTAAGTATTTTTTAACTTTTTGTGTTTTTCGTGAACATACTACTTCATCATACTCAAAAGTATTCAAAGCAGCAGATCTGCAATCTCGAAACGTGGCACCGGAAGTGACACATTTTGACTTTTGAGCTTGTTTGTGCTACTTTTGCTATTTTTTCATTTGAATCCTGAAAAGGTTGAGAATCACTGCTAGAGCCGTAAAAACTTCTCTTATGGGGGTCCCTGCGGCATATCTCTTCAAATGGGGGTCCGCGGGCTAGTTAGTGTCAATTTGGGGATCCTTCACATGAAAAAGTTTGGGAACCACTGGTCTAGGACAAACGAGGTGGAGTAGTTTATTCATCAATTCCGTGAATTTGAGCCAGTGAGTTGACACAGCTAGGCTTCTAGCCTTGTGTTTTGTGTTTTCTTGGCCTTGTCCTGTCTGCCAGACCTGCGGCAAAATGTTAAAAGTGATTAATAATACATGGTTCAAAGCTGCTGCCATGTTCCACAGAGGTGACCCATTTAGTCTACATAGTACTGTATCATCCTGTTCACAATGTTCAAGGTCGCACTGAGGAGTTGTTCTGAAGGACAACCATGGAGCGGCAGTGACTCAGTCAGGTTTCTTTTTGAGCCGAATGCAAAAAAATGAAAAAAAGGCCTGGGTACAGAGCCTATGACTCAGGAGGTAGAGCTGCATTGTATCGTACTGGCTCCCTCTTTGGAAGTGTCCTCTAACCCCAGCATTATTAACTGTTGGTTGACCGGTTGGGGCTCGCTCCACTGTTGGTGTGTGAATGTTTTGGAAAAAGGTGTTACAGAAATGCAGACTAAACGCAGTGTAAATATATTTTACTCTACACCAAATATCATTGCGGAAAATAGCTGATCTACAATCTCACAAGCTGGCTGAATGTTCACCACACCAAATAGTGAGTCAAATGAAAGTCAAGTCTGAAGTGCTGATGAGTCCCTCACAAGGATCCTAAGGTGCATGCATGTTTTCATTATTGTTGTGTTATTTCCCGTGTGGTGCATTAGGTTGGGGCAGCCAGAGCTCCAAGGTCCACATCCATCACAGCACCTGGCTCCACTTTCCGGGTCACAACCTCCGCTGGCTCCTCACCTTCGTCCTGCTCTTCATCCTCGTGTGTGAGATTGCAGAGGGCATCGTTTCCGATGGGTATGTGTCACCAAGATACACTGTACTGTGCGCTTGGTCCTGCATCCTCCAATGAACATTTTCATGATTAGGGTTCAGGTTGAATGGGCCTTCCATGGAACACCATGTTGTTTTTGATGCTATTAACTCTCACATATAATCGCAACAAAATGATCACTGATTTTATTAGATTAAAATGAAATCCAGTTTTATAAATGGACCATGTCTAATAGGGACCTTTAACCAAGTTCACTTAGACTCGTTGTTACAGGCAAATGTACCGTTTTTTTAATGTTAATAGCAGACAACATGCTGTGAAACATTGTGATCTTGTAGATCAGCTATTTTCACAAATGCTCTGTGCGTGCGTGCGTGCGTGCATGCATGCGTGCGTGCGTGCGTGTCCGTACGCAGAAGCAGATGGCAATCTCAGTGTGATTAACCCTGATTAAATAGAGTATTAGTCTGTTTGTGACATCCAGTGATTTCTCTGGATTGATGCTCATCGGGCTGTTAACACAGTGTCATGGGAGACTGGAGGCAATAGACACTGACTGACCCTTTTCAGTGAATTAAATAGAAGAGCTATCCATCTGCTCTGCACTTCACCGCTCTCGTCGAGCTCACAATTGTCAGTGTTGACTCCGTTTATTGAACTTTTATTTATTGAATCAGGGAAGACCATTGAGAGCATGCTCGTTTGCAAGGACGCCCTGAGTACACGATCAAGTACAATGTACAAAAACAACACCATTTTACATGAGGAGAAATATAGTGAGCAATATAAAAAGAAAAAAACACAGGGGCTACAAAAATCAGGTACAGTCGCTATGTGTGGCGATATTGTGCGAAAAACTGTCCTGATATGGAGCGTCGACCATTGCGACATAGCCTGAACCAACCAAATACAACCAATAGTATCGTGTAGATCTCAACCAATAAAAGTGATTGGGGCCGTAAAACCTCACTCGAATAGAGACTCTGGGGGGAAATATAGGAGTGAGGTGAGATGAGATGAGATGAGTACATCAACGCTCTTTAAAACAGACAGACAATACACAAAAGACAATACACAGTAGCAGCAAAGTACAAGTATAGTATCAGAAGAGTATCACAAGAGATCAGTGCAAACTATGAACTATGTGGCGGTTGTTTAGTAGAACAATTGAAGTGGGAAGAAAAGAACGTTTGAAGCGGTTGCTCTTGCAACGACACGCTCTGTAACGTCTACCCGAGGGTAACAGCTCATACTCTGAAGATGTATATGTGAAGGATCAGACAACACTCTATTTGACAGACTGAGCACCGTTTTCTCTGCACGCTGCACACTCACGGTACGTCAGGACAGTCTCATTGAAAAACATGTATTCTAATGAGATTTCATCGTTGGCTCGCTCACATCGCTGGCAGTGTAGATGAGTTGTTGTAATAAACCACTTGAATCTTATATAGTCTCTTGACTTACATGAAAACATTGTGTCAATGTTGGCTAGACAGCATAGTGCACATTTAATTCATAAACAATATTTTCTCCAGGGGCTTATTTCAGCTAGACTCTTCAAATCAAACTGTGTGTGATGATGCAATGTGATCATATAACTTTATGAGCTTGTAGATTGGCTATTTCACTGAATGTTAACGCTGTGCGGTTGATTAGCCCAGCGAGTCTTCCCCTCCCATATTTCTGTCAGAAGCCCTAGACGGATGATTTCTCCATTCTGCCTTGTGCAATCTATTTAGCCTTTTCCTGTTCTGTCTCCAACCCCAGGTTCACCCAGTCCCTCCACCTGCACCTGTACTTCCCTGCAGGACTGGCCTTCATGGCTGCCATCACTTCCATTGTCTACTATCATAACATTGAGACGTCAAACTTCCCCAAACTACTAATAGGTACAGTATGGCTTATTTTAAACTTGCCACAGTTTATTCAGCATTATTTTACATTTTCCTTTTACTTCATTTCATTTCATGTAATTACTCATTCGCCTTCCCCACCTATCTTTCCCTAGTTATGGATTCGAACTGATGACGTTCAAGTCACTTCAGCTAATCAATGTCACCCAGGATGTGCTGTGGATTTTGTTCCTATGTGTTTGAATGAAAAGCATAGTATCCATAGATCTATTCCATACGTTATTTTGATCAAATCATTGCTGTTTGATAGCTTGTAATTGTTAATAAACTACCTATTATAAACTCAGGGCAATATCGTTGAGAAAAGAGTTGTGCCATTTAACATCAATCAATGCTATTTATCCAGAACCCAACTGAACTGTGCTGAAATGGATCTCACACAAGGCCATGTTACCACTTTGCTCTTCGTCGCATTTGTTTTGTTGTTAAACCTATACAATCTGCATGTTTTTGTCTCCCTCTCCCGACGGAGAGAGTTACAATGATGGCTACAATAAAGATGAACGGTGCATCTACTGTCCAATCCACATCCATCCTCATTGCAGATGTGGTAGTTATATTGTATTAAATCCATTTAGATTTAAAGCCAGGAACGCCTCTATATCACATTAGCTGCTATAGCGTTTTCTTTTAATTGGCCTCCGGTCTAAATGGGTTTTCTATCATAGAGATTGGTTAAAATTAGGTTTAACATTAGAAAGTCTGGATTGTAGACTCCAAGGTTTGCTCCTATATCTTCCTCTCTCAGTTCTCATGCCTTCCTAATGCGTCATTAGCTTCCCTGTGTAAACGTAGGCGTTTGTTCCCCTTCCCTCGCATTGCGGAGTTGGCTTTGACTTTGTGCAGTCAGCCTCCTGGGGGTTGTAACGGGGGGGAGGGGGGTTGTGATGTGAATGGAAGATAAGGACTCACGGCCGGGTGTCATTACATGGCTGGTGTAAGGATACTATGCAGATGTACTATATTACTTGTTCACAAATGCTAGGAATGTTATTTAGATAACTTGTGTAGACAGATGCCAGATTTGACGTTGACCTGGTGGTATCCTAGTTTCTTTGAAGCAGTTCGTTGATTTCTTCACTCCACTTTATCCTCTATTTTACCCTGTGGTTTGTTGACTTGGGTTCATGCCTTAAAAGGCTTTTACTCTAACCTTGCACTATGTAAGATAAGAGCGGCTGCTACTTCCCTCATCGCTGCCTTTACAGAAGACACTTTCTCTCCCAGCAAGCAGATAGAAATGGTGACTAGATGAATAGAGAGGAATGGGGGAAGGGAAGGATAAATGCAGGAGAAGAGGAGGAAGGTACAATAAAATCCATTCCCTATTTGCTTTGTTCCCGAGTTGAGCTGCCGGTCAAACTGAAGGGGTACTGTGGGACTATCTAGTGATATGTGATACAACTACAGTAGGAAGTTATTTTCATCTGGGATCTCCACATAGAAACGGCGTGGCTCCAATGAGGATCTTGGACTGTCTGTGACATCTGTCGTTTACAACAGTACATTACATATCTATGATTTATGACGCCAAACTTAGGGATGGTAGCTGTTTAGTGTTTGGTCCAGCTGTTTGTGAGATTAGCTCCGGTGTGACAGACAGACACACAGACACACAATATGCACGCCCGCGATAGCTGGTCCTTTGCTTACGAAAGTTAAGATGCTCATAGGAGTCTAGAGTTTAGGGTCCTTTTTTGAGTGGTGCAACCTCTCCATTAAGTAGCTATGTGTGTCCCTGGGTCCCCTATACTGGGTCCGAGCACGAAAATAGCGTTTGGTTGGTTTTCACAACCAAGTGTCACTGTTGCACAGCCTAACACACACACACACACACACACACACACACACACACACACACACACACACACACACACACACACACACACACACACACATATTAACGGTCTATATGAGCATATGGGGTACTGTACAGTACAGTGACGGTACAGTAGAGAGACCCCTGGGGACCCCCACACGGTAACTCTGTCATTTCTCAACCGTTTCGGACACGGGGCGGCTCGCCGGAATCAACCCGGCCCCCTGGGCGCGTTCTTGGGGGTCTGGATGGGACCCCCACACGGAGTTGCACCACTCACTTCACACGGGTTTGATTTTACTTGAGGCCGGCATTCTGGTTGTTCGTATACAGCCAATCCTTGACTGGCAGCACTTTTGGCGTCTGGTGCACTTGAACTCCTGACCTGACGTGGCTGAGGTAGCTGTGAACAGATGTATCAGCCTTTGAACGTCTGTGCATTGATATCTGACCAATGTTATTGTTGTTGTTGTTGTTTTTGTTTTTCATATAGTAATAGATATAATAAATAAATAAATTGGCATAAAACCATGTTTTGAACAAACAAGGTTTCTGCCCGACTGTGACAAGCTACTACCCATGAATACTACAGTGAGTCATAGACAGCTATCCTCTACTACCCATGAATACTACAGTGAGTCATAGACAGCTATCCTCTCGCAGAGCCACGCTCGTAGTAATATTGCATTGTCCATTTGTGCTCTCTTATTAAGGTACAAAAACATAAAAAGTTGCAATATGGAGATACAAGGTTTCTACCGGGCGACATCGGTGAATAAATCCATGCCCAGGTTTTGATATTGTAATCTTCTATCTCCACAGCTTTGTTGATCTACTGGATCCTGGCCTTCATAATGAAGACCATCAAGTTCTCCAAGTTCACGGAGCATGGCATCGGGCCCCGGCAGCTGCGATACTGCATCACTGGACTCCTGATGATGGTGTATGGGTTACTGCTAGCAGTGGAGATTAATGTCATCCTGGGCAGGGTGAGTGTGCGTGAGCGTGCGCGCGTGTGTGTGTGTGTGCGCGTGTGTGTGTGTGTGCATGCGTGGCAGGGGAGTGCGACAGTGTTTACTTGCAGCTACAGTTGAGTGCACTTATCTATGTGTGCTTGTGAAGGGTGTGTGTGTGTGTGTGTGTGTGCATGACTGACCGCGTGGATGTGTTTTGCCTTATATTAGATCTATAACAACACGGTATCTCATTACATGGTGCAGTTGTGCGCCTGCCTGAATTTCACTGTATTTCTTCCTTTCCCTCGAGTGTAATGCCGGCTTTTTACTGCTGCAATTAACAGCACCACTCTTTGATTTATACTGTGAAATTCAGGCACAAATGGGATTAAAACATTTATGTATGGAATTCATATTTCAGTGGGTATACGATGGGTAACATCTGACGCTTGAAGCTACACACTTAAATTTGTTCGTATAGTAGGAGCATTAAACACAGAGTTCTTATCACTGGATATTGTGGGTGGTTGACCGAGGCTGACAGAGAATACCAATGTCGAAATCGATTTCAAAATGTCTCTGACAGTCTCGACCAAGGCTAGGTTGTCCTCAGCACATCTCATCCATCCGTCTGTGCTTCTGTATGCTAATGATGTGATAGTACACAAGAGCACACTTGTTTTCAATTTCATTTTTGCAGTTTATTTCCTGTGTTTGGTTCGATTAAGATTTGCGCTGAGGAGGACACATGCTGATTCTAACACAGTAATGTTTATGTCCTGTCCTCAGTGGCAAATTTACTGTTGAAACAGGCTTTGTTCCGGCCCTGTGCTTTTCTTCTGCTGGTTATAATGAAATATATTTATGCTCAACCTCTGTTTTTTGTATGCGTTATGCTAATAGAACATATTCACAGTTCACAGGACTCAAGGTCCTGTAAAGGTTTCAAGGTATTGCTATGCTGTGAGAACCAAAGTATTTTCTCTGTCTAGTTCATTAACAGTACTGTACAGTATGTCTCAGCTTCTGTGCTAATTCCTGTCACTCCAGTCACTGACCTAGTTTCCCTAAAGCACAGGGGCTAATCTGAACTGCCGCTTTTGGTTCTTCATAACAGGAGGGAGCATGATTTCTCTACTACCACCAATGTGCCTATTCTATTCTATTCTATTCTATTCTATTCTATTCTATTCTATTCTATTCTATTCTGATTTTACACTACAAATGAATGCTCAATCACATTAACACAAAGCCAACAATAATTGACACACTATACACAATTACACACACAGGCTTATAGCTTGGCTCAGGGAAGAGGACGCCCCTGCCATGCATAGTCCGCCATGGCACCGTTGGAGGTGCGACAAAGAAAGCAGGAAGACCATCCTTCTGATTTTACACTACAAATGAATGCTCAATCACATTCACACAAAGCCAACAATCATTTACACACTATACACACACTAATTCTATCTATGATTACAAAAACGAATCAACTAATTGGAGTGTGTAAATGACATACAGTATGACATCATCATTTACACACTCCAATTTGTTGATTTTATGTTGATTAGATATGTTGTTGCTGTCATAAGCAAATACAAATTGTAGTCATCATCATCTATGTTGATCCCTTCTAAAAATCCCCCAAGTGCTATGCTTTCACCCCCACAAGGGTCGGGATGTCACCTCGTTAGACTTAATACCTGTTCATGGCTGAAAATCGAATTGGTAGTTGCCTGGTCATTATTACTTGAGTCACAAACACAATTGCAAGGCTGTGGTAATCAGTCTGTGTACTTTATGTCACTCTGTCAACTCAATTATTGAGTGAAATGTGGCGTGTAAATGCATAAAAGTCAAGGCTCCTTTTACAGCTCAAAGATGTATGTATTTGCTTTGACCTTGTTTTGTTGCATCTGTTTATGTCCTATACACAGGTTTAATGTTTGTCATTAGTTCAATGTTTGGAGGAAATATTTACGTCATAATGTGACAATTATGTCATATTGTCTCTTTATTGTTAATGGCGTTTAATGTTTGTGTTTTCACCGTTTGTTTTACATCACCATTACATCACCATATCAACATGAGTTAGACTTTAATATATTAGCGCCCCTCACTTCATAATGGGTGTGATTTTTGCCGTGTCTGCCGTGTCTCCCACAGCGCTACATGTGTTTCGCCAACCCCAAAGATGTGAAACCCCCAGAAGACCTGCAGGATCTGGGGGTTCGCTTCCAACAGCCCTTCGTCAACCTGGTGTCCAAGGCCACCTACTGGTGGATGAACACCTTCATCACCAACGCTCACAGGCGACCCATCGATCTCAAGGTCATCGGCAAGCTGCCCATCGCCATGAGAGCTCTGACCAATTACCTGAAGCTACGAAAGGCCTTCGAGGACCAGAAGGTTAGAGCAGCCTCCTCCTTACAGACGCAGTGAGAGCCAGACATATTATACACACAGCCTATTAGGATGTATCGTGTACGTCACTGGACTAGATCACAGCAGAATAGACTGGAAGTATCAGTGGCCCTGCATAAATGAGTATTTATGTATAGTAAGAGAGGATAATTTTCAACCACATTCATTATGTATACAGTATAATGAATGTGGTTACAGTCAATGTGGTCACAGTATACACTATGAATAGCCCTGCCTGAGATTATGTTAATACGCTCTGTAATGTAATGTTGCATCAAGGATTCCTGTAAATCTATTCATGAAATTCACGACTTCCATGCATGTGTGGCGTGTGTGTGCGGCAAGTCATGCGGTATGTACTGGAGCTGATGGTTGGTGTTGCGCTCCACCTCAGCAATCCATCTCCCAGGGGTCTATAGTCTATAGTGCATTGCGAAACGGGGATACAATCCCGCGATGTGGCTGATACCGACAATAAGCCTCTCTGACCTACAGTGCTACTAATCCAAGAAGTATAATACTGTAAGGTCGTACAGTATTCCGCTTTTGGATGAATGGTAGATGGTTGGAAGGAAAGCGAGCTAGGTTTGATTCCAGTTGGTTACATTAGCATGAGGCATTTTTCCTTCTCGTTGCTGTGATGTCATGTGTCCTGTGTTGACACAGTCCTGGTTTAACTGGGAGCCATGAAAGCAAAGTCTTCACAGATAGATTATGCTTCAGTGGTGTACAGTGTACACAACGAAAATGTCACCCCCACACACACACACACACACACACACACACACACACACACACACACACACACACACACACACACACACACACAAACACAAACACACACATCAACATCCGCTCTCGCAGTGCCGTTTCTACGGGGGGGCACTAGGGGGCGCTGCCCCCCCAGATAGACTTTGTGCCCCCCCAGTCCAGAACCCTACCCCACCATTATTTTTAATGTTTTACAGGTTTAAAATATATATAAATATATAATGTGTTATTTTCATGTTCTTTGTGTTTATAATAAATTTACATTTTCTAATTAATTCATAGTAATAAAAATGCAATAATAAAAAGTACACTGGCACCTAGTCGGTGCACCTAGTCGGATTCGTTTTGATGCAGCGCACCAAAAGCTACGTCATTACCTGTGTTGCCACGCAGGACGGGTCAATTCAAATATTTTCAGACTTCAGTCACAGTGAAAATAAACCCAAACCGGTAAAATTGAATCATGGATATTAGGAACTGGCTCAAAGCCAAAACACCAAACTCTATAAACCCACCAGCACCTTCAGAAAGGCAGACTGATGACGATACTGAAACCAACACCATGTCGCCTGTTGTTGTTAATATTGCGGGGAGTCGTTCGAGCACCGAGCACTACTAAATGCACAACGAAATTTGGTCGTCGGATCACATTACTGGGGGTTTGCGAGTGTCGGATAGCATTATTCCAGTGAGGCAGAGGGCTGCTGTAGCAACTTCCACAGCAGCAGCTCAACTTTCGGACCTCCACCACCACCGCATGCTTCTCCACCAGAGGTTCTTGGTTCTGGCACACCGTCACTGAATCAGGTAAAACGGGACAAATACCCAAGTAGCCTTCATAATGGCAAACGCGCAATCTGCAGACGCGCAGATCCCCCCCCCCCCCCCCCCCTTTGCCTCCCGACATAAATACACTATATAGACTTGTTGTTTTTGGTTGGTGCATAAACTTTTACTCATAGTGGAGATGGCGACATATAAAAGACACTATAAGCCTAAATGCTCAACTATTTGTTGGTGATTAATGGTTGGTGCATAGGCTATAGTCTTTTTTTTCTACTTTCCTCCCGCCGTGGAGATGCTCATTGTGTTCATTGTGTTGTTGGTGCGATGCGATCGTGTTTCCACATGACAGTATATAGGCTATGTTTGTTTGTTTGTTCTGTTGGCTACAATAATTAGGCTATATTATTTGTTTTGGTGTATAATTGGAACCTATACTTGTAGCCCTTCTCCAAGCCTTTTGTGTTGTTTTATTGTATAGGCCAATGTGAGAGCTTAATTGCTATATATGGATGTGAACTTGAAAAATCAAGTGCCCCCCTTGGAAATATGAATGCCCCCCTGCTGATTATTCCCTGGATACGGCACTGCGCTCTCGCTCTCCCTGCTAGCTCCCTGTGACTTTCAGATTTCATCACGGAGAGACTTGCGTCATAATTTATAAAACGTCAGTACAGAACGTTGGATTCTGTACTGTATTCTTGAATGAATGATGATCTAGTAATTTGTAATCATAATGTTTAATTACAATACAGCCCCTCAAAGGGGATGGATCCGTAGTCTGTAGTCAGAGAACCAAGCAGGCTAATGCGTAACGTTACTGACCTCCATGTTCCACATGGGGATCAATGAGCTCACCCTGAGGCTATACCTCTTCTCAGCTCTCTCCTTCGCGCCTCTCGTTCTTCTTCTCACTTCTCTCCCCACCGCAGCTGATCAACCGTTGATTAGACGCTGAAAGAGAGTTAAACAATTAGGGACATTCACTATTTCTTTCTACATCTCTCTCTCTCTCTCTGTCTAACCATCCATCAGTCTTCTATGTGATGTTCTTGCGATGTTCTTGACCTCCCCCCCCCCCCCCTCTCTCTCTCTCACTCTCGAGAGCACGTGCCAGGGGTCAGAGTTGAGGGGCCACGGCGGGGTCGTGGTTTTCCAGCACGGAGGAGGTCACAGTGACTTTCGTCACTGCTGCGTGTGCGTCCGGTGTGAACGCAACGCCCCCGCTTCCCCCTCCGGTAGAGGAGAGAGAGAGAGAGATGCCGGGATCCCAGTGGATGAGCACAATAAGAGGGAGGGGGAGGATGGGGGTCGCTGAGGACGGCTAACTTAGAACGTCGCGAGGTCATTCCCGTTCCACTGTGAACGAGGTGACATCTCGACCCCTGCGGGGGTGAGAGCATAGCACTTCATGGGAAGTTAATTTCACACACTGCGTGTGTACGTGGCACGTGCATGTGTCTGAAATGTACTCCTCCTTCCCATATTTGAAGCCAAGGGAGACCTGTGTGTGTGTGTGTGCGTGTGTGTGCGTGTGCGTGTGTGCGTGTGTGCGTGCACGCGTGGCGGTGGATGTGAAGGCTTAAGTTTGACCGAAAGCTCACATGGAAACAAGAGGAGAGATGATAACAGTCACGTCTATCCCCACACACAGAGAGAGAGAGAGAGAGAGAGAGAGAGACAGAGAGAGATGTGTGTATACAGTACACTATGATGCTCTGGGCTGGAGTGTTTGTTGTGTATTACAGTCCAGATGTTCCCTCTGATCGTCACTCACTGAGTCACTGAACTGTCAAAAGAAACTGTTCCCACAGCACACACGCTCGGCTACAATTATGCATCCCTTTTTTCCACGTGCTGCTTGCAGAAATCATCCAAATAGACAGTGAGGAAAAACATGTCATATTGACATCATCCACCTATTATCAGAACATCTAAGCTGTAAACACTCTGGGCCCAGACATTAGACACGTCCGTTGTTCTTTGTCATTGACTGGTTTCAGAGGTGGGTCACTTATTCTTGACTTAAAACTGTAGACACAGCAATTTCTTCCGGTAATTAAGATTCAAGACTTTATTGCCATGTCAACGGAGTTGATTGGAATTTGTTTCAGTGCTCCAAAAACAGACAAATAGACACATATTCACATCACATATTCAGACAGTAGAAAAAGATGCAAAAGTGCAAACATCATATGAGAGAGACCAAGAAGAATGCAATGTTACAATACATGGTAAATAAATAGCAATTCCTCACAGTTCATCGTTCTTACAAAGCAGCTTCACGCTGCAAAGTGCCAGTGAAAAGAGGGTCAGCATTCAGGAGGCGAACAGCCTCGGGATAAGTGCTATTCCTAAAGCGGGAGGTATTGCACTTTAGAGACCGAAGTCCTTTAACCTGAGGCCAGGGGTGCAAAATGAGAGCTGGCAGGGTGGGAGGGGTCGGCAATCACCTTCTGCATCCTATGCAGTATGCAAGATGGAGGTGACAGATGGGCGGTCGAGGCCAATTATTTTCCAATGCTCTTTAAAAGCTTTTATAGTGTGACCGACTGGCTGTCTAAGTGTGTTAAAAATGAACTTGCCTCTATTCCTCAATATCAGCGAAGGGAATACACTAATACTTAATTCTATTTCTTAGTACACAAAAGTCCGATTTATAGGTCTGCTGAAAACGGCAAACCCACAAGCATAGAATGCTACACATCATGACGTGTTGTAAGCTTTCAGGTCTGCTATTTTCACCGTGTGGCACGCCGTGCAACGGAGCATAGATTAGGCATAAATATTTGATGAACTGCTTGCATACTGTGTAGAGAAACAGCATTAAGCAAATCACTTTATGCCTAACAGACTGCGTTTCTCCAGGATGTGCTCATTCCAGCTTAAATGAATTGTCACTTCCTCTGTCAAACACATTTCAACCCATTAAGGTTGATTAAAAAAAAACCTCATACCATCATTGCACCATTTTGGAAAAATATTATCTTTTGAAGTGTCTGTTTTATCTCTATCTTTAGCTGCTCCTCCTCTCAAAGAGTTTATACACAGGAAGAGAGACAGTGGTTATATGGTACCAGATCTGTATCCAGGGGTGACTGTGAGGTATATGGCAGAAAGTCTACCTTCAAAGGTTGTCAATACTGGAATGAGCTAGCTGCCTGTCACACTGAGGGAGATCCCCACTTTCACAGATTTTAAAGGACAATTGAAACAGCAATAGTTTTAATCTTTTCTTATTTTCTTTATGCGCAAGTTATTTACTTACAATTCTATTGCCCTTTAAAATGCTGCTAAACTAGATACATGCACTTTTTACCTTGTACTTTGCTTCTTGTAGGCCTATGGTGTATGTATATGTTTGTATGTTTTGTCTCGTAGTACCGGTTGTTGTATACGTGCTTCACTGCCTGCCTGTTTTGTTTGTGTTGTGTGGATGAAAATGTAGCATCTTCGCTAATTCCGGTGTATTTAAGTTGCATTTATTTGTTCATTACTATGCTTGTCCCGTCAAAATATACAAATAAAGTAAAATAAAGTAAAGTAACCACTGTCTGTCTCGCTGATGTGTTCTACCAAACCTTTTCTTCCAGAGACCACAGGGCACTGCACCCCAGGGGCCCAAGTGGATCTGGCAGGCCTTGCGGAAGGCCTTCGGCAGACCCCTCATCCTTAGCATCACATTCCGCTTCTTGGCCGACCTGCTGGGCTTCGCCGGCCCTCTGTGCATCTCTGGCATCGTCCATCATATCAGCAAGGACAACCAAACCAACCAGCCACCGGTGGGAATGCAGTCTCATGACCTTCCACGCCATAGCAATAGCTTAGCTTAGCAACGCATCCCTCACCGACCTTAATCCGGTCATTTTAATGCATACCTCACCAACAGACAGACAGACAGACAGACAGACAGACAGACAGACGAGTCATTACAATATTTCCACACGTACACTTTGCGTGGCATAATTAAAACCACTTAGCAGATAGCAGCTGTGTTTGTGTGTGTGTTAATTAGAACAGTCACGAGAGTCACTGCGAAACTGAGACAAAGTAGGAATAAAGAACGAGAGGCAGAGATATATAGTTGTATAGACAGAACGCAGACAAAGACAGACAGACAAATTCAGCCGGCCGTGACAACCAGTGTCAAACACTGTCTTCCAAAAGGTCAGCTCTGAGTTCCGATGGGATGTTTTATGAATATGATACTTTCTCTCCCCAGCAGCACACCTGTCCTGATAGTGTCCCAACTATCTATATTTAGGCCCTGTTAAATATTTATGAGTGCTATTAGCACTCAGACAGCTACTCTAACAGACTATCAATGTGCATCAGACAGACATTCCAATTATTCGTTTGAAGTCCATCCAGACAGCAGCAGAAGCAGCAGAGCAGACAGTATTATTTTCTTTGGTAAATAAATATAAATGGGCGCCTTTATCCAAGGTGGTTTACATAGATTGTGCATTACATTCACACACCGATGGCGGTGGAAACCATGCAAGGCACCAACCAACCCATCAGGAGCAATTAGGGGTTCAGTGTCTTGCTCAAGGACACTTCAACACTAACTCTGCGGGGCCCATGGGTTCGAACTGGCAACCTTGCGGTAACCATCCAGCCACTCCACCCCTGAGCCACCGCCGCCCTTCTTTATAGAGAAAGAGCACTCTTAAAAACTTTAAACCTGGCATTCCTTGTTTGGGTAAATTGTCATTGTAGACAAAGGTTTTCAAAACATGAAATAGAGTCTGAGGATTTGATGGTGTGGTCTGTTACTCACGTTGTTATCATCTTATCAAAAAAATCTAACGTCAATCAAATGTAAGTGATAACATACATGTAAACAGACATATTTGCTCCTTATTCACTTTCGCTATCCAGCTCAGTCTCCTGATATCATCCCTAGATAACAAAGTAAGAGGTGTCTGCTTTATTTCAGTTTGATTAAGTGTTCAGATAGTAGCTCCCATAATGAGAGATACTTTCAGATAGTAGCTCCCATAATGAGACATAATGATGCCATGTAGGTCTAGATCTGGTCCTCACCCACTTTCCTCTCTCCTTCCAGATCAGGCTGATGGGGATCTATTTCATTTCCTCCAAGGGCTTCCTGGAGAACGCCTACGTGCTGACTGTGCTGCTGTTCTTCGCCCTGCTGCTGCAGAGGACCTTCCTGCAGGCTTCTTACTATGTGGCCATCGAGACGGGCATCAACCTGCGAGGAGCCATTCAGGTAGCCCACCCATCCTTAGCATCGTCCTTACCATGGTTATTGCCATGACATAATCACTCTGTCTCTTATCTCTCTCTCTTCTCTCTCTCTCTCTCTCTCTCTCTCTCTCTCTCTCTCTCTCTCTCACACTCTCACAGTCTCTAAAGCTGCGTTCAGACCTGAATGTATAAATTCGCCTCGGTTTGTCCCGTTTGTACCGTGGCAGGTCGCGCCGTGCCTATTTGCACAATTCTTGTATGTAATCGTGCCGCTCTAACTGTCCTAGTCTGAACGCACCTTTATTCTCTCTCACTTGTCTCTCACCATCACACTCTCTCCTAGCCTGGTTTCCAGCCTGATCCACTGCTTTCCATCATTTGTTTTGACACTTCTCTAAGTGGCAAACCAAACCACGGAACGCAGTGGATCAGGTTGGAAACAAAACTACCACTCCCCTTCCCTCACCAGTCACCACCCCATATCTTTCTCTCTCTCTCGCACACGCACGCACGCACGCACACGCACACACACACACACACACACACACACACACACACACACACACACACACACACACACACACACACACACACACACACACACACACACACACACACACATCCCCCTCACACATAGACTTGTGTAGCCAGACAATGTCATACTGTGACAGGCAGAAAGGACTGGGTACGTGAGGCTACCTCACACACACCATCCCCCTTTCTCCCACGCGCGTAGCGTGGATCACATTTTTGACTGGGCCAATTTGGAGCGCGGGTGTGGGGTGTGGTGGGGTGTGGTCACTGTGGTGACCACATGCGTCTGTGTTCCTCCTCCATGTCAGCTGATATGTGAAACTGGTTTTGCAGACTTGCTAATTTGAAAACGAAGGTGGCATTAGCTGTGGTTCGCTACAACAGAAAATTGCATGCATAGGGGTTGCCAGTGCCAATCTTTTGTTTTGTTTTGTTTTTGGCCCATGTATTTAAAGGAATCGAACCTCAGTCTCCCACTCGGCAAACCAACGCTCAACAGATAGATACCAATAGAGCTGAGCCCGGTTGGCAGAGTTGTTGTGGTCTTGTCTGGGGAACTAACTTGCAATGACAGAACGTTTTCATGGGACACAATATATTATCTTACCATCTGTCTTCTGCCCCTGCTATTTTGGCTGTCAGTGAAATGAGCTGTCGCTTGTTATAGCTACTCAAAGCAACGTGTGTCAGAAAGATCTATATACTTTGATTTTAAGTTAATATGGGGTAGAGCAAAAACAACTCACAGACATAGATTCGCCCAGACGTGGTTGAGCGCAGCCTTTTTGATACATTTGTTATTTGGCAGGCAGACTCCCGATTAGATGTTCCAGGCTGAGACAGATTTTACAATTGCCTTCTAAGCCAGTAGTTCTTTACTACTACTACTTTTCGTGCCAAGGACCCCCAAATTAATACGGTATATGGCCGCGGACCCCCATCTGAAAATGTTTTGTTGTAGGGACCCTCGGAAGAGAACATCTGTGTTAAAAAAAAATCTACATTTCAAACACTTACAAAATTAACACAAAAAATAGCTGATGTACTGTACAAGCTTACAGTGCGGCACGAGGTGACGTGCTGTGGCCTTGTAGATCTACTACTTTTGAGAACCACTGTTCTGAATCCTCCTAAAAACGTATGTCGCTACATACACTGTATAGTGTATACAGTATATGTATAGCTAAAAAAATTGAAATGGCAGATGCTTTCCCGGTTTTAATGGGTTACAGTAATATAAATGATAACTGAAAAAGTGGTGGGGACGACATGTCCTCTGCCCCCCCACCCCACCCCTCCAATACTATTATTCATTATTGTGTGGTTTGAAGCCTATAGCTTTACTCTCCTCTCCCGATCTCCTTTCTGCAGACTAAAATCTACAACAAGATCATGCGTCTGTGTTCCTCCTCCATGTCCATGGGTGAGCTGACCGTGGCTCAGATCTGCAACCTGGTGGCCATCGACACCAACCAGCTCATGTGGTTCTTCTTCCTCTGTCCTAACCTGTGGGCCATGCCAGTGCAGGTGAGACCAACTCGTGCCAACTGCCAATTCTGATCACCAATTACCAACGTTTTGACCGATATTTTCTAAAATCAATCAAATCAATTTGAAACATAGATTTGATTCAAGTTTCTAGAACATTTATTATTAATCAACGGAATATAAGAATGAACAAGTATCTTTTTACTTACTTTAACAAACGCGTTAATATAAAATATAGGCTTCACAAACTGTGTAAGTGATTTTATTGATTCATCTATCTATGAGCTCACAATGTGTCATGAATGATGTGATGCGCTTGTAGTTTAGCTATTTTTTTTAATGCTATAATTAATAATAGCATGCCCAAAATAGGTATTTCCAGGTTGAAAGTGCTTAGAAATTCGGAGGTGCATAATTGCCATTACCGAGGTTGCCAAATAAAGCCAAATAATGGCTGATAGGGCGCGCTCTACCGGCCCCACTATCCATTGGGAAATGGTTTTGTTTCGTGTTACATGTGGTTCTATGATCTTGATCATAATACACAATACACAATACACAATACACAATACACAATACTGTCCTTCACAGACAGAATTGTCACGGTTGAACAACACAGGGTCAGGTCAGGTCAGGGCAGATTTCCGGAATTATAATTAGAATGGATTGACATGCACGCCTCACGTGTATAGCAGATTGCGACCCTGTGACCTTCTTGAGAAGGTCTTGAGACTGCTGCATGAAATGTCAAGTATAATTCATTTATTGTTGTTATTTCCAGCTTTAAATTCTCAGAGGGAAATGAAAGGGCTATTAATAAAATCTAATAAATAAAATCATACAGCAGGCCTCGGAGATGCTCAAGAAGTATAATATGTCAATATTTCTTGCTTGCTTTTTACGTGACAGATGCCATGATATGTGTATAGTATGTATAGTATAGGATAAGAAACCTGGTCGGTTAGACCTGTCTTTGATAATGTCAGTTGAAATATGATTGTATCACAGAGAAATGATTGATATTCATATATGAAGTCCAAAATGCAGTTGACTCAAACCGCAAGTATTCATAACAAGTTAACAACACTGTCACTAATGGCTAAACACTGTTTAGCCATTCGGTTTTTTAGGGTTATGCAGTCTATTGTCAAAACAGCAGGTTTTCAGTCATATTTCTGCCGTTAGATAAGTGTTGAATTTGATGACGATGAGATGACGCTTACATACATTGCCCAAGTTATTTGTCTTGGAGGCTGTAGCGTCAGCTAGGTCGGGAGATAACAGGGGGTGCACGGCCCAAAACGTTTGAGAACCACTGGTGTAGACCTTATTATGTTTTTTCTTTCTTTTTACTTTTCCTCTTTGCTTTATACAGTAGGATTGTTTATTGTACAAAACCAAGCAAATGACAAAATCAATATCTAACATTATGTTCTCCAAGCCTTTATCCTAAATAACTATCATTTCCATTCTATAATTTCTTTCAGACAGGCGGCTCCACACAAAATGTCTAAATTAATTAGAAGAATTTGAGTGAATGGTTTAACCGAAGGTCTCTCTTATATTGCTCATGCAGTGCTGTATCTTAAATAATATTCAATCTAATCTAATCTACACAATGCAGTGGAAACACTTTGTTTTAGATCCGCAATGTGGCTGAACTAATCACCCTGGCAGCCTGCTGTGTTAACTGGCAGCATATGCCTTGTTGGTACTCTTCCATCGTGTGAATGTGAACAGAATCAGTATTCCAACTCTGTTTGCACCTGTCTGCACCAAGCAGAAGCGCCAACACCTTGTCTTCTACCTCAAGGAAACCTAGCTTCTGCAGTGCACTCTAGTCATTTTCTACAGCCCCATCACTCAGTGATGGCTACAGGAAAATTGTGACTGGGGGGGTAAATGGTAAATGGTGCATTTATATAGCGCCTTTATCCAAGGCGGTTTACATGGATAGCATTACATTCACTCATTCACTATGGGCTATGGGGGGCTGGCTTTTTTAATGCATTTTGGTTTACATAGAAGTCAGTCAATTGGATTGACTGAATTGAGCCATCCCTGAGCCCATGTCCAATTATCTCCATAGATAGTTCTGGCAGAGATCAATCCTCACCATGCTAAAGTTAGTATGTTGGAAAATCGTGAGTGTTAATTTAACTCAGAGTTAACACAGAGAGTAAAATGATAAATGACGTATAAAGGCAGATGAATCGCTTACTGTAGGAGGAAGAGTCAGGGGCGAAGGGGGCTGTCAGTGCGTCGGTTGATATATTTACACATCGTTGGGTCTGATTCACTTTAAAGACCTCATGGGATTGTATGTGCGTGGGGGAGGCGTCTCGACAGATGTAAAGTCATAGTTGCATAACGTCAACAATTTGATGTATTTATTTATGTGCCATCCAACTGTGCATGTGGCAGGTACAGTAATGATCATTTTGTAGGCTGGCAAAGACTGAGCCCCAGCGTGTCCCCAACCCCCGCACACGCTTGCATGAACGCATGCACGCATGAATGCATGCATGCATGCATGCACTTATTCCCTCACTTATCCTCACTTTATGCCAAGCCTTGGCTTGCCTCCTGGTGATGGATGAAGGACACAGAGAGTATGTTGGTGTGAAATGTTCCATCGTTCTCCATCTGTCTGTGTGTGTCTCCTGGGAAGGTGGGATAGCTGCTACTCAGCAGGAGCAGTGCATGCATGATGGAAGAAGTATTACTAAAAGTAGGGATGTGCCGATGACTTTGAGACATTTTGGCCGATATCGATATCCGATATAATTAATTGCTGTTCTGGCCGATAACCGATATTACCGATGTCGATACGATCTCATTCTGTATTAAAAGTTTATAATAATTTACATCTATGTAAATAAAGTAACAGGGTATCTGCTGCACTGCAAGTCAGATTTAACTTTAATACCTTATATTTAATATTGTGTGAGCTTGTAGGTCTGTTCAAGCTGATACTTTCGGCTTGTTTATCTCTAAAGACAATCGGACCGATTAATTGATGCTGATTTATCAAAAAACAACTAGAATTAGAAAAAAGTTTGCCGATTAATCTCCCATCCCTAGCAGAAACCTATATACCGGTAGCTGCATGTCCGAAATCAATCATTATGGGCAAAGACCCGTACCATTTATCATATAATAGGTCAAGAAATTTCTTGTAATGTAATTTCTTAATGTCAATTAAGATTACAATTAATGTCAATTGTAATGTCATTATATTTCTTGTAATGTTAATGCAATGTCAAGAAATTCCTTGCAGATGATTATTTTCAAAATTTCTATGGAAGCGCTCGTTATCAGTGAAGCAACCTCCTGCTGCCTCCTGCATTATGTGCACATTCAAAACAGCTGGTACACATGGGCCGTTGAGTGATAGTCAACGAGCACTTACAAAATCATCTGCAAGGAATTTCTTGACAGGAAGTAGCTCATAAAATGTCTATGGTGGATTTTTATGAAACAAACACTTTACAGATTGAAAGAGGATAATTCAAGCTTTCCCTACAGCTGCAATGTTGGTGATTTTGACGTTGTTTAAATAATTAGAGAGGACTTTTCTGTTTGGATGAATGGGTTGTCTATGGGAAGTGTCACCTAGGTATCACCTTGCTGGTAAGATGGCAGCCGTGTGAATATCATCAATAGGGAGCAGTGTCAAATGCAATTTAGATGTACCTCTTTTTGAAAAGCAATTCAATCTTCTCCGCTTTTCTTCGACAAGGTACCTGATCCCTCTCTCTTGGTCTCTTTCACGCATGCACAGTCTATCCCTGCCGTCCCACTAAGACTAACCTGTCTGTATTCTCAGATCATCGTAGGAGTGATCCTCCTCTATTACCTCTTGGGAATCAGTGCTTTGATCGGGGCGACTGTCATCGCTGTGTTGGCTCCGGTCCAGTACTTTGTGGCCACCAAACTGTCCGAAGCACAAAAGAGCGCTCTGGTGAGTCTTTATACAAAGTCCCGTTGATCAACTGTTGTTTTTATCTCCAGGTGTTTTGTGTCCTTGTAATGCAAAGTACTGACTGCACCAAGGGAACCAATCAACCAACATTGATTTATCCATAATCACAGCTATTGAAGTAGTGGTTGTAATTATTTAGTTGAGTAATGGTGGCACATGCACACACACACACACACACACACACACACACACACACACACACACACACACACACACACACACACACACACACACACACACACACACACACACACACACACACACACACACACACACACACCAAGTGGGAAGCAGAACAAACTAGAACTAGAATAATGTTACCATTTTCTACCTGGTTGAATGGAACAGAACAAATTGAATGTCTCTAATGTGTTCATCTTGGCCATGTATCAGATTATATTGGCAATTTAATTTAAGCATTTATTCACTCATGCCCACAAGGCTATTCAACTGTAATGAGAAACACAAGGATATTTGCATCTGTAGCCATAATTGCTCATACTGTATGTGAAGTTATGTCTGTGCAATTGCAATTATGGCTCTACATGGCCATGGGCCATTATCATTGAACCATGTAGAAGATTGTCATCATTTAGCACTCTTGCACTACTCTGTGTGTGTGTGTGTGTGTGTGTGTGTGTGTGTGTGTGTGTGTGTGTGTGTGTGTGTGTGTGTGTGTGTGTGTGTGTGTGTGTGTGTGTGTGTGTGTGTGTGTGTGTGTGTGTGTGTGTGCGTGCGTGCGCTAATTATCCAATTAACAATATAAACTCATAGGATGTCCTTTTTATCCGCGAGGGAAATTAATTTTACAGATAAAAACATGATTAAAACACAGTTAAAAGACACTACATTAAAACTACCAACTATAAATCTAAAATATCTAAAAGATATATAATTTTTGTAATTGTTTTCTTTCTTTTTTAACGAGAATGAGTGCATGTGTGTGCATATATGCACATGCATTTGTGTGTGCGCTCTTGCGTGCGTGCAAGTGTGAATGGGGGTTATGTTAAGTCCAGGTCAGGTTCTGGGGGGTGATGTCTATTAAGGAGGCTAATGGCAGAGGGGACACTGTCGTTTTTCTTCTTAAATAAATAAATAAATCTGCTGCTGCTAAAGGACAGGATCTGAAAGCAGGTGCCAAGCTTTCTTCCCTTGCCCTCCAGCCACTGGAGGATTGAGCACTGCATCACGCAGAGCTTGTATCCCAATGTCTACAATGTAATCAAAGCCTGCCCGTTCTATTTCAGGAATACTCCAGTGAGCGGCTGAAGAAGACCAATGAATTACTGCGTGGCATCAAGCTGTTAAAACTCTACGCCTGGGAGCACATCTTCTGTGACAGCATCGAGGAGACTAGGAGCAAAGAGCTCTCCAGTCTGCAGACGTTCGCTCTCTACACAACCATATCCAGTATGTAATGTTATGTCATACTATAGGTATAGTAGGCTCTCTACACAACCATATCCAGTATGTAATGTTATGTCATACATACTATAGGTATAGTATGACCCCAAACAAACTGTACAGTTCCTGTATGGCAGATCATTATGATAAGGAGTCTCAAGTTGCCAGATGGTCAGAGAAAGTGATTAATTTTTTTTTATTAGGGCTGGGACTCGATTAAGAAAAAATATGTAATTCATTCTAGGCATTTTAATTAATTAATCGAAATGAATCGCATTTTAATTGCATATCAATATTTGACCTGAGAAGCCTTTTTTCAATTAAAACGGAATACGAGAGAATTAATGAGTGAGGTTTCTTTTTATATAAATTTCCCAAGCAAAGCAAAGTCTGATCGGCTTATTCTCCCATTGCGTGCACCAGTATGATCTGTACGCCTGAGCATAAATGCATGAATGTAGTTAACTACCATCAGTGTTCACTTTAAGAGAAGGAGTTTCCACCCCCCACCAGCCCCATACACACACTCAATAATACACACACTTTGCTATCATTAGCACACATGCACTGTTTACCTCTCGCCAGAAACGTTTACGGGAGCGACGTCACAAATGACATCCGAACTTTGCATGGCTGAAGATCAAGGACAGCTCTCCTGGATTCCGACTTATGGAGGTTTGAAAATCCTCCTTTGAACTGCGGTAAACGGAGATCAGATTTAATGTCCCATAGCTGGTGGTGACGGAGGCGTTGCATAGCAACCGGATCAATGTTAAAAGCTGCCGTGGGGCTTAACCATTATATACACAGATAGGGGTCCGTATATATACGGACATGGTAGAGAAATAATTAATCAGTTGAACTCCCAGCCCTAGCTTTTATATTTATAAAATCCACAGACTTAACCACTTTCAGAGATGAAAGTATGAAAATATAAACCAATGAAATAAAAAGAGCTTTTGACTACCGGTATATACATTATGGTTATTTTCTCCATTTCCTAAAAAGTTACAGTTTTGCAGGGTTTTGCCTGACAGTGATTATGTTACATTGAGCACATTGAAAAAGCCTCACCAAGTTGATTGCATCCGTGTGAACTGGGTTTGTATACAAACCCAGTTCACACTGATGCAATCAACTTGAAATCCATATCTTTTTTTAAATGGCTTCATGACCGGGATAAATATTTCTGGTATGTGTGAATCTATTTGTGGCCCACATACAGATAGGCAGTGAACGTTGAACAACGATAAAAGTGCACTCCTCTGAACGAATAGCTCTGCCAGGCTGGGTTGCCTGCCAGGGCTGTGTAAGTCATGGATTGGGCAACACTAGGGTTAATTTCTTTAACGCTCAGAAAACCAGCGATAGACTATTTTCAACAGATCTGCACATTTGAACCTGACTCCGCCAGATTGCTGCAGTATTGAGTTCACACGTTCCCTCCTGCCTGCATCTGGGCTCTCTCATGCAGAAACGATGAACCGGAAGCAGCGGGACAACGATCTGATATCTCCATAATAATTTAGAGTTGTAGTCTTGTTAGGTTGAGTTTACATTTGTGCTGTGGCACAGCTTCAATACGTCATCACAGCGAGTGCATTCTCCGGCAGCGGCAGCAGCCACGGCACTGCCGCCAATTGCCGGCACGTGCCGGCACTTCCCGGCACATGCACCTTCCAGCACGTGCCAGCACTTCCCGGCACATGCACTTCCCAGAACCTGCCGGCACGTGCCGGAAGGTTCCGGCATGTGCCGGTGGGTGGCGGGGGGTCACAACGAGCCCACCCCCGTCCCAAACGGTTGAAAAATGACAGTTACCATTTGGGGGTCTCGGGGGGGGGGGGGGGTCCCTGGGGGTCCCCGAACCTTGAGACCCCAAAGACGCCCCCAGGGGGGCGACACAATCACAACGAGCCCACCCCCGTCCAAAACGGTTGAAAAATGACAGAGTTACCATTTGGGGGTCCCTGTGGGGTCTCGGGAGTGTCCCTGGGGGTCCCCGATCCTTCCGGGAAGTGCCGGCACGTGCCGGGAAGTGCCGGCACATGCCGGCACACACATGCCGGCACACACTGCCGGAAGGTGCCGGCACGTGCAGGGAAGTGCCGGCACGTGCCGGCAATTGGCGGCAGTGCCGTGGCTGCTGCCGCTGCCGGAGAATGCACTCACTCCTTCTGCTGATTTGGTCCGGAGTACATCGTCTCTGCCCGAGAGACACCAGACTCTCCCTTCTGGCAGAATGCAAATGTTGTCCAGCAGGGGGAGTGGTTTTACCAGGATAGCAAATTTGGGAAATGAGATAATAATAATAATATAATATTGTTTGATGTGAATGTTGTTCAGTTTTTGATGGAACATTAAGAATAAGAGGGCCTTGATATAGAATCATATTACTGTGTGTCTGCATAAACCCTACATTAAGTTGTCTACCTGCATTGTTTGAACTCCAGTAGGTGCATAATGACTTATGTTATGTTTCCCTCGTGTTCTTTTCAGTTTTCATGAATGCAGCCATTCCTATAGCAGCCGTGCTCACGGTGAGTACACTCTGATCCTGCATGTGATTGTTGATCTTGACAAGTAACAATGCAATATACTGTGCTCTATAGGGTCTGTCCATTACTCAGTCTACAGCACTGGTTCTCAAAGTGTTGTCTGAGGACCCCCAGTTGTCCGTGAGGGGGTTCCGGGCAAAGAAATTATGAACACATAAGCCCTATTTTATTTTTCGCCTATGCAAAAATAGCCTATCTGCGAACAATCTATCTACAGTACATTGTACATACGTTGTGCGATGAAATGCTACTGCAAGGTGGATGTGCACACTATGAATAGACATAATGGAATCATGTGAGCCAATGATTATTGCTTTTCCATGGTTCTATTTTTGCAAAAATGAGTGGCTTGCTATTCATAATCCCATTTATTGTATGGCCTCAACAAACCAAATCAATATTTTTTTATAGGGAAGGGAATGCATTTTTAAATGATTTTATTGGCTTACCACTATCCGTTTCCATAGCAACGTAGAAACAGAGGTAGAAAAGCAGTCTGTTACTCAGACACCACAGGCCACAGATTGCCTTGATTCAGAATAGAGTATTCAATAAGTAATAAATAATAGTGAGCAATAGTGATACAAAATAATGACTCCTTCCCCTGGTCTAAACAGTGTCTGTGGCCAGTTTGGTGGTCAACCAAATATCCAGTCTGTCTGTGAATGTTCAGTGACATTTCACAGGGACAAAGTTGCCCATTCTGTATCTTTAATATTTAAAATCTAATATTTAGGACGACGATTCTACTCTATGGCTCCGAGACATGGACACTTTCAAAGAAACAAGAGAAACGGTCGGATGGCACTTACACCCTCCTTCTAATGAGAGTGCAAAATCTGTCTTGGAAGAGCCACCCATCGACTCTAATATACGGCAACCTTCCCCGTGTTTCTTCACTAGTCCAATTCAGAAGAACACAGTTTGCCGGCCACTGCTACAGAGCTGACAATGAGGTTATATCTTCCCTTCTTCTCTGGAGTCCTGCCTCAAAGCAGACCAGAGGTAGAAAACTGTCGTACCCTGATGTCATCGCTAGGGACACATGCATCAGTAAGCAGGAAATGGGGATGGTAATGAAGGACCGGGAAGTCTGGCGTGGCATTGTGAAATGCATGATCTCGACCGCGGTCGAAAAATGATGATGATAATGTATCTTTAGCAGCCCATCAAAGTGCCTGGGTTGAGTGTTTTGTCTGAAGTACAAATTATTGTCCAGATTGATTGCTCTTTGATGGAAATGAGAATATTGACACTGTCTTTTGTCAGATAAGAGAACTAGTTTGCTCTCGAGGTACAGACTAGGTTAGTGATTCCCAAAGTGGGGTCCGGGGACCCCTAGGGGTCCTTGAGGGAGTTCCAGGGGTCCCCAGCTAAATGATAGTTAGGAAACAAATGGACCCTTATGGGTCTGTAACTCTAACGGGTCCATTTGGTTCCATTTGTACACTCTCAGAGTTAAATTAACTTTGATTTTACAATATACATTGGGGTCCCAGAGACATACATGCCATTAAATAGGGGACCATAGCCTAATTCAGGTCAAACAGGGGGCCCTTGAAATGAAAATGGTCGAAAATCACTGCTAGAGCCGCACAGATCTTCTCTTATGGGGGTCCTTGGCATATATTTTCAAATGGGGGGCCGCAGGCTAATGACTATCATTGTGGGGGTCCTTGACATGAAAAGGTTTGGGAACCACTGGACTACAGTAGGTCACACCACACATCAGAAAAGTCAGTGTTGTGTTTACTTCCATTGTATGGGAGGGGCGGAGCGTCCAGTTGTGGCGAGTTGTTCAATGCGTGCAGTTCAATATTGGTATTAAGTTGGCCGGGAGTCGAGCAGTAATTTCTCTTTTTTCTTGTGTAGTTTTCTTTCACTGAGCCAACCACTCCAAAGTATATGTCAATGTTTTAGAAAAATCGTGAAAATGTGTGCAAATCTTTGAATATATGCAGCAATACGTTTTTAACTCCAATATTTGCTTCTGGGAGGTTCCTGGAACAAAATGTGTTCAGAATCAGATGGGGGTCCGTGGACAATTACAGATAATTATGGGGGTCCTTGTTAAAGGAGTTCATTTGAAAACATCAGATTTCTTTTTTAAAAGCCACATCTTTCTCACAATCTTTCCGTAGACATTTGTGGTCCATGTTCACATCTCGGAGGACGCAGACTTGTCCCCTGCGGTGGCCTTCGCCTCTCTGTCCCTTTTCCACATCCTGGTCACCCCGCTCTTCCTTCTGTCCAGCGTTGTGAGATCTACCGTCAAAGCGCTGGTCAGGTGAGCAATGCCTGCTTCCCACAATGCATTTTAACCCCTTTTGGTGTTCATAGCATTATGTTATACTTTAGCTATTGAAAAACAGCAGATCTACAAGCTCATAGCGCGGCACCGAGTGCCAAGTGCCGATTTCAAGAAAATCTAATTATACAGCGATTAACCTTAGGAACCCCCCCCCCCAGGAACGATGATATAGGCTATAGGGCCACGAGTGTCTATTTCAAACAAAGTGTTTTTGACGGGGGGGGGGGGGGTGTCATATTTTGACAGGAAGAATTGCCTGTCATAATTATAGACCCCCCTGTACTAGGATGTATTGGGATGTTGATATTCATTCATCAGCCAACACTCCCCACTGACAGACAGGTCGTATACGCAGCCAGGGGGAGCCGGGAATCGAATGGTGAACTTTCCGATTCCAGAATCCATGTTCTACCTCCTGAGGCACTGCCAGAAAGAAAGAGTGATGGGGAAGTTAATTGTCTGGAAAGAGAAGGTGTATTGAGTTGGATGGAAAACAGGCTCCAGGCTTTCAGCGAGATTGAGTTGTGGTCTTATTTAATCCATTTTAGTTAAGGCAACACTCTCACTTTTGGTAGCTATAGTCTACGCCTGGGTACTGTCTCCAATAAGGAAATGTCTCTCACGTTAAATTGATTTCCTGAAAACAAAGACCTCTGCATACTGTAGTAACTGTACTGTATCGATTTTCCACTGCAGCACTAGTCATCAATAATCCATCCTCTCATTTTAAATGGTCTCTGCACACGTATTAATTGTACAGTAACAGCATGGTGACATCATGTGTAATATCATTACATAGGGCAACAATTCCATATTCACTTTTCTCTATGTACCCTGTTAAATAGAACTGGCACAGATGTATCCAGTTAAAAAGGCCAATTGGCACAGGACATCTGCTATCTTTCACAAACCAAAATACTGTACATGATTATAAGACTCTTGTGTCTGGAAAAACGGAAAGTGTATCTGGGGTGCAACAGTTAAGCAATTTAATTTTAAAATATATATTGATTTTAATAAAATAATTGATATGGTGTGGATTTAACCATATTATGTGGATTGTTGATATTGTAGATATTTCAATTTTTGCAGTAGAAACGTTTGTATAATCTCTAAGAAAATAATCACTATTGGTAGCCCTACATTGTACTGTATATTTGAATGTACCACTGCATTTCCCTGAGCACTGATAAAAGTCCCTCAAAATGTGTTGCATCTGTTGAATGAATGAATAGCCAGAGAGGCGCCTTGATGGGTTAGTGGTTTCTTGAAAAGCATAAAGCACATTGTGATATCGGCTGGTGTTTTTCTTTGCCTTTTTTCTGCGGTTATGGACTTTAAACAGTTGCCACACTCTCCAAGGATTTCATTATAAACAACAGATAACAATAAAAGAAAATCCAATGAGGGTTCAGCAACTTGTGCTATGTCCAGCAGGGAACGTGGCACAGTAAGAGACATAGTTCTCTGTTACTCTATTCCAACTAGTTTTTTCCAAGCACAACTCGTAAGCTAGCAGAATGAATGAGGCATTGGCCAATAGCCAGGCTATTGGCCAATGAAGAGTATACTCTTTGTTTGTTTCAGTGTTCAGAGGCTCAGTGAGTTCTTCTCCAGTGATGAGATTGGACTCGAGCTTGAGCCTAAAGCCACCCTATCATCTGACTTCAGCAACCACAACCAGAATAAGTACCAGGCTGTGGTGAGTGCGCGTACACACACACACACACACACACACACACACACACACACACACACACACACACACACACACACACACACACACACACACACTGTCACCGTACATTTGTCAAATCGTGATCTCTGTCCTTCGGTACATGTTTGTCTGCTTTTTTTAACCCCAAAATCCCCCTCGTACCGCCACCTTCACCACCCTCACCATCCATGTTTTTCTCCATCGCTGGACGTGTGTTCACACTCCTCCTGTAGTCGTCCTCTAAGCCATTCCCTCCCCCCTCCTTCTCCTCTGACTTGCAACACCTGCAGCCCCTGAAGGTCGTGAACAGGAAGCGTCCTCCCAGGGACGACTGGAATAACTACGCTGCACACAGCGAGGAGGTGGACCCGGACATCTGTATCAAAGTGAGTTATACTGTAGAACAGCTGTTCTCAAGACCCAACATCTCCCTGCATGGGACCCAAACTTACAAAAATTCATTGTGAATGAAAAACATCTGGGGTCATTTTAATGTTTGCTCAGGGTTTTGTGAGTACCCGGGACAGTTTTTAAGTTTCTTGATTCAGTGTTTAGATATTTGATATTAATTTTATCAGACAACTTCCTATTCAAAATCATGTTCTGATACTTGAACGTGAAATATTATTGTATAGTGAAAATTGCAGATCTACAAGCTCACTTCGTGCAATGTGAGCTTGTAGATCTGCTATTTTCACTGTCTCAATAGTTGTTTTTATTCATTCATTCATGTTTTTTTGTTGAAATTCTGTTTTTGTTTTTACATTTCTGAAAATGTTTGATTTATTTGATGTAAAAAGAAGGGACATAAATTTACTCATGACCAATAAAATGCATTTGCAACTTAAAAAAAGGAAGAATGGATGGATGGTGTGCTGATTTTTGATTGAACACATGGGATGGATGGGTGGATGGATGGATGGATGGATGGGTGGAAAGGTGGATGGATGGATGGATGATGGGTTGGGGGTGGTGGTAGGTTAACATGCTGAATGAATTTAAAGTGTTCATCTTCATGTGTCGTGTATGTTATGTTTACTTCAGATAACCAATGGGTATTTCACCTGGACAGACGGACCGGCGGCGCTATCTGATGTGGACATCAAGATTCCGTTCGGTGAGTGTCAGCTAGTGTCTTTGTTGACTAAGTTTAGTTTTTCTTCACCTCTACCTGTAGCATGGGGCCCAGGGCCCCCCAAGGGCCCAGGGTCCTTGAAGACAACACGTTGTAGATCATCTTAAGTTTATTCAGTGACAGCCAAAGCAAAGATGTTAACTCCAGGAATTAACATCTTAGAGAGGAGAGGCTATTAGCTCTCTCCTCTCGACCTCCGGCGCACCATACATTTATAGTGCCCAGTTTACGACATCATGTATCGACCTTTATTACGAATACATATTCCGAGAACATCCTCTCCTTACATTCTTTCTTGATCTCTGCCAATGTTATTACATGTCCTTGTAATAGTACCATGGTTACAAAACAATACAGCTCTCTCTATCACTTTGGCCTTGGAGCTGATTGGCTAATACACATCATCAAAGTTGTTTAGTCATGACAGATGGGCAATAATGGCTCACAGTTGCATTCAAAGGGTCAGTGGGATTTAGGCATCCTGTTTCTTGATTTAGTTTTGAGCATGACATGAAGCAAATAGCCTCTCTCTGCATCTCTCTCAACATCATTCTGTCACTAATCACTGCTCTGACTGCATCTCTCTCTCAACATCATTCTGTCACTCTTCTCTTCTGTCACTCTTCCTCAACTGATCCCGCAGGTCAGCTGACCATGATTGTGGGCCAGGTGGGTTGTGGGAAATCGTCTCTGTTGCTGGCAGCGCTGGGAGAGATGCAGCGCGTGTCCGGGACAGTCAGCTGGAACAGGTCAGTTAAAGCACAGGTTCTCCATGTCAGGTCCAAAATGTACCAAACAGTTCCTCCTTCAGTGTCCCTTGGGTAATAATGTGATCATTAATTTCCTTATATTTTGTATTTATGAGATCAAACTTGGGCGATAAACCGATTTGGTGTTAATGTGCTAATTCAAATTAATTACTGTTAATTTGAGGCTGTGTACTTTAAATTGAGCATTCTAAGTGAACATTTTCGGAAAGAAAGACTATCCTATCCACTTCATCTCCCAATGTATGTATGAATGAATGAACCATTGTAAAGTGCTTTGAGCACTTGGTAAAGCGCTATAAAAAATTATTAATTCATCATCCTCTTAGAACAAAAGGTCGCCCAACAACGAAATATCAAGCCGTTTATAGTAAATGCTCTGGTCTTTCCTATAGTTCAGAAGTTCTAAGTGTGCATAGCAAATAGCCTCAAGTCATGTTCATTCCGTCATATAATGAGGAAGGTAGTGTCGTTGTTCAAAGGTCCCTGAACAACGAAATATCAAGCCGTTTAGTAAATGCTCTGGTCTTTCCTATAGTTCAGAGGTTCTGAGGGTGCATAGCAAATGGCCTCAAGTTATGTTCATTCCGTCATTATCATGAGGAAGGTAACAGAGCCAAGACATGAGACACAAATCTTCAATAAGATTGTGCACACAGAATCGGATACAATGAAATCGTTTTATGGTCCAAAACACAAATAATATGCTACATGCAGCCAATAACACAATATCCGACAGCCCAGGATGATGAAACTTGCAGCCATTTAACACACAAATGTCCCTTGAAGCTTCTATAGGCACAGTAGAGGCTATTGATACTATGCCAAACCTTCTCACAAATCAGCAGCGAAAAGAAGTCCTGAGGTGAGAGAAGATAAAAGAAAGAGAGTATATAAAAAGGTTTGTATCAACAACACTAGTGTAAAGCCTGGCCAAATATCCATTCACTTGAATGGAGTGTTACAATGCGACACCATTAATAGCAGAAATAGCGGCCATGAATGAGAACTGCAGGGAATTTTGTAGCTATACTATGCTTGCCACCTGATGTTGGCGCACTGCAAAGTCTCTTCTACACTCAGTGGAACAGAGCCTAATGTAGTATCATTGGTAACACATGTGATTTAACCTTCAAAGTACCAAAGTAAAGTTATCCCCCAGGTTACTATGGAGTATGGTGACAGTTTAATCTCTGTGCAGGCTGTGTGAAGAATGCTAGGACAAACCTTTACGGAATTGCTTTGTCAGAGGCAGGAGCTTACATGTGTTTATGGGTTTGGTGCAGGGACACATTCTATGACACATTCTATGTCTATGTCAAGAAACACAGTATGTCCATTCCTATTACTAAAATTGACAATGTAATATAACTTAAAGATGGAGTTCGTGATGTTTGTATTTGTTTATGAGGTGACAGACTCATTGGTGTGGTTGTTATGTGCAATGATGTCTTCCCTTTGTATTTATGGGTTGTTCCTGGAGGCTGAAACCTTGTGGAGGCTGAAACCTTGACAGGCAAACGTGCCAATGGAAAAAACAGTGATATAGCAACCCAATATCATCCCCTCCCCTAACCCCTCCCCCTTTATCATACAACCACAGCTGTGGGTGTGGCTTCAGTGTAGGTGGATCACCACCCATGAGCAACTTCTATTGAACTGAATAGCGGGGGGGGGGGCGGGGCTAACGCTCTGGTTCGGTCTTTATCCTTTCAAGCCAATCAGGCATATTTAATGAACTGGAGGGCTTAGACAGAGGGCTCGATTCATCAAGAGATTTACGCTCATATTTTTAGTGCACCAGGATTTCCGACCATTTATTTCTACTGTAGGCTACTGTATTTTGATCACATCATTAACGCCACACACGCATGCCTCGGCAACTCTAAATGTATTGACGACATGTCATCCTATGAACGCATCTGTAGCATACATCTGACAAGGAAATATAGCTGTGTCATGTGTCCAGAATTCAGAACAGATCTATTTCCCCAGGCATTCAGAGATACAACAGTGATATCAAATACACGGTTTTCCCCTCATAAGCTCTGATAAAAAATATCTGATATATTTTTACCTCTGCAAAGGTGAGTGAGCAATAATTGTTCAATAGAAATTGCCTTTATGATATTCTTGCCGAGTTGTATTAGCCTTTGGTCTTGAGCTGAGGTTGAACTTAATGTATGACCTTCTTTCTCATTATACGTGAGAGAAGGATATTCTACAGATTGCTACTTTATTAACCAGTGGATCCATCCCACATCCGGAAATACGCTGATCTACAAGTTGTTAATGCGGTGTGCACCCGATGAGCTGTTAGCTTGTTGTAGACCTGACCATTTGAAACATGTTAGTAATGTGTCCTGATAGCGACCATAAACATCATTACGTTAGTTTAAATGCTCATAAATGTGCGTGTATGTTCTACTAAACGAGGCGAAACGCCTGGGAGGGTGTCCCGTGACTGTCAGGCAAAAATTAGCTACAGCCACAATACGCACAGATGAAGGCAGGTACGCCACGTTTGATGAATGGCACGTGAGATTGTGCTTACCAAAAATACACACTATTTTAGTCACTTTATTTTCACCTGGGTGTACATTTCATCCTTGGTAAATCGGGCCCATTGACTCTGTCAGGCCTCATGTATTTCCAAGCAAACAGATAACACAGCAAAAGGGTTGTTATTTTGAAAGCGAATTGCCTCGCAATATGAATACATTTTGATGATGTGTTTTGTTTTGATGGTAACTGTTATAACCTCAATATTCCAGTGAACAAGATTGTGCCTTACTGTCATTATTGGCACTAAAGTGATGCTTGCAGAACTCGGCACAAGTACCTAGTTTCTGATTACATCAAAACCAGAGTTATTGTCTCTGTCAGACTACATGTACTTCCAAGCAAACAGAGATAACACTTGCAAAAGGGTTGTTATTTTGAGAGGGAATTGGCCCACAATATGAATACATTTTAATGATATGATTTCTTTATGGTACAGTAGCTGTTGTTAGTTGTATAGTAATATTACACTCAAGGGTGTGCTTTAGAATCATTATTGGAATTTGGCACTAAAGTGATCATTGCAGAACTCTGCACAAGCGTCTCGCTTCACCACCATTCCAATGATGACGGCGGTAAAGCACACCCTTTCATGTAATGTTGCCTAATTATACATGAGCACAAATAGAAATCCAGTGGAGATACTAGAGAAGTAAGATTAGTCATGTCTGAAATTTGTATTGTCTATGGGCAAAATCAGTAGGGATAAAATTGGCCTCATGGTGGCGCTATAAAAGGCTGATGTGCTCAGGCACACGGGGACATACCCAGACGGATGAACGGAAGGAGTGCTTTCATCGCTTCACGACCCATTGTGAACTATATTTTCAACATTTCTTATATATTTTTTTACATTTTTGCCCAACATTGGAACACCAGGTTTAAAGTGGTTAATGAATAACACTTTATTTTAATCTACATTATCTGGTAGTATGCATGCAGTGCCTGGCGGTGGTCTCCCTATATTGAAAAAGACGGTCATTATTGTAGTTCGGACATCATTGCCATTACCTCTCACTGCCAGGGGAGGGAGACAATGGACATACTGTAGAACTACAGTACTATTAGAGTAGGCTACTACTAGAGTGCTACTAGTATAGTAACTTGACTTGACTCGTCACCTCCTTCTTCTGACAGCTCCAAAAGTAGACACAGTGCAACTATAGTTGTATTGACAAATGTTTTCACAATTATTACACAAATAATTGGGAGAAAGTAGTGCCACAAATGTTACTTACTCTTTAATGTGGGTCTCCTGCATTTATTTTGTAGTAGTTTACTGTGGACATGCACGCTTGAGATTATTACATTTAAATAATTGGCAGTTTCGAAATATATAACCTTAAGCGCCCAATGCATTTGTAATGGATTGGGCACTCCGCAGGCAGACAGGCAGACAGCTGTCAATCAGCGTTGCGCTCCGTTTCGTGCCTGCGGGCTAGTGATGGGCGGCCCATTGCCCCCCATTCCAGTACCTTCTTTCCTTCTATTCTGTATCTCTCCCCCCTCTCCCTCTATATTTTCACAGTGTCCATGATACAGAGGAAATCTAAAATATCTAAAACCACATATTACACACATAAAGACCTCAGGAACGTGCTCTAAATCTTCTAAATGTCATTAACATTATATATTTTTATTAAGTGTTTAAAATTTCTCTCTTTTATTTTAGCCTGCCAAGCCTGGACTGTGAGGCAGATGAAAGGTACGTGCTGCATACAATAATGACTGCTCTGACAGTTACAGATGAACTGTGAATAATTTAGTTAATCACAAAACTGACATTTAGTTGGGCCTTGAAGAAAAACACAATACATCTCCAGGCTAAAACTGAAGTCAGGCATTTGGGGTCTTGCATGTTCTTGAGTTAGCTTCTAGGACATGGGTGTTTATTTTAAGCTGTGCAACAGAAATGTTGGCCAATGCTACTGTTGTAAATACACTAAACTACAGTATATAAACCTTCATTGACGATTCCTACAGTATATGCTTTAATATAGATATTGACCTCAAGCAACCTTCAGTCTTGCCACAGCATGTAGCACTTGTACAGATTATCCACTATCATTTTTGACTCATGGTTTATATTCAGCAGTGAGTGTTAAGCTTTACAGCCCATTTCTCAGTGCCGGCCCCGTCATCAATCAGAGGTGCTTCGGTGAGGATTTACACTGTAAAATCCTCAGTCTTCATTGAGCACAGACGGTGCACAAATGGAATGGAACTAAATTGACCCATAAGTGTGTACAAATTGAAAAATAAATTGAACCAAATGATGTCCATATGGTTCCATTTGTGCACTCTGAGTAAAATGAACTCCATGGAATTCACTTATCATGTCTATAGACAGGAGAGCAGCATGCCCTGTTGTGTGTGTCACATCAATGTCATTGCCCAGATTCCAGTCCCCTCTCAAGGATTCTCTGTCCCCTCTTTGTCAGTTTCCACATTTCTAAGTGACACTATTATGCAAATGTTAACCACATGTGGCATTCATCAAGGCATCACAGGCATATTTCGCTATACTGTATAATTACAAGAATAATAATAATAATTATTATTATTATATTACCCTTATTATTATTATAATAATTATTATTATTATTACAACTATCTGTAATCCAATTATCCAAACCAATTATGGTGGAGAGGAGGCAACTCCGGTAATCTTTACTGTCTCCTGCAATAAACAGCTATTTTTGACATATCTGTGCCAAAATGCACCCTGGACTGGTTCTGTTGTGACCAGTGGTCAGATGAGCATGTGACACTCACAGCCAGTGAGCCACTCACTCATCCGGTGTGCTGACATGCTAATCGCTCTGTCAGCAGCAGGTCTCAGATCTTAAGGGGACTCGGTGCGTCACACTCTACATGGCTTCGTGCTGATGTCACCATTGGCACATTTTTCGGAGGGGTACTTGGGGTTGTATTATTTTTAGTAACCAAGTACATTTACTTTTGAGCACTATACTTGAATATGACATGGTGAAAATGGTTGAGGCCAAGGGGGAACCACCCTGGTCATAGAGTTACATGGTTTAAGTTGCTAATTAATTAATGATCTGTCTGTCTGTCTGTGTGTGTGTGTGTGTGTGTGTGTGTGTGTGTGTGTGTGTCTGTGTGTGTGTGTGTGTGTGTGTGTGTGTGTGTGTGTGTGTGTGTGTGTGTGTGTGTGTGTGTGTGTGTGTGTGCACGCGCAGTCCCACTGACAAGGATGCAGCTGGTGAAGGAGATATCAGGTGAACACACGCACGCACGCATGCACGTAGTGATGCACGCGCACACAAACCCAAACATACACACACACACACACACACACACACACACACACACACACACACACACACACACACACACACACACATATATACATTTAAATGTCTTTATTTGAGTCTACATGTATAAAATACATTATCAAGGGCACAAATATTTTCAGTTGCTTCTGATATCCCACGCACTCGAAACATCATGTTTCTCAGTGCTTGGGTCCAACCAAGCCCTAAATGTACAGAATATAAGCAACACATTAACTTATTCACAGCCAACATTGGTCACTTGATCAGTCTGTCATATTACGAGCACCGAAAGTAAATCATGGGTACAAAAAGCACCTTCTCCTCCAAATAGACTGACTGTCTATAATGGAGGAGATTGAACAGTATGTTGCAAACTGCTTTGCTTTACACTTGGACAACCCCATAATCCTCAAGCCTCTGACCACTAGCCTGTGGACATGGCCCAGACTGCCAAATATAAAAACAATGAGCTGACACGTGCCAACTTGATAGAAGTTGGCTGCACACACACACACACACACACACACACACACACACACACACACACACACACACACACACACACACACACACACACACACACACATATGCACACACACACACACACACACACACACATGCACACACACACACACACACACACACACACACACACACACACACACACACACACACACACACACACACCACTCCTCATGCCAGCTAGCCACTGTGCAGATACTTTGCAGTTATCAACAGAGTAGCAATTCCATGCTTATCTGTGAGATTATGCACTACGCAACGATATCAATTTAACAAATATACCACATCTGAGCCATGTCAAACATGAGCTGTATCACTTGTTTGTGCGTCATCAGTGTTATCTGGGAGTAAGAAGTGCATGAGCACTGTAATTGGTATTTACAGTAGGTGGACACTGGACAGCAATCGGGGCAGTATGTGTTGACAGGGACTCCAATTGAGGCAGAAAGACTTTAACAGTCGCTTTGCTGTCATGCACAAAGCAATCAAGTGCAGCTTATCTGTGCATGTATGTAAACAGAATGGAGATGTCATACAGTATATCGCTGGGTGGAAACCTTGTACTGTATGTCTATGGTACTGTATGTCTTTTTAAGCAAATCTCAAAGTGGTAAAATTTGTTATTATAGTTACATCCTCTTAACCCATTGACGCCTGGTGCAACGTATACGTTGTTCTACCCTTGATGCCGGCCGTGCTCTCTGTGTCTCATCAGCTATTGCTATACATGTAGCAACATAACTTTTTTTTTTTTAAATCATCAGAATTTGAAGGTTTTCAGAAACCTTAGGTCAGGCCCTAGAAGGCGTTCCCAGATTCGGCCTCAGGCATCAATGGGTTAATACTTTTCATTGGGTAAATATTCATAAAATCCACAGGCTTAACTTTCAACCTGGCCACGGAAATGGCAGACAAGATCTGGTAGAACTTTAGTGGAGACATAATGTATAATAAGGTTTCTGCCTGACAGCAACAATACCTATTTTTTGTTTTTTGTTTTGTCTGACAGGAAGAGGGGCGCTGTGGCCTACGCTTCCCAGAAGCCCTGGCTGTTGAATGCCACCCTGGTGGAGAACATCACCTTTGAGATGCCACTGATCAAAACCAGGTGAGATGCCCCCCATCCTAAAAACATTCTACTAGTTCTATTCATTCAGCAAAACTGCTCTGGCAGGTGGAAGAGTGGTGCTGCGGTGAGAATGTGCTGTTGGACACAACTGCATTCAGATGAGATTTGATCCATATGAGATATTACTAATATCAATGTACTTTAGACGTGCTTTACTTCTGAGGACAGTGCTATTTCAAGCTATAAAGCCAGTCAGTCAGCTGGTGGCCCAGCCAAAAAGCCAGTTATAATCCAATAATTCACTGGAAATTGTAGCTTGGAACATCGCATGAATGCTTGTAGCCACACTCGGAGCAGCAGCAGCCGTCGTAGCAGCAGCAGCAGTCGTCACATGATAGCACCAGTAGCCACACAGTGTAACATGAGAGTGAAAGCATCTGCACATTCTGCAGACTGCAGGCATCATGCCATGTCAGCTGTGTGGAGGATGAAAGCAAAAACCGCGCAATGTCATGTACTGCAAAGTGACATTTGTGAACGTTTCAAGGGTATTCGCGTGTTTAAGAGGGAAAAGTATAGAGAGCAGTAGCATAGAGATTTGGATTCATCTGGTTATGGTATCAGGAGTGTCTTTATTCTATTCTTTATTTTGCTGTGTGATGTTATCTACAGCATGCTGCTGCATTGTCTGAAGGAAGCCAAGCCAAACAAAATTATGATTTTACTCTTATGTGCCTGTACACAAGATGTAACAATAAAGTACAGGTTACAACCTTGAACCTTGAAGTCAGCTGCATTATCTATCACTAAAAGCTTTTGTCCGGCTAAGCCAGGGCACTGGAACCGTGTACGAGCGAACTCAGCTTGCGTCATTAGACAGCATTTAAAATTGGAGCACATTTTGAGGCCTTGAAGAGGTTGTGACATAGAATTGCAGATACCTTGGCAGTCAGTGATGACTGACTTCTATCACTGCACAGAGCCTCTATGCCGCCCACACATGAGTCACCATATGCTGTTTGGCGCCTGCTTGGGCACATGTGTAAACACACACACGTACGCATGCACTAATGTACACACGTGCACACGCTTATTTTCCATCCCTCAACAAATGGTCTTGCTGAATGGTCTGTTGCTGGTGTTGACGGTGCATACACCTTCCATCTGGGACTAATGGACTGGCTATAACACACCTTTAAATGTGTGCTGTTGCTGCAGAGATCCTTTATTGCTGTGTCATAGCCATGCAAGGTTTCTCTAGTATACCTGGTTTCTAGTACTTTTCCCTCACTACATTAAAAAAAAATCTATATTATGCTAGTATATTATTATTAGCATTATTTCTGTTACTCTTAGTTGTATCTTCGTTCTGTAACTACTGTTTCATATAACTGCTGTAATGCCATGAAGAAATGAATTTCCCCTTGTAGGGTTTGGCCCAATAAGAGTCTGGAATTGAGCACAGAGTCAGGAGGTAAAATACAACCAAACCGTGATTTATTCCCAAAGGAGGTTACTGGCGTGGAAAATGGCATGGCACAAGCAGCAGAAGTATAAGTAATGGAGGACCTCTTTGTTACACCCCTGCAGCGTCAATAATGGTCCTTCTATCATTTTTAAGGGGGATGTTTCCTTACTTTCTTCCTCCATCTTGTCAACGACTGCCGCCCTTTGTCCTTCCCCTCTGGAGCTCATCCCCATGTGTGCCTTCATCTCTACATTACTTCATGTATTCTGTGTATACCTGTTCACAGTGGAGGTGACCCTCTAAACCTCCAGGGCCCCATCGTTCAAAATAACAGTCACAGATAGAGTTTGATTTATTCCAGAAGCAGTATATACACCACAGCAGATTGTACCCCCTGGACATCATTCTCATCTTCGCTCACAGTTGTTTCTAGACAGGCGTTTTATAGTTACTTTATTTGCGTTGCTACTTCCTGACCTAGCTGTATTCTGGCGCGGCTTGCATTCACTGTCCAGGTACATGGCTGTCATCGATGCCTGTTCCCTTCAACCCGACATCGACATTCTTCCACAAGGAGACCAGACAGAGATAGGCGAGCGGGTTAGTATCACCAGTATCTCCTGTCATTAGTTTAGTTTACACAGCGACATCCTTACCAGTTACCATGCATGGATTGTACTTTTATTTATTTATTCATCATTCAAATGTTTTACTTAAGTAAAGTACTTAAGTAAAAGTATCAATACTGCAATATAGAAATAGTAAAAGCTTGGAATTCAAATGTACTTGAGTAAAAATACAAAAGTGTTGGCATCGGGATGAACTTAAAGTAGCAAAAGATCGGCTTGTAGATCGGCTATTTTCAAATGGCTGAAAGTGGTTAATGTATGTTTTGTAATAATAATCTAAATCTACAAAGTAACTATAGTAACAGTACAGTACAGTACTTGAGTATTGTACTCTGCAAAGTCACAATGTGCTTAACACTGTGACTTTGCAGAGTACTGTACAATAGTACTCTGCAAAGTCACAGTGTTACTCACACTGTAGTCCCTCGGAGCCAAGACAGATTGCTCACACTGTGACTTTGCAGAGTACAGGCGAGCAGACTGACCTTGTCCAGTGTACTGGTCTTGTTTCAGTACGTCTCTTTTTACGGATATGTTATGAAACCGATAGGCAATAGTCTCCTTCCACATGTTCCTTAGCGGTGAGTACAGGCATGTGTCTGTCAGGGCTGTTGGGTCCATGTGGAACACTCAGACCGCTTCCTTCCTCTCTCCTTCTTCCTCTCCAGGGTATCATTCTCTCAGGTGGACAGAAACAGCGCATCAGTGTGGCCAGGGCCTTGTACCAGCAGACCAATGTGGTCTTTCTGGTAGGTTTGATTGCACTGTTTATTTGTACGGTATAGACCCGATGTAGGCCTGATAATGAGTCACAGCCTCTGTCTGGTCAGTTTTAACAGGACAAGAGTTACAGTATGATTGCATTGAGTCTCGGTGTGACACTGTGTGAAATCCTGCTGTTATACAGTGCTTATATGTCACCTTACTATAGCCCGACACTCAGTCTGAATTTTCGTTTCACTTCATTATTCAGACTGAAAGCCCTCCCCACGGCAGCAGTTTCTGGGATGGGCGTTGTCAAAGCGGCAGTCTTCGGCGATTGGTTCATGCCAACCAATTAGAATAGTAGGAAAGCAGATGACATTGTTGTCAATCATGTGGCTATGGCTAACCAAACAGACAAAGTTTATAAAACCTGCCGTTTCTGTAAAGAAACTATTTATCATACAGTAGGTCGATTTAATAGCCAGGTTGCGGTGAGTCACCGCAGTGGGGGCAGTGGTTGTTGTTTGATGCTGTCGAGTGACGGGGCTGATGGCCAATCAGCTGCTGCGATCAGACTGATGCAGCCGTAGGCAGCGTCACCAGACCTGAATCGAGACATATTTTCTTAATGGTAGACTTACTATGCTCTGACACATTCAGGCGAGGCCTGTAGCCAGGCTAACCTTACTATACTTACAACATATCCTGCTTTTATTCTTTATAGGTAGGATCTGATTCAGATGATACATGTATGTATTTTGGCCCTAAACCGTTCAGTGCTTCATAAATCAGCAATAGCATTTTGAAATCAATGCTCTGTGTAAAGATCTGAGATTTGGAGTGATATCATGATCCATGCACCTTCTTGGTCTTTGTGAGGACCTGAGCAGCAGTGTTCTGAATCAACTGCAGCCTGCAATCAATATTTAGATTGATTGTTTTTAGCGACTCTGACTTTTACAGTAGTCAACTTAAAGTCTACCAAAGATAAATACACCTTTTTTAATTCTGCTGAGACATAATATTTTATCTCTGTTTTGTTTCTCTTAATTTGTGTCCCTCTGCTTTGTTCAGGACGATCCGTTCTCTGCCTTGGACATTCACCTAAGTGACCATTTGATGCAGGATGGCATCCTCAAAATGCTGAGAGAGGAGAAGAGGACAGTTGTGCTGGTCACACACAAGCTTCAGTACCTTCCTCATGCAGATTGGGTAAGAGCTCATTCATACCAAAATGTAATAAGGAACCACGTCGCTATTTCACTTTAAACCCATTCTGGCGTCTACTCTGGCTTCTGTGTGCACCCAGGCCCAGACAGTTTTGAAGTTGCTTGAGTCAATATTTAGATATTTGATATGAATTTGATCCGATCCCCCCACAACACACGTCCCTGGTTCTGGTGACTGATATTACTTTGTGGCGGTGTACACGTGTGCCTCTCTCTCTGTGTGTTTTCAGATCATTGCCATGAAAGACGGTTCCATCCAGACTGAAGGGACCCTCAAGGACATTCAGAACTCTGAGCCTGAGCTCTTTGAACAGTGGAAGACCCTCATGCACCGACAGGACAAGGAGTTTGAGAAGGTATAACCGAGGTGGCCAGATATCTAAACTCTAACACCAACCTTTAATGACTCGATTGAGTTTATTAGCATCCCCATTAGCAGTGGTGCACAGCTAATCTTCCTGAGTCGGGGTCACCCCTATGTTCCCCAGGTTCTATGTTAATGTTTAGGGTTAGGTGGTTGGGTTTAAGTGGGGAACATACAACCTGCGGAACATAACATAGATAATATGCTGGGGTCCACATATAACATGACATTGAGCAAGACATTACTGACATTAACCCATTCTGGACGGAAACCCCTCTTGGTGTTGTAAGCATAATATTATATTTTAGCTATTGAAAAATAAATGGGTTTAAGCATCAGAGCATTGCGGAGAAAAATCACAGCGGCCCGACTCTGAATGACCCTCAGTATGTGTTTCTGGTTGCAGGAGAAAGTGGAAGAGAGCATGGCAGACCTGGAGAGGAAGAACCTCCGTCGGGCCATGTACTCCAGAGACTCCTTCAGGACAGAGGAGGACGAGGAAGGTGAGTTTCCACACAGCAGCCTTATTGCTGCTGAAGTGAACTGTCAGGGATGCTCAGTGTCGTGTGCATGTGTTCATGCGTGCGTGTTCGTGCATGTGTGTGGAATGTGTGCAGAATGCACACAATCAAATAATGCAGTACTTTTCAGGAGTAGCAGATCGACAAGCTCAAAACGTGTCGCTTCGCGCAGCGTTTCGGAAAGACACAACTTAGAATATGGAGACAAGAGGTTTCTGCCAGACAGCAACGATGTCCTTGATCTGTGTTCTGTGTTGTCTCCGGTGTGCTGGTGACAACCCTAGGTGGAAAGGTGAGATGGCTCCAGCAGCCTCTGTGGCGGTTATTGGAACCTGCTCAGAATGCATGGTTTTAACGCTGGCTACTTTTGGCTGGCTACTTACTTGTGGCATCGTGTCGCTGCAACCAACCATGCTATATGCCATCCGGGCTCCTCCCACCATATGTTAGCATCACAGGCCAGTCCTCTCTCTCCATCTGTTGTCAGGCTGCAGTCTTAGTTATTTGTTGCCCCCCATTTTCACCTTCTGAGGAAAATGTATACATATTTTACACTGAAATTTCAATTCAATGAAAGATGTTTTGCAATTTCAAGATATCAAACTGGTGTTCCTATCTTGTGTACCGTATGTCATTAGTATAGTGTCCAACATTATTATTGAAACCTGCATATCCGTGTGTCACGTCACGCCTCCATAAATGGTCACGCCTCGTGACATCACGCCTCCATCTCCATATATGGAGCTGACCTGTTCTGACATTCCATATGTTGATCATTCCCCATCCGTCCTTCCTCTTCAATGTCTCCCTTTTGACTGATACCTGTCCATTCAAACTCTAGAAGGGCCTGCCCCAAAGTTATTAGTGCAGCCGCGCCTGGCAGCCGGCGAAAACTAGAGTTCTCAACAGGCCCAGGCCTGGCCCTACCTGGGCCCTCATCAAACCCTGTACACTCAAGACGCTGCCACCCTTAGATCTCCATATATGGAACTGACCTGTTCTGACATTCCATATGTTGATCTGACCTCATCAAACCCTGTACACTCAAGGCACACTCCATGCATGGCCAGACCTCATCAAACCCTGTACACACAAGACACTGCCCCCACTGCTACCCATAGATCTCCATATATGGAGCTGACCTGTTCTGACATTCCTTATGTTGATCATCAAACCCTGTACACTCAAGACACGCTCCATATATGACCAGTACAGAATTCAGGTGGTCCGACCACCACTCACTGGTTACTTGACATTTCTATACAGTGATGACTAATAAATAAGCCAGACCATCGGTATATGTGCCTTTAAGTCACCACTAGACATTTTAGACAAAACCTTTTTAAAATAGTTCAACTAGCCGATCTAAATTGACACATTGTGAGCTTGTAGATCAGCTATTTTAACTATTTTTCAAAATAGTAAAAAATGGCAAATAAGTTTATGGGTAAGGGGTGGCCCAAGATATAGCCCGGTCTGGTCCTTAGTGTATAATGTTCCTCCAACTGAGGCATTATATCATCTCTGTCTGGTAGAAACCTCATTTGTCCAAAACCTTTCAGGATTGAAAAATAGAAAGTAGCAGATCTTCAAGCTCAAAACACACTGCGTTTTGAGCTTGCACACTCTACAGTACCATGTACCGTACCGTCATTGCACCACCTGGAAGCTCCATTTTAAACATCATCTCAAAACGTAATCCCGTATTTATCCCCCAAAAAAGCTAAACCAAAAGTCCGTAGCGCCTTCTATTTAAGTCTGCCGCTGTGTTCCTCCTCCTCCTTCCCAGAGGAGTCGGTGACGGAGAGCGATGACGATGACGACTGGATGTCCCAGGCCATGCGGCAGCGCGCCACCATCCCCTGGTCATCCTGCGGCACCTACCTGTCCTCCGCCGGCGTGCTGCTGCTCAGCGTGCTCCTCCTGTCCCAGCTCCTCAAGCACTCCCTCATGGTGGCCATCGACTACTGGCTGGCCTACTGGACGTCGCACGTCATCAAGACGACCAACGCCACGGCGCGGAACTGTACCGTCGGTCAGGTGGGGTTGTGTTATATCATCCATGGAACTGTACCGTCGGTCAGGTGGGGTTGTGTTATATCATCCATGGAACTGTACCGTCGGTCAGGTGGGGTTGTGTTATATCATCCATGGAACTGTACCGTCGGTCAGGTGGGGTTGTGTTATCATCCATGGAACTGTACCGTCGGTCAGGTGGGGTTGTATTATCATCCATGGAACTGTACCGTCGGTCAGGTGGGGTTGTATTATCATCCATGGAACTGTACCGTCGGTCAGGTGGGGTTGTGTTATATCATCCATGGAACTGTACCGTCGGTCAGGTGGGGTTGTGTTATCATTCATGGAACTGTACCGTCGGTCAGGTGGGGTTGTATTATCATCCATGGAACTGTACCGTCGGTCAGGTGGGGTTGTATTATCATCCATGGAACTGTACCGTCGGTCAGGTGGGGTTGTGTTATATCATCCATGGAACTGTACCGTCCGTCGGTCAGGTGGGGTTGTATTATCATCCATGGAACTGTACCGTCCGTCGGTCAGGTGGGGTTGTATTATCATCCATGGAACTGTACCGTCCGTCGGTCAGGTGGGGTTGTATTATCATCCATGGAACTGTACCGTCCGTCGGTCAGGTGGGGTTATGTTATATCATCCATGGAACTGTATCGTCGGTCAGGTGGGGTTGTGTTATATCATCCATGGAACTGTACCGTCCGTCGGTCAGGTGGGGTTATGTTATATCATCCATGGAACTGTATCGTCGGTCAGGTGGGGTTGTGTTATATCATCCATGGGCAACTGGCGGCCCCCATCTTCACTTAATGCGGCCCGCAGCTTAATATCGGAATACTTCAGCCATTACAATTCCAAACATGCAAACATGACCCACTTTAATTACTTCTCTAAATTAGTAGCTTAATGAGCAGTAGTATTAAAAGGTTATTGTCTTTTTGATGTCCAATGTATTTGTACTTAGTTCATAAAGTTAACATAACTATAATTAAAGGCATTTGAGGGGCATTTGAAAAAAAAAAATGAACTTTTCTGGATTCCAATTCAAATATAGCAAAGATAGTAGGTCTATAAGCTCAAAACATGTCTCATTGCGACGCGTTTTGAGCTTGTAGATCAGCTATTTTTGCTATGACAGAAATATGCAATGTGGCCCTTTGGAGTGAGTGTGGAAATATAGTGTCCCTCTCCATTGTCAAAGTTGCCCACCCCTGTATTATATGGTGGGATGTTCATGGTTGGCCAGAGTCCCTCAGGGGTCTATGCTAGTGTATTTACTGTTATTGTGGGGAAAGCTGCTTTCACAGGAAATAGCTGATTGACATGCTCACAACGTCGCAGCACGACACGTAGTCCAAATTATTGAACATTCAAGATATTATTAACCCTCTTTTATGGGTCAGCATCAAGGGTTGGATTAAGTCCCTGCAGGTGCAGGTGTTTACGTACTAACAGTCCAACAGGCATTGTCCTTAAACCTAACATCACAGGAAGCCACGGGTTAGTTTTAACCTGCCACAGCTTAGTTTTAACCTGCCACATATGTCGGGAGCCACAGGTGAGTTTTAACCCGGCCATGGGTTAGTTGTAACCGGCCATGACATGTCGGGAGCGACGGTGTTTGTCTCTGCGACATACTAGCGTCATGTCCGGGAGTCGTACTTGTACATCAAGCTGCCTCACGCTACAGAAACAGGAGATAGGCTCCTGCCCTATATGGGCCTCATGGCTCGGCAAGGCTTACTTACTTAATGTGATGTTAGGAATGTCCATTTTCAGAGTGCTGGGCTTCTTTATCTCTTCTTTTGAATTCTTTATGTAGAAGAGTTGACCCAAAAGCTGCTTCACTATAACGCTCTAAGGTCCAGATGGAGCACTGAGATGCCCCTGAGCATCTGCATTAGAGGTCTCTGTGCTTCATCTGCAGTGTAGCTGCAGAGATGCAGGGAGGAGCGTAATGTGGGTCAAAATGGGAAAGCTATTTCTAGGAGTTTGGCATCTAGTGGGTGTGAAGGGAAAGTGCCTACAGCACATGGTTAACTACGCTATAAAATACTGTTAAACAACAAGCTAAAGCTTCCTGAGAGGCGTATTGCTGACATTAAAAAATATATTTTTAGTGTTTATTGTCTTCACCAGGCCGAAGGCATGGGGAGTATATAATTTGCACTCCGTCCGTCTGTGTACAGCTAATCTCCGGCACATATATATATATATATATATTATTATATCTTATCTTATAAGCTCATGTTCATGAGAGCACTTTCAATGTACAATTTAGGCATTTAGCAAACACTCCAGATCCAGAGCGACTCATAAAGTGCAAGATCAGGATAAAAGGCATGGGCCCTACTCAACAAACACTATGGTGGAGTACGTAGAGTGCAATGAAAACAGTAGGCTCTGTTCATGAATGTAGTCCACCATGTGTCCAGAAGGTGGCTACCCTCCCATTCTTATGCCAGAATTTCTGGGAACTCACTCTTTTTTCATGTCAAGGACCCCCAAATTGACACTAATTAGCCCGCGGACTTCCATTTGAAAATATATGCCAAGGACCCCCATGAGAGATGGCTCTAGCAGTGATTCTCAACCCGTTTAATGTCAAGAAATTGCTGAGAACGATGCTATAAAGTATAATGTAACTAAATCTAATTCTAAACATTAAACCTAGCATGCTATCTAAATAAAAAAACACACACACACACACACACACACACACACACACACACACACACACACACACACACACACACACACACACACACACACACACACACACACACACACACACTGTACACAGGATGTTTTCTTTGTACACACATGCACAAACATGCACATACAGTCAGTCATGGTATAAGTGCCACAAGGGTAGGTTTGTTCACACTTTAGGGTCACAGCAGCTGTTGGCATGCTATCAGGTAGCGGAGTGAGTACAGCTGTGGCATTATTAATAGTCATCTTTGGTTGTGCGTGCGTGAGCTGTTCTAAATTTGGTCACTTAATGCTGTCAGAGGGTATAGGCCAACTAGAGTTGAGGACACTGAATTCTCTAGTCTAGTGTGTACACCATAATGTTTATTTTACACCCCTTTCTCTTTCTCCATCCTCCCTCTCTCCCTCTCTCTCCCTCTCTCTCTCCCACTCCCTCTCGCGCGCGCGCGCATGCACGCACGCACGCACGCACGCACACACACACACACACACACACACACACACACACACACACACACACACACACACACACACACACACACACACACACACACACACACACACACACACACACACACACACAGTAAGTCTAGATAAAGTGTTACTTGTTGCCAGTGTCTCTTTGTCCAGCCTACTGTATCTAATCACCTCTATTGTAGACACACATGTGAGTACAATCAGAGGTTCTGTCGCTCTATCAAACACTACCCTCAGCACACAACCAGCACTTAACAGAGAACACAGTGTTCACTTGATGCTAGACAGTGTACACCAGCGGTGTTTACTTAAACAGCTTCAGGTTAAACAACATACACCACGAACATAGAGGAATAACTATAAAGTACTTGAAAGCCATACTTGAGTATTGAAGAAAACACATCGGCCTATGGGAGTTGCATCATGATCCAATTATTATTCTTTATATTTTATATAGGGGGCCGGATGGCAACCGCAAGCCCTACTGTGTAAAAAAAAAAAAAATTAAAAACTCTTGTCTCCTTTCCAGGTGTGTGAGTTCAACCACTCGTTCTACCTCTCGGTGTTCAGCGTGCTGTGTTGTCTGGGCATCATTCTGTGTCTGGCCACCTCCGTGGCTGTGGAGTGGACGGGCCTCAATGTGGCCAAGCAGCTGCACCACAACCTGCTCAACAAGATCATACTGGCACCCATGAGGTACAGCCCATGCATGGGACACTAGCAGGGACACCCATGAGGTACAGCCCATGCATGGGACACTAGCAGGGGCACCCATGAGGTACAGCCCATGGGACACTAGCAGGGACACCCATGAGGTACAGCCCATGCATGGGACACTAGCAGGGACACCCATGAGGTACAGTCCATGGGACACTAACAGGGACACCCATGAGGTACAGCCCATGGGACACTAACAGGGACACCCATGAGGTACAGCCCATGGGACACTAGCAGGGACACCCATGAGGTACAGCCCATGGGACACTAACAGGGACACCCATGAGGTACAGCCCATGGGACACTAACAGGGACACCCATGAGGTACAGCCCATGGGACACTAGCAGGGACACCCATGAGGTACAGCCCAAATAGCAGGGGAACAATGTTAGAGCGAAGGATTGGGATAAAACACAGTAAACACTTTTTACTCACCCCATTACCCAGAAAGCCATCTGTCTGCCTCAGATGATACCCAGGAAACCAAAACGCAAACACACGCACACACGCACGCGTTGCTGTGAGCTTGTAGATCGGCTATTTTCAGCAAGTGTAAAATCAACCATTACAACGACATCAAGGCCTGCCAAGATACATTTTAGTCGACTAAATCAACTTTAATTTCAGTCGATTCAAATCTTATATTTAGTGGACTAAAACCAGACCAACACTAAAACATTCCAGGTGTCTAAAATGAGACTAAAACTATAAACATCCACATTGTCCGTCAAAATCAACACTGGTTCCCTTGCAGGCTGTTTGAGACCACTCCTCTGGGCAGCATCCTCAACCGCTTCTCCACGGACACCAACACCATCGACCAGCACATCCCCGCCACGCTGGAGTGTCTGATGCGCTCCACCCTGCTGTGCGTGTCCGCCCTGGGGGTCATCTGCTACGTCACCCCCGTCTTCCTCATCGCCCTGCTGCCCCTGGCCGTCGCCTGCTACTTCATTCAGAAGTACTTCCGCCTCGCCTCCAGGTCAGTCTGACACCAAGGATGGATGGATCGATGTAGGGTGCAACAGTTAATTTAACTAATCATCTTGTGTAAAGATAACTGATTTTAGTAAAGTTATTGATTACAAAAGAAAACTACGAGCTCACAACACTCGTCGTGACATGTTGTGAGCTTGAGTATTTCTGCTATTTGTCATATGGTAAAGTTGTGGTTAAGTCCACCTCTGTTTTGTTTAGTTTTTTTAATAAATCCAGTGTGTGTGTGTGTGTGTGTGTGTGTGTGTGTGTGTGTGTGTGTGTGTGTGTGTGTGTGTGTGTGTGCGTGTGTGCGTGCTCGTTCGTTCCTTTGGCCAGGGACCTGCAGCAGCTAGAGGACAGCACCCAGCTCCCTCTGTTGTCCCACTTCTCTGAGACAGTGGAGGGCCTCACTACCATCAGAGCCTTCAGGTGAGCACCTATAAACACCTCTTTGAGACAGTGGAGGGCCTCACTACCATCAGAGCCTTCAGGTGAGCACCTATTAAACACCTCTCTGAGACAGTGGAGGGCCTCACTACCATCAGAGCCTTCAGGTGAGCACCTATAAACACCTCTCTGAGACAATGGAGGGCCTCACTACCATCAGAGCCTTCAGGTGAGCACCTATTAAACACCTCTCTGAGACAGTGGAGGGCCTCACTACCATCAGAGCCTTCAGGTGAGCACCTATTAAACACCTCTCTGAGACAATGGAGGGCCTCACTACCATCAGAGCCTTCAGGTGAGCACCTATAAACACCTCTCTGAGACAGTGACGGGAATTCATGACGGGAACCCCTTTTGGTGTTTTAGGCATTATTTTAAACTTTAGCTATTAAAAAAAGCAGATCTACAAGCTTGTAGATCTGCTATTTTTTTATCGTGAAAATGTGGCACAAATCTTTGAAAGTTTGAATATATATTGTTTCAGAGGGAACTACATATTTTCAGAAGGGGGTCGGCGGCCAACTATAGATATTTTTGGGGGTTCTTGACATGAAATTGTTTGTGAACGACTGAAACGTGGGTTTTTCCAGAAAACTGTCAGGATTTGAAGACATTTAGAAGTTAAATTAGAGCTAGCATTTCCACATGTGGATTCTGAGCTTATTGATAATATTTGTGTCATTGTGTCTTTGTCTGCAGGTACGAGCCCAGGTTCAGGAAGAGGTTACTGGAGTACACTGACGCCAACAACATCGCCTCACTGTTCCTCACGGCAGCCAATCGCTGGCTGGAAGTCCGCATGGTAATGGCTTCGCTTCTGTTAAACGCAGCGGTTCCCAAACCTTTTTGGCCATGCATGCATCCCCTGTTACCTTCCGACCTAGCTGACAGACTCCCCACATGGAAATAAAAATTACAGTACATACTAGCCAACACAAACTCGGGACTCCTGAATGGCTGCCCTCCACACCCTCCTGTGTAGCATCAGGGTCTCAAGCTCTGCAGTATTAGGAACAAAGGGAGTCTACCAACGCGCCTCAAGCCTGAAACGGCTGGTCCGGTGCTTCACAAATAAGTTGCAGAAGGAGGAGAGGACACTGGAGCAGCACGGACATTTAGAGCCTTTTATTAGTTGCTAAGTATACAGAACGACTAAAGTCGCTCTGTATACACTCCACTATCTATGTATAGGTGGTGCACCTATTTCCCCTCCTCCTAGCTGTGCCTTGGATTGGCTCCCACTGTGTCAGTTTGCTTGGCACCAGTTGCAGGTGGCTGACACAGTTGCCCAGCCAGCCTCATCCTTCTCTCTCCGACACCAAGTGCCATTCGTAGCATTCTTATGTGTAGAGCCATCAAGTGCCTTTCCCTGCTGTACTGTGGTTCCACCAGGGTTGAACCAGTCGTGTTCTTTTTTCCCTGCCTAATTTTGAACCAAATTAATTGGTTCAGATCCCTAAAAGTTGGTTCGGAACTGGAACCAAAAATGTTTTTCTTCTTGCCCTGGAGTGGGAACCAAAGTGAGCGTGTCACTATTCAAGTTGGAAGATGCAGATGTGATTTAAATCATCATACAAAATAAATATACGGAACCAGTTCTAGAACCAAAGTTCTTTTTGGTGGAAAAGGGGCCTGGCAGTGTCCATGTCTCGGCCCTGTACAGCAGTACTGACTGTAGCCACCAACAGCTGCCACTTGATTCCATCTCTCATGTCACATTTCCACACTCCTATCCCATGCAAGATAGGCTATTTAAGAAGCAAGCAAACCATTAATTTACGGTCCTAGGAAAGCAAACTTTTACTCCATAACTTTTAAAATGTGTATGTATTATAGAACCTTTAACCTCTATTGAGCTCTGTTTACACACATACTGCTTGTATTCTGTTGGGAGGTAGTGGACTAGTGGTCACAGTTTCCCGGTGCTTTTCGTTTTCCAGCAACTACTCCCTCTGTGGGCATTCTGAGAATGTCTTTCATGTCATATTTTCATGACATACACTCACTGTGCTCAGGTAGTAACCATTGACCAATACCATCCTAGTTAATGTATGGACAATAGTCTGTAATGTATAGGCCACACACACACACACACACCATACATTTCACTCCCGCATTATGCTCACTGCACTGCAAAATCTGGAGTGTTCATTTAAATTGGACCCTTGCGGGTACATTTTCAGTTAAATTAACTCCCGGCCCCGGGATGTTGCTGTGTCTGAAGACGTCCTTAAGATATGTTTAAATTCATCTCCAGAGCAGGATTTGATTATATTGTGATCAAATAGTTTACAGTAATATTAATATAGTATTTGTATTTTTGTAGTTTCAGTATATGAATAATAGATAATGACAAGACTCTCTCTCTCTCCCTCTCCCTAGGAGTATATAGGAGCGTGTGTGGTTTTAGTAGCAGCGGTCGCCTCCATCACCAACGCCCTGACCAATCACCTGTCCACTGGTCTGGTGGGACTGGGCCTGACGTATGCACTCATGGTGAGACCGATTTGTCGCTATATCTCAGGCATCATACCTTTTAATTCCATTTTATAAAGTGAGAATGCATTGCCGTTGTCCCTCTCCTGCATGCCCTGGGGTCCCATTATGACATCCATACCCAGCCTGCCTTTCAAAGCCCACCAAGTTAACACGCCCTCCGTGTATTATAGGTCTCCAACTACATGAACTGGATGGTGCGGAATCTGGCAGACATGGAAGTGCAGCTGGGCTCCGTTAGCAGGATCAACGGCCTGCTTAAGACCGAACCAGAGAACTATGAAGGGTTGCTCAGTGAGTACTGCCATCGTGTACGGTTTCACCTGATATTAAACCATCTCTCACGGAGGTGGCAGCTGCATGATTAAATTGCCACCCGAGCAACCATCTGAGGTCAACAAGCAATGTCCTGCTCTCTAATGGTTAAGTTCAATCTGTGTGAGAGTTTATCTAAATATATCATTTGACAGCTGAACTGGGAAGTCTGCTGGGAAGTCTTCTGCTGAAGCAGCAGAGCCATTTAGTTCATTTAGCTGATGTGAGCTGATTTTCTGTAGCAATTTATTTTTATGTCCCCGTCTTTGCAATGGTTGAAACGTTCTAAATGTGTTACCGTTAATCATGTCACGAATTAATCGAAAGCTCTTGTCTGCTGTTATCGACCAATCCAACCTGGAAGAGAGAGGAGGAGGAGAGACCACAACACCATGCAGAGAAATGTCTGCGTGCGTATAGAGAAGACACAGCATCCTGTCTCGGTGGATGATACAGTTAACCAAACTTTAAACCTTGAGAGACAACATTTTGGAATTAATATCTTTGTTAGGGTTGTCCACGATCGGATCGGGTGATCGGAAATCGGGGCCGATCACGTCGTTTTCAAATGATCGGAACTGGATCGGGAGCCAAAAAATGTGATCGGGTGATCCCTAGTATTGAATGAATGAATGAATATTTTCATGACCGGAACAATTTCTTGACCCATCCCACATGGGATTATCAGACACAGCAATTAAAACAATAACAAAACAAAAGAGAAAAACAAGACAAAACAAGAGCATTCAGGTGTATAGCTAGCCATCAACTCAACCAGATTACAAACAGTGGTAGTACATGAAATATATAACCAATCTGTTAAACAGTTCATATATAAATTAATCTATAATTCAATTTAACATAACCCTTCGCATCCTATCCCATGCCCTATAAAGATACTCTGAAAAAGCAAAAACATGGTGAAAGAGAAACTCAACCACTGCACCAAGTCCAGATCGGGCATGTGGACTTTTTTTAACAATACAACTCTCAGATCATGATATCAATATTATATCCATATCATGATATTAGACTGGATACTGGATATTAATTCATATAATATATGAATTAATAATATATGACAATATTATTGTCTCTGTCGGGTCGGGTGGAACTTTTCAGGACGTTTCTGCCCGACAGAGACAATATACTCATTAGGCTGCTCATGAATACAGTTCAGAAATGAGAAATGATCCATATAAACAGACTGCCGCCAACTCGCTCATAGTATGAGCTCATAAGAACCCTTATGCTTAATGTATAAATAGCACACAACAAAGTCTGTCTGTCTGCCCAGCTGCGTCTCAGGTCCCTGATGGCTGGCCCCAGCAGGGAGAGATCCAGATCCAGAACCTGAGTGTCCGTTACGACACCACGCTGAAACCTGTCCTCAAGAATGTCAACGCACACATCAGCCCGGGCCAGAAGGTACAGTACACAATACACAATGCATATTGTTGCTAGCCTGTCGGTCAGAAACCTCCCATCTCTGTGTTTGACCTATTTGTGTTTTTTTTCTTCTTTTCTTTTACTTTGTAAATTAATGCCCTGCTTGATCATACTACAGCGTCACACGAAAGTAGCAAAAGTAGCAGAGCCACACGCTCGAAATCGCTGCGCAAAGCGATGTGTTTTGAGCTTATGGATCTGTAGCCTCGGAAACCCAGACGTTTTTATTTCCAGGGAGAAAAATAAAGTCTGGGTCCGAGTCCACTTCAATTTGGCATAGAGTAGTGCAAACGTTGATCACTCTCTGCTCTCACCCGTACACACACACTCCTCTCTCTCTCTGTCATTCTAATTAATTAGTCTCATGTCCAGCAGCTGCGCACAGTTCCTCACGGCGGATGCTGCCGGGAGCTGCCTATGCCATAGAAAGCATAGGTGAGTTCCAGTCTAATGGATCTGCTACTTTTGCTATTTTTGAATTTGAATGCTGAAAAAAAGTAACAGTTGGACATGAGGTTTCCATCCGACATAATGTATGTTCATGTGACATGGAGTGGTGCTGTAGGAACGTGTGCAGCTGCAGGAGGGTTTGTTTTTAATTAAATTATCCTTCTAATTAATTCAATTCCAATTAATGATAAACGAGGTAAATTTGGGGTACTAGACTTTGATTATTCTATTAACATCTTGTCACATCTTTTTTCTAAAACACCATACGCTGATTGATTTGAACTGACCCAAAGTCAGTGCTTTGTGGAGGGATCTAACATTACAAAAGGGTTCGGGTTGTCTCTTGTGAAGCCCAGACCTCCGAGTTGTTTCCTGCAGAAATATTGGACTATATTAGATCAATGCAAAATGGATGTTTTCTGTAAAGAGTTTACAGGACATTTGAATGCCGGATATATCTGTTCCTACTCAGGATGCTCTCTCACTCAATTGAATGATGCCTTAAACTGTTCCTTCTTCATGTAGACTAATCTCCATGTTTAACCCATTCAGGCCTGAGTTAAAAACATTCACTTTGAAAGAATATATAATATTCAAAGATTTGCGCCACATTTTTAAGATTTTTCAAAAATAGCAAGCTCGTAGCGCGCCACTCGGTGGCGTGCTATGAGCTTGTAGATCTGCTATTTTTCAATAGCTAAATTATAACATAATGTTTGAAACACTAAAAGGTGTTCCCGCCCAAAATGTATGTATTGCAAATTAAAATCTAAATTAAAGTTGAGTTACAAAGTTGATTATTCTATAGAGGGTATGCACATGCATATAGTGAGTGGCAAAGTGAGTTTCAAAGTGTCATTTAACGTTGTTTAATGCAATCATATAGGACTTTTCTGTTTGGATGTGGGGTGTCAATAGTTTTTGCCACTCGGTAGGTGTTCCCGCATAACTTCCGGGTATGATGATGAAGTCACGTGCATACCCTCTATCTATTCTATATTATTGGCTGAGACTGTGTGTTTGCACCCAGGTGGGAATCTGTGGCAGAACAGGCAGTGGCAAATCATCTTTCTCCCTGGCATTTTTCCGCATGGTGGACATGTTTGAAGGTAAATAGTCACACATATTATTTTTAAGCTGTTTATAAAGCTGCAGTCCATAACGTTTATGTCTTACTCAGGATTCAAAGTTGGGAACCGTTGGAAACTCTATCATACAGATTGACTTACTTACTTACTTACTTACTGAGTTGAAATTGTATTCATTCATATAAGTTCTGAATTGCAATTAATAACAAACGCTAGTTTAAAGTTCCTGAATTCAACAACAGGAGATGAAAGGTTATAGTATTTTATATATAGCCCAAATGCCATTTTATTCCGTTCTATAAGATGAACTGTTGTAACGTTTCTTGTGCCTGCAGGGAGGATCGTTATAGATGACATAGACATCGCCAAGCTGCCTCTGCAGACCCTCCGCTCTCGGTTCTCCATCATCCTCCAGGACCCCATCCTGTTCAGTGGAAGCATCCGGTAAGATCAACACCCTGACCTGCCACTGCTGCTGGCCTCACTGTACTGTTGTACTGTAATGACCTGCCACTGCTGCTGGCCTCACTGTACTCCAGTGGATCAACACCCTGACCTGCCACTGCTGCTGGCCTCACTGTACTCCAGTGGATCAACACCCTGACCTGCCACTGCTGCTGGCCTCACTGTACTCCAGTGGATCAACACCCTGACCTGCCACTGCTGCTGGCCTCACTGTACTCCAGTGGATCAACACCCTGACCTGCCACTGCTGCTGGCCTCACTGTACTCCAGTGACCTGCCACTGCTGCTGGCCTCACTGTACTCCAGTGACCTGCCACTGCTGCTGGCCTCACTGTACTCCAGTGGATCAACACCCTGACCTGCCACTGCTGCTGGCCTCACTGTACTCCAGTGGATCAACACCCTGACCTGCCACTGCTGCTGGCCTCACTGTACTCCAGTGACCTGCCACTGCTGCTGGCCTCACTGTACTCCAGTGACCTGCCACTGCTGCTGGCCTCACTGTACTCCAGTGACCTGCCACTGCTGCTGGCCTCACTGTACTCTAGTGACCTGCCACTGCTGCTGGCCTCACTGTACTCCAGTGACCTGCCACTGCTGCTGGCCTCACTGTACTCTAGTGGTGGAAAAAGTACTCAATTGCTTTACTTAAGTAAAAGTACCAATACTGCAATTTAGAAGTACTTCGTTACAAGTAAAAGTACGGAATTGAAAATGTACTTGAGTGAAGGACAAAATTATCGGCATCAAAATGTACTTAAAGTTTTAAAAGTAAAAGTACTCATATTGCAGAATGTCAAGTTCTAAATGTGTACACAATCTATTGAAAATAGCCAAAATGTGTAAGGTTGAGTGGTTAATGTATGTTTTCTAATAAAAATGTAAATCGCCAGTACATAGTAACTAAAGTTTTCAAATAATTGCAGTGAAGTAAAAGTACACATTTTGGCTCTGAGATGTTTGCACACTGCCGCCGAATATTTAATCTGTATAACTTTTTTTGTTTTTTGTGTGTTGTGTGTTTTCCGCAGTTGTCTAGTGGGGTGTTGGTGACAGGCCTACTTCGTTTGAAGTTGTTGTTTTGCAGTTTTCCAGTAACTTGGTCAATGTGTGTGTGTGTGTGTGTGTGTGTGTGTGTGTGTGTGTGTGTGTGTGTGTGTGTGTGTGTGTGTGTGTGTGTGTGTGTGTGTGTGTGTGTGCGTGCGTGCGTGCGTGCGCGCGTGCGTGCGTGTGCGTGCGTGCGCAGCTTCAACCTGGATCCAGAGATGAAGGCTACAGATGAGATGCTGTGGGAAGCGTTGGAGATTGCACAGCTGAAACTTGTGGTCAAATCTTTGCCAGGAGGCCTGGGTGAGTGTTTCGACAACTATCTGTTGTCGTAAGTGTAACTAGTTAACACTTATTGTGCTCAGGACGTCCCCACACGTCTTTAACTACACCCATAGGAGGCCCAAGACTCCTGGAGACGTCCTTTTAAATAGTATAAAATGCGTGTGTGTGTGTGTGTGTGTGTGTGTGTGTGCGCGTGGGTGTGTGTGTTGGTGTGTTCAGGGCTGTTTGTTTCCATCCTTCATATTCAATTCATCTGAATATTTAATGACATACAAATATACAGCACAGTGCTATTTCTGCTATTACAAAAACATCATCATTTTATTGACATGGGAGCGAAATCTATTTAACCCCTTTTTTGAGCCAAATCTGGGTTGAACGTGTATTGGTGGAGCTCCATCTGGTGTTGAGGTTATGTGTTACAATGCAATCTACAACGTGTGCATTTAGCGCATGCTTTTATCCAGTGTGAGATCAGAGTAAACACTAAGAATAAACCCTAGTCAGCAAACAGAAAGGTAAATAGTCACACAAGTAGAGCGCAAGTACTGCCTCAGAGAAACTAGAATGAACAATGAACCTAGTATCTATTCTAAAAATGAAAAAAAACTTTTGTGGTCAAGAAAAAAAATCTAAATCTAAATAACAGAAAAGTAGCCAACCTACTGTATATCTGCATAGAAGAAACTGGCATCTACTGTATCAAGAAGCGAGAAACTAACAACTATTGAAAAACAAAGGGATACAAGAGGGATACATGAAGGAGAGAGTAGTGAGGTTGAGTCTGACGAGCCTATAGAGCCATGATTGATCATCATCATTAACTTTGCCCTCTCATTTAGCTAATGTGCTGTAGCGTATGTGTGGCAGGAGGCTGGTTGTCACTTAATGATTTGTGGCTTTTGCCTTTATTTAATATTTTTTATAGAGGGACAGACAGTAGGCTCACAGGAAATGGGGAGAGATGGGGGGGGGGGGGGTGACATGCAGTAAAGGGCAAGGCTGTCGGGATCGGGAGTCAAACCCGCGGCACACTGCCAGACTTGGGCTTCCGGCCAAGGTGCCTGGACCGCTGACCCATTTAATCGATAACCACTTAAAGCCAGTATACTTCGTTGACAGGAGTCCCTGACAGGTTGGTACTTAGTTTGTCCGCTCCTTTTCCCCCTGCCTTTTTCTTTTAGTTTTTGTCCCTCTAAAGTCTACAACATATCTCTTTGCTGAAAATTGTCTACAACGTAAGCTCACAATGCATTGCAACATAACGCGTTGTGAGCTTGTAGAAGATAGGCTGTTTTGCCAAATGTTCTTCCCAGAATGGGGATGCTGCTGTAGTAGAGTTCATGTGGTTCAAACAATCTGCAACAACGTTGCATTTGTTTGCAGTGCTCATTAATCTCTCTTGCTTGTATAATTACAAGTTAAGTTACTAAGTCATTACTTTGTTTACCGATATGCTTAAAACTAAAAAGCATCGGCTAAATACACATATTAAAACAAAAATAAAATACAGTCGGCCCGGATATCTTACGGTATCAATTCCGTGGCTGTTTGTTGCACGGTACCGTGGCCCTCCTTACCGGTGAACTCACCGTATGACTGGGTTATACAAATGAGTTGATTTGATTGCCTTCATACTGCAATGCGCCGTGGAAAATATGGAGGTCCATTCACCATGAACTAAAACAAAAAATGGCTGAAATGTGAGGGATTTTTCCTCATTACAATTCAGATTTTATGTATCAGTTTTATTTCTCACAGATGCCTATCACATGCCTATCACAAATGTGAGGAAACTCTAAATTCTGCTATACAAATCCCAATTGCCAGAATAAGTCTCATCATTCTGAGATATATTAGGTCACAATTATATATAGTTTACTGCATAAGTTCACAATTGCGAGAGAGGTAAAAAAGAAAGTGTTTGTATTCAGTGGTGGACACAGCTGGATCCTTTATTTGTGCTGGTTCTTTGTGTTCCATTAGATGCCATGGTGACCGAGGGAGGAGAGAACTTCAGTCAGGGTCAGAGACAGCTGTTCTGTCTGGCCAGGGCCTTCGTGAGGAAGAGCAGCATCCTCATCATGGATGAAGCCACTGCATCTATAGATATGGCCACAGTGAGTGTGTGTCTATATATAATACATGTTGTGTTCATTTAACTGAGAATGAACTGATACACTTTAACTGAGAGTTAGTGAACAAATACATTTGTGCACAAGATTATGTTATTTTTTTCTTTAAACAACCAGCAACTTAAACACATTTTACTTTAGATTAATATGCAACAAAGAGCGGGGGAGGGGCAGGCTCTCAGATCGGTGTACTAATAGTATCCACCGGCTGTTTAGGCCGGCACCCACTCCTCTAGACCAGAAATTGCATTGGCTGGGGCAGGCTACTGCTCTGGTGACTCCTGCATGTTGGGCTGTACAGGGAGGAATAGCGTGTAACTCCACATTTCAACTTCTCACTGTCAGGTGAAAAGAAGCATCTGGTAACTTCATGTTTATATCAAGAGGAGACACATGGTTGACTACACACTCCACAATAGGGGTACGGGGGAAACGATAAAAGTGCTAATTAAACAACTAATGTACAGTACAGAATGTGTAGATTATAGCCAGGTAGTGTCAGTAAATTTACTTACTTTATTTGTTTATTTGGTCGGGACAGTGTATATTGATGAACATTACATTAAAAATGCAGTGTAAATATACCAGATTTAGCAAATTTTGCTCATTTCCATCTGCAGTCCCCAGACATCAAACATCAAACAATACGAACAGGACTGACATACAGGACATAGCACACAAATACCTAGTAGATTTCAAAAGTAATAAGACTAGTAAGAATAAGAAATAAGAAAAGATTAAACTATTAGATACAACTATTATTAGGGTAGGTTTACTCTAATAATCTCTCTAACACAGCATACAAAAGAAATAGACCTAAAATCAATGTATCGAACATACAGTAAATGTATCGAAAAGAGTCAAAGGGTTATGGAGAGAGAAATGCTGAGTGAGCACTGAGCAGTATGCCCGGTGGGCCGGTGTGGGCCAAATGTTAAATTAGTTGTCTGTTGGTTGTGTATCATTTTATGTTGTACTGTAAATGTGGTGGTGTTAAGGGCTTGTATTTCAAGTATTTGTATGGGCCTCGACCCGAAAGGTCAGTAGAGTATCTGCGCGTTGGTTGTGGTGGGCCAGTCTGGGCCAAATTCTGTGAGAATGTCTGGGCTGAATTTTTGTCTCAGTCCAGCACTGTGAGTGAGTAACAAGGTCACAAGGAGTTTTGTCTGTAGACATGACAAACAGTAGCAACGTTGACCACCACTTAACTACAGCAACCTGCAAAATAATTTGAAAGATAATCGGAAGCTGCAAAGAAAGGTGAGATCTTGAAGAAAGAAAAAGAGGCTTGAATTACGAATCCATTTATACATTATACATGCACATTTATAGTGCAGGTATTTGCAGCTCTCAGCTCCAGTCAGTTCAAGAACGCCTGAAGGGAGACAGACAGTGTAAGCAAATGATTGCTTCCCACTTCAGTTACTTCATTTATGCATACTGACTAATCACGCACGCACGCACGCACACACACACACACACACACACACACACACACACACACACACACACACACACACACACACACACACACACACACACACACACAGTCATTGCAATCGTTGTGTCTTTTTTTTACCATCCAGGATGTCTGAAGGGAATTATATTACCGGCCTAATGCAACCATTGACACACACACACACACACACACACACACACACACACACACACACACACACACACACACACACACACACACAACAGAGGTCATGCTAAGGCCGGCGGCAGCCAGAATGTCCGGCATGATTACAGTTTACATTCATATTAAATAGAGTGTATGCGCGTGGCATCATCATCAATCATTATGCAGGATGCCTACTAAGTGGCAAAAGACTACTTTCTGGCCTTGACAGCCCAGACATCCAAACAGAAAAGTCCTATCTGATTGCATTAAACAACGTTAAACAATGTTAAACTCACTTTGCATGTTGCTTTGCCACTCGACGTGCCATTCACTTTAAGCATGCGCATACCCTCTATACAGTCATATCAAAGGTCAGTGCATGCCATGACTGACACTATTGCGTCGTGGTGCTAAATAACCAATTAGAGCTTGATGTTACATTGCTTAACAAATGCGCTAACGCACCAACATGCTTGACTATCGGGCTTACAAGTATTGGTATACAGTGCATTGTGGATTGCAATCATTATTGTTTTTTCTTTCTTTTTTTAACCATCCAGGCAACCAGGATGTCTGGGGGGAATTATATTACCAGCGTAATGCAACCATTGACACACGCACGCACGCTCGCACAGACGCACACACTCGCACACACACACACACACACACACACACACACACACACACACACACACACACACACACACACACACACACACACACAGACACACAGACACACAGACACACAGACGCACTGTGGCACTATAGGCCCCTCAGGCAATAAAGAGCTGAGCTTTTCATGCAGGAGATGAAGCAGTTAGTTTTGACAAGATAAGGAGAGCTTGAAGAGTAACATCCTAGACAGAGAGGTCCTATAGAGTGGCTGGGAAGTCAAGGGGTCCTTGTCATCTTCAAGTAAGACCTTTATCTCTGCATGAAGGATGGGTTTAGAACTACAACAACCACCCAATATCACCTTTTCTATCTCAGCACCTGTGACACAATGATGACACTTTACAGTGTATACAGTATATATACTGTCTGTCTGTCTGTCTGTCTGTCTGTCTGTCTGTCTGTCTGTCTGTCTGTCTGTCTGTCTGTCTGTCTGCGTGCGTGCGTGCGTGAAAGACAATTATGAGGGTGTGGTGGTCCGTCATATACTATATTGAAATGTCTAGCTTTGCATGGGATTCCCCCTTCAGAATTGGTTTCTGTTTGTTTTATTGAATCTTCCCCTTTTATGCATTCTTCCCTACAGGAGAGTATCCTGCAGAAAGTGGTGATGACTGCCTTTGCTGATCGCACAGTGGTTACCATAGCAGTGAGTATCTCCCTAACACACAGTGGTTACTGCAGTCTCTCTCTCTCTGGTTACCTTTTTATTTTTATTTTTTATGATTCAAAATTGCATTGCTTTTTCAGTTTAGTCACAAGGGAATAATTGAGAATGTACCTAGAATAATCATACAAACAATTAAGACAACAAATGAAACAAAACTAGACAAGAAAAGAATAAATACATTACACCACGAAATCTTTACAGAAAAGATAATACAATACAATACAATACAATACCATACAATAAAATAATAATAAATAATAATAATAAAAAAAGGAAAAATAAATGCCATTGCACCTGGGTAATATTAATTTACACTGTATTGAAGGAAAACAAAAGAGAAAGGAATGTTGCGCTCACACCACAATGGGATCTCTGACAGCAATATACATTATGTATCCTCCCCATTTCCGGATATATTTATCCAGTCTGTCGGACCTCCTATATGCCATTTCTTCGTGTTACCTTTAATAACCCATTCTGGGCGGGAACCCCTTTTGGTGTTTTAACCCCTCAGGCCGGGAACCCATTTTGGGGTTCTGTACAGTATGTACAGTATTCAAAAATGTTAAAATTTTGATTCTGCTATATAAATATTTGAAGTTTTTCAGAAAATGTAGGTCAGGATTTAGAGGCGTTTTTAGAATCTGCCTTAGGCCTAAATGGGGAGCACTGAACTTCATTCTGCAGTAAATTGAAGCACGTGTTACCAGAGTCTCAGGGGCATTTCAGATTCGCTTTCATCATAATTATAGACGAGAAACAACATTAAGTGGCCCAGAATCACTAGCACTGCATAACCTGTTATATATTTAGAGGGTGTGCATGCATTAAAGCAAAGCAAGGTTGTAAGATGTGTCCAGTGAAATGAGAGTGACCTTAATTTCATCTTCTGCTTACCGGTATACATAAGTAAGTAATAATTTATGTCATGGAATACAAAAACAACACAGTGACGACGCATAAAGTTCCCTTCCTATATACCTATATAATGTATGATAGTGTCACTGTAGCTGAACATAAAAGCTGATATTAAAGTGAGCTATTGCCTTTGGACCACAAGGTCAAGGTCATGGGTTCGATCCCGAGCAGCACGGCTTGGGTATTGGGAGCTGATATTGAGAGGTGTGGCCCTACACCTCAACAATCCATCTCCTGGGCGCCTGGCTCATTGTAACGGGGATAGACTCCTACGTTCTCAGCTGATACCGACAACCTACTTACTTAAAAATCTGTTATTTTTGCCAAAGAAAAACCACCACATGGTGAAGTAGGAATTACGCTTATGCTAATGAGCATAACGATGAGTTATCGTTCAATATTTATGAAATCATGGGCTCTCTGATTGGCGGTGGGGTAGCGTGGCGAGTGCCGCGCTATGAGCTTGATAGTGTATATATATATTCTTTCAGAGCAAATTTTGTAACCCATTTTTCACCCCTGTGTCAATCATCTAATGTGATCCTGGGCTCTACACACCCTCCACCAACCTAGTCCCCATATATGGGGGACACGGGGAGAGCAACGGACTTGAACTCATGCTTCCTTCATGCCTGAGTGTCCAAGTTGCTCCTTTACACCTGACAGGGGGGAGTTTCCCTGGTTGGACGTAGCGCGTGGAAGGAACACGTTATTCCAACCAGTTCCTTTCCCCTCCATCAGGCGCCCCGGCTGGCCAGGGGGAGGCAGTTTAGTGACCAGGATTACTGCATGTTTTTTGTGAGGGTACCGCCAACCCAGCCTTCTGGTATGGGCACTGATGACGCGGAGGAGGAAACACGCCGCCAGCACCCACAGCGTCCAGAGCGAACGTTTTTAACATATATCTTTGCTTCTATCTTGTCACTGGAACAACATACTTTCAGATGGGGGTCGGTGGCCATTTTTTGGGGTCCTTGACATGAAATATTGAGCACCACTGATATAGAAACATACAACAAAACTCTCGTGATTCATAAGACATTTTGTAGAATCGTCCTCAGGTCTAAATGGGTTAACATGATAACAGTTCAACGTACAGTGACAACATGTGTGTTGTTGCAGCATCGTGTTCACACCATCCTGAATGCTGACCTAGTGATTGTGATGAAGCGAGGGATCATCCTGGAGTACGACACCCCCCAGGCCCTGCTCCAGAAGGACGACAGTGTGTTCGCCTCCTTTGTGCGCGCTGACAAATAGTAGCTTCATTCAGTGGTTCTCAACCTGTGGGACGGGTCCCCGGGGACTGCCCATAACGGGGTCTCAGATGACAGTGAAGGGTCAATTTAAGGACTTTTAAAACCTTTTTAATACCTAAAAAAAGAAAAGAAAAAGTCCATTACTGCATCAAAAGTAATAAACTATACTACAAAAACTGGTCAAACATTGGCCACATTGTCAAATAATATAAGATAATAATATAATTGTGAAAAAGCCTACAAATTCACAGCGCCTCGCAAAGCAACGTGTTGTGAGCTTGTAGATCTGCTATTTTCCAAATATTCATCCATGTAACGGAGTCAAACTAAAATGAATGCCTCAACTCCTACATTCCAAGTGCTTGTCAGGGTGGTTCCCCTTTTCATCAAATATGATTCTTTTGGGGGGTTACGGCCTGGAAGGTTGAGAACCACTGGTTTAATTTATACTCTGTCACACAAGGGGGTCGCTTGCCAAAAAAGGACGGCTCTAGTTATCACCGCTGGGTGGATCTTTTTGGCGGGCGTACACTGTCGTATTGCAGAGTATAGAATTAGGCTTGTAGGACAGAGGGCCAGAAAGGAAAGGACAAAGGCAAGACATTCAAAGTGCAATTGTACCATGGATTATATTATTTTTTAATCGTGTATTATATTTGTACATACAAAGTGTTATTTCTTTGTTAATAAAAACTTGAACTATCATTCAAAACATGTTTTCCCTTCATGTTGTTTGGTGGTGGTGCGGGAGGGAGGGGGGACTTGACTTGGGACAGTGGTATTTTGTCTGTTTAATATAGAGGAAAGACATTTTTGAGGGTCGCTAGCCTCCCCTATGCCCAGCTTTGTGTGTAGTGTACCATGGAATGTGATGATTTCTTTGGCGGAGCACGGAATGTGGTGATGATGTATGATGATAAGAGACTGGGGTGTTATGAATGGACCTCTGTGAAGTGATAATTGGAATTTGGAACAAGTTATTAAGATGTAGGCCTTACGCCAACATGTATGTTCATGTTCAACCCATTATCACTCAAATCCTCACTGTTACTTCGTCTATGTGTGCGTACATATTCCATTATGCCAAGGATATTTGTTAAATTAACACATGGGGCTTATGGTTTACTTTAATGTCTGAAATTAATAGTGATAGAGATAGCAGGAGGACCCAACGCACAACACGCTGTCCAATCTGGGAATCCATTGGCAACACAAAAGAAAAACAGTGCCATCTTTTCCATTGAAATTTCGAGGGAGAGACTACCGGTACACTAGTAGCCTACTACCCTGTCAGTGTCAGAACTCAGAACCGTATCACATTACCCAGTCAGCTGCACACAGCACAGAGCACAGCATACAGCACAGCACAGCGCTATGCTCTGGACGCCTGTCTTCTCATATCAAGGTGATAAAATCACAGGTTAGAACTAAGAAGCCTATAATCCGGCATCGTTATTATGTGAACAACCTTAACCCAGCTCTGATCGGTGAACATTCGGCAAGCGTGCCGGCGGGGTGGTGATGATGATTAATGGCCATGCCGGGTCGGTCAGGGACCAGAGTGGGTGTCCGCTGTCTGTGCGTGGGTTTGGGTGACTGACGGGGACAGCTGCGGTGCTGAATGAGGACCTCGGGGGCGCCCGTGGAGCACGCGCACCTGACCTGCGGGAGCAACGTGAGGGGCTGCAGTGCTGCACACATGCCTCCAGAAACTCCCCGAGAAGGGTCTGTCTCAACTCCCCTGCCTCCAGCTGTCGCTCCGGAGCAAGTAAACGGCTCGCATGGGCGAGTGTCCGTCCGCTGCAAAAGACACGGGAGTAGGCTAGATCACATTCAGACTGTGCGCGTCACGCGGGCAGAGCCAAAACAAGTTCCTGGGTGAATAGTATGGGAGCGATATGTTGTCCAGGAACCAACTTCTTCCTGAGGATTACTTGCTAACGCACCTGGCCGAGAATGTCCAGCAGCACCAGCCCAAGTTCAAGGCCTCGGCGAGGAAGGCTCGGTTCGTGGACAAGAATGGGACCTGCAATGTGGCCCACACGAACATCCGCGAGCAAGGACGGTTCCTGCAGGACGTTTTCACGACCGTCGTGGATTTAAAATGGCTCCACACGCTCGTTGTTTTCACCATGTCGTTCCTGTGCAGCTGGCTCCTGTTCGCGATGATCTGGTGGCTCATCGCCTTCGGACACGGAGACCTGCACCAGAAAGGGGACGACTTCGTCCCGTGCGTAACGGACATCCACTCGTTCTCCTCGGCCTTCCTGTTCTCCATAGAGGTCCAGGTGACGATCGGCTTCGGGGCTCGCATGGTCACGGAGGAGTGCGCCTCTGCCATCCTGATGCTCATCGTACAGAACATCGCGGGCCTGCTCATCAACGCCATCATGCTGGGCTGCATCTTCATGAAGACGGCGCAGGCACACCGGCGCGCCGAGACGCTCATTTTCAGCAAGCACGCGGTCATCTCGCTGCGCAACGACAAGCTGTGCTTCATGATCCGCCTGGGAGACCTGCGGAAGAGCATGATCATCAGCGCCGCCGTGCGCATGCAGGTGGTCAGGCGAACGACCACGCAGGAGGGCGAGGTGTTGCCCCTCGATCAGATAGACATCCACCTGGACAACCCCATAGACACGAGTGGCATTTTCCTGGTGTCCCCCCTCATTATCAGCCACGTGATTAATAAAGACAGTCCCCTTTACGACCTGTCCGCGTCGGACTTACTGAACCAGGACGTGGAGGTGATCGTGGTGTTGGAGGGGGTGGTGGAGACCACGGGGATCACCACTCAGGCCAGGACCTCCTATGTCTCCGAGGAGATCCTGTGGGGACAGCGCTTTGTCCCCACGGTCAACGAGGAGGACGGCATGTACGCGGTGGACTACTCCAAATTCGGCAACACGGCGAAAGTGCCGACGCCATACTGTAGCGCCAAGAGGCTCGATGAAGGTGGAGGCATTGCTCAGTTTAAGCTGCAAGAGGGCGCCACCCTGCGGCCTGCTATGAGAAGGCGCCAAACCATGAAGCAGCGCAGTAGTACACTAATATCAGCATCTATTGGATAAAGGAGTTGAGCAAAGGCTTTTTATAATAGCCTAGTATAGCTATCTATCTGCTCCATGTTCGTGAACATTTCTTTAATGAAAAATGTTCGGAAACGTTCGAATTAACAAATTGATTTAATTAGAGAATGTGTTTTAATAACATGTTCTATATCTATTTGCGCTGCAGTAGCCTATACCTATTATAGCTTATAGCCTATAATTAAAAGGCCACACGTAACCTACACAATTCTGCACTATAGACCTACATAATAATATACTCAATTTGCTATCCCAAAAATATATGCAATATCAAAACGCTATTAACTCAGGGTGCATGTCCCATTAAAAGAAAACGCACAAATTGGATGGCATGCTCTATGTGACTTATGCAATATACCAAGCCATTAAATATATTATTTAATTGTTTGTTTCTTGCTATTTTACTTATTTCAGTGAAATAAAAATAAAACCACTCCTTTAAAGATCAGTTGTATACATTTGACTTTTGAACGTTGACCTTGACTTTGGAATGCTATATACACAGTGTAAGACATGTGGTTCCCAAACTGCATGTCAAGGACCCCCAAATTGACACTAATTAGCCCGGGACCCCCATTTGAAGAGATATGCCAGGGACCCCCATAAGAGAATATTTCTATGGCTCTAGCAGTGATTCTCAACCCGTTTTTGACATACATTAGTCTACGGACCCCCATTAATGGCATTTCTATCTCTGGGACCCTCGATTTATGTTGTGAAATCAATGTTAATTTAACTCTGAGAGTGTGCAAACCCATAAGGGTCCATTTGGTTTCAAATGATCATTTAGCTGGGGACCCCCTGGAACTCCCTCAAGGCCCCCTAAGCCATGTTTCATTTGATGTCACTGCATTGCCAATCAAGGTTGCCATAGTTACAGGGAGGGTATTTAATCCTTATCGTGCACCTAATCAGGCGCAGAGTTGCCAGTGCATGGCAGAGGTAAACTGGTTTTTGACTGTTCTTAAGCTCTGTATCCTTTTTTTTTTATATATATATTTTTATCCCACGATTTTGTAACCCATTTTTCACCCCTGTGCCAATCATCTACTGTGATCCTGGGCTCTACACACCCTCCGCCAACCTGGGGTCCGGGAGAGCAACGGACTTAACTTATGCTCCCTTCATGCCTGAGTGTCCAAGTTGCTCCTTTACACCTGACAGGGGGGGAGTTTCCCTGGTTGGACGTAGCGCGTGAAAGGAACACGTTATTCCAACCAGTTCCTTTCCCCTCCATCAGGCGCCCCGGCTGGCCAGGGGGAGGCAGTTTAGAGACCAGGATTACTGCATGTTTTTGTGAGGGTACCTACCCTAGGGGACACGGGGAGAACATGCAAACAGAAAGGCCCTTTTGCCAACCCCGCCTTCGGGTATGGGCACTGATGACGCAGAGGAGGAAACACACCGCCAGCACCCACAGTGCCCCGAGCGGAATCGAACCCAGGACCTTCTAGCTGTGAGGCGACAGCACTACCAACTGTGCCACCGTGCTCTGTATCCTGTTCATTTGATTAATTTAATTATTATTATTTATTGTATGCTACAGAGATCAAATATCACGTATTATGAACTCAACGGACACATTTGGGCTTTTGCAACCAGTAGTAGCCTACCTATACTGTGTGTGTGTGTGTGTGTGTGTGTGTGTGTGTGTGTGTGTGTGAGAGACACTGTGTGTGAGACAGTGTGTGCATGTACGTATACGTGCCAGGATAAACTGGTTCAGTGAGTTCATCTTGGTCGGTAGAAGATCCTTGTTTCATGAGATGAGGACAGTGTCCTTGGCAGTGACAATGAGAGCTTTGTGGATAAAACGTCCTATCCTGCTGTTGCTGGGAGCAATTCTACTGGCCAGCTACATGTCTTTCATGAATGGATACAACCCATTTAAAACAAGTGACGATGAGAGCGACAAAACACCTTTGGTACCATTTGCAGATTTGGAGCAAAACATCAGTAGTCTCTGTGAGTCGGGCAATAGTTAATCCATCTCTTTGTGTGTGTGTGTGTGTGTGTGTGTGTGTGTGTGTGTGTGTGTGTGTGTGTGTGTGTGTGTGTGTGTGTGTGTGTGTGTGTCTAGATGGACAGACAGACAGATAGATATGATTGCAATTGCACTTGTTTATATTAGGTAAATTAACAAGTGCAAATAATATGTATGAAATGAATTGGATTATATGCTTGCTTCAGTTTACGGTTGCTTAATTCTTAGTATGTGGAATCATGAACACTATCAACATTTTATGAGTGTCAAGTGCAAAGCTATTTTCAATTAACTTCCCTCATGACATACAGTATACAAATTTACTTCCACCCTCCCCCTACAGTAGACTGGCAAATACCCCATTCTGGGTTGAAATCCCTTTTGGTGTTTTACCCCCTCAGGCCGGGAACCCATTTTTGGGTTCTGTACAGTATATGTACAGTATTCAAAAAATACAAAATTGATGCTGCTATATAAATATTTGAAGTTTTTCAGAAAACTTAGGTCAGGCTTTAGAAGGCGTTTTTAGAATCGGCCTTAGGCCTAAATGGGATACTGTAATACAGGTAATTTAATATAGGAATATATGTACCTGTCAGACTCAGCAGATGTTGGAGGCTAGATGGAAGGGAAATACATTTCTTTGTACAAATAATGTTACACCCATTCAACAATTGACATTGGAGGCCGTGGCAGCGTTGCACAATACATGGTCCAATCACTGACACACTGTCAGGCATCACAGCCTATGTTATCAGCGTTCCCCTCATACTTGATGTAACTCATTTTGTCTGCCCTTTGTTAACAGACAACTCGATTAAAATCTTCGAACAAAAACAGGATGCCATGCAAAAGATGCTTGCAAAAGACCACAAAAGTCGTGGAAGATTCATAGATTCAATGAAGTTGCTGATAAACCAACCAGTGGAGGAACTGAAGACGAAGAAGAAACTGTTCCCCAATTCTGAATTGTTCAAGGACTGGGGGGAGGATCTATCTGAAGATGACCAGAAAGAGGCACAAGCTCTGTTTGAGAAATATGGTTACAATGTCTTTCTCAGTGACCGCCTACCTTTAGATCGAGTTCTTGCGGATACTCGCAATCCCAGGTAAATGTGTTTTTGTTTATGTGCTTATTGGCTGGACAAGACCTGTCTAACTGTAAGTACAGGGGTACAGGCCAGTGAGGCCACTTAAAAGAGAGACGGATACATCCCTCAAGGACCAGCAGGGGGCCCCAGCTAAATGATTGATAGTTTGTAACCAAATGGACCGTTACTGTTATATGCGGGTCTGTGGCCTAATGTATAACAAACTGGTGGTCCTTGAAATTAAAAGGTTTGATATGGCTCGTCGTATGACTCGTATATGAGTAAGATTAACTGTAGATATTAGTGTCTGCCAAACCAGGAATAGATCGTAAAAAGCAAAAGGTTTCTTTGAACAATGGTTGGGAACTCGTTAATGTCAGTCTTCACACTTCAGGACTGACGGGCAGAGAGAGAACCAGAAGCAGAGAAAACATGAGACAAATACAGAATGTGGTAGGAATTGCAATGACAATCATTTGATCATGAACTTAACACTTCATTCTGCATAGATTTTTCTGATTCCCTCGATTGTAGTGTAGCTATCTTTTGAAAAAAGGAAAAGATAAAACTTTTATTGAACGGACGTTTCGGCAAACAAGATGCCTTCTTCAGGGTATATGTATCATACTTGCGCAGTCCTCAAAAAGACCGCCATCATTTATTTTTACATTAGACTGCCTCAATTCCAAAACATTGAAATATTTTCAGATGAATACATTTTGTTCTACTTGAATAGGTGTAAAGAAAAGAAGTACCCAAAGGACCTTCCAAGTATGGCAGTGGTGTTGGTCTTCTTGGACGAGGCCCTGTCTATCATCAAGAGAGCCATTCGCAGCATCATTGACCGAACACCCAAACACCTGCTGAGAGAAATCATTCTGGTGGATGATAACAGTTCCAATGGTTGGTATGATAAGAACATTTTAATTATACAATTTATGTAAGGGTACAGATGAGTCAACAAGTCTGATTCCCTCTCCTGCTGACTACAGACCACCAGAGAGATTCACAGCACTTCTCTGTCGAAGCTATAGGAGATGCCATGATCGCTCCATTTCAGTAACAAGAATTTAAAAAAAAAAATAGCAGACATACAAGCTCGTAGATCTGCTATTTTTCAATAAGTAAAGTATAACATAATGCTTAAAACACCAAAAGGGGTTCCCGTCCAGAGAATGGGTTAAAATGGCTTATGGGAAGCGGACCACGTCGTCACGCCGTCGCTCATGTCACTAGTGTTGTCTAACCTCAATATGTCTTCATGGCATCAGGCACAAACTCAGTCAACTCCATTTTTACAGAGAGGTTATGTCTTAAGTAAAGACATAACCAATGAGAAATGAGGCAATACTTAAAGTTACCAGCGATGGTAAACAGCAGAACCCAGGGCTTCGTATTGGGAGAGTGAGGCATGGTGAGCAGCTGGGGTTGGCCTCGTCCAGGATCTCTGGATGGACGGCTGCTACTGCTGACGTGGTGGCTATCCTGGATGCTCACATCGAGGTCCATGAGATGTGGTAGGAAACCTTGTATCTCCACATTTCATCTTAGTCAAGTTTCATGCAAAAGCAACGGAGATATCAGATCTACAAGATCATCTCCTATTTTCACATTAAAAGAAAAGAAAAGCAAGTAAATCTTGCCAATAAATGGCATGCCCACGATTTAGAAGCCAGGTTGAAATTGATTAAGTCTGTCCGTTGGTTGTTGCTGAAATAGCCTGGCCCAGCCAGGGTGCTTTCTGGTATAGAGCCTAGGGGTGGGCGTACATGGAGCAAGTGCTGGAGAAATATTGGTTCACCGATCAGAGCTGTCATGACATGACTGTCTCTTTCGTTTCCCTGTTAGAGAATAAGATTTTACTCAGTTAACTTGAATGTACCTGTTTGACCTAGAGATCCATATGATATGACCCTGGAACGATTGGACTGGCTGTTGCTTGACTATAATGGTTCAAGTAAGCAAACAAATCAAATAACTGTAGTGGAGTTACTCCACTAGTTATTTGACAGCTTTGAGTCAAAAGTACAATAATTTCCTCTGAGGTGTATAGTAGAGAGTATAATTTTTTTTAAATACTCAAGTGAAGCAAAAGTATCTCAGAAAGTTACATAAGTCTATAGAACTTAAAGTAAAGTACACAACAGATAATTTTGCTTACTGGGTATACTGAGGTATCTGTACTGTGTTCCTAGGGCGGAGCCTTTGCTGACACAGATCAAACTGGACAGAACGGTGGTGGTCTCTCCAGTGTTTGACAGGGTCAACTACTATGACCTGGCTGTGGTGACTTACCATGCCTCTGCCCATGCCTTCGACTGGGCCTTGTGGTGCATGTACGAGAGCTTTAGGCCTGAGTGGTACAAGCTCAACGATCCCTCAATGCCTGGCAAGTAAGTTCAAGTCAAACTGATTAGAGTTGTTTTGGCCGTGGGATATTACGTTCACGCTAGCCCAATAAAAAAACAATAAAGGACCAATTAAGTCCTGTCAGGACGGCTTGGTCCTTTAAAAAATATTATTTTTACAAACCAGCTTCGAACCACATACCGAGGTGGTTTGTAATACTTTTATAATCTGATTTCTAGAGCTGTGTCACAGTCTGGACACTGAAGCCTAATTTATACTTAATCATAAGATGGTGATGCTCGCAGCAAATTGTCGATCTTGTAGTTGTGCTTTTTTCGGCAAGGGCGACACCATGGTAAGACAGCGTATAAATTAAGCAGTACTCATTACTCAGTGTATACATAAACACATAGACACACATAAATCTGAACCAATTGCAAATAACAGTGTGAACAAAGCCTTGGCCATGTCACTGTGGCAGTAAAGATCTATTCTGTATAAAATGTTTTGGTTGACAACTTGACAGACACATAATGTAACCAGTCACAATATCTTCTTCAGGAGTCCATCGGTCATGGGGATCCTCGCTGCAGACAGGAAGTTTCTAGGAGAAATTGGGGCCCTTGATGAAGGAATGGAAGTATATGGTGGGGAAAACGTTGAGCTAGGAATCCGAGTGAGTCAACCACAACAACACAGCACATGAGAGCATATGGGTCAACAATTGGGCTTGTTTCTGTGTTTATCTCATATGCTTACATTTTGTCACTGACGGATGGAAAACTTGGAAAACCGTTTTCATTTTCACTAAATATTTGAGTGGTGCAACCACTCCTATAGACAGCTATGAGTGTGTGTGTGTTCCTGGGTCCCTGGCTGTCTGTCCGATCACGAAAATAGCATTTGGTGTGTCACTGTTGCGCAGCCTACCACACACACACACACACACACACACACACACACACACTAGTGTTGTAGTTCTCGAGACATGGTCTCGTCTCGAGACCGGTCTCGAGACCAAATTTTCGTGGTCTCGGTCTTGTCTCGGTCTCGCGCTTCTCGCCTTTTTTTGTCTTGTGGTCTCGTCTCGGTCTCGCCTCTCATTTGTCTTGGTCTTGTCTCGGTCTCGCGCTTCTCGCCTTTTTTTGTCTTGTGGTCTCGTCTCGGTCTCGCGCCTCATTTGTCTTGGTCTTGTCTCGGTCTCGGACTTATTGTCTCGGGTCTCTTCCCCCACCGAGACCACTCGAGACGAGATGCAAAACGTTCTATTATATCAACCCGATCGCAAGGACTGAGAGAGTGAGAGGAGACCACTCACATTAATTAATTAAAGACAGCTGTTAAGGGGAACAGTGCTGCATGACGTTCATACAGGTCCAAAGAAGAGCACATGTTGATGTTATTATGATCATTCTATCATGAAATTATATCAGTCTCAGGCAATGGGCATAAATAAATAAAGTGTCGGCCGGGAGGCGGAGAGTTACGCACGGCAATACGCATGCAGCGCCCGGCATAGGCTACAGCCTGGCATTTACATTTCAATATATTCTACCAACAGTGCAAGACTGCAAGCTTTCCGTTTTTTTTTAATAATGTGTGTTGTGTTAATGTGTTGTAACTTGTAACTTGTAGCCGTTTTAATAAACGAGGTTGAGCGGTGATCTGAATACTGATCTGAAAATAGCCAATCTACAACTCACAACGCGTTGCACTGCAGCGCGACCGCGACATATGTATGAACTATGAAGCATCGCCTCGGTTTAGTTTCATCATGAGAAGAGTAAAGAACCACCACCTACCTGACGTTACATCTTAGCCCTGAAACATGACTGCCATGATGATTATACGAGAGTCATGTTTCAGGGCTAGTTACATCTATACCTAAAGTAAAATCCATCCATCGTCCACCTTATGTGATCATGTCTTGTCAGGGCCAGGCTATAATAAAAACGATCATGTGCAAATCCTTTGTTGTATAACGTGCATGCATGCCTCATTGACATTGTTGGTTCACTACCGATTTATTTACTAAAAGGCTCAAACAGCAGCAACCAAAACCAACTAATAAACTATTGTTTTAATTTGAAGGTGAGCCATACGCCCATAGCCATTAATCTGAAAGGTTTTGGTCGGAAACTGTCAAACTGACAGTGACGGACAGTGTGACAGGTGAGGTCACAGTTCACAGGTTAATTCAGTGCATGCGCAATGCACATGGTTTAATTTGGGGGAAGTGTTTCAGATCAAGATTGTTATCTGTACCTAATAATACTACCTATCAAATAAGAGGGAAAAATAGTCTTGGTCTTGACTCGGTCTCGCCTCGCGGCAGTCTTGGTCTCGGTCTCGACCCTCCTGGTCTTGGTCTTGGTCTCTGCCCCCTAGGCTCGCATCGGTCTTGGTCTTGGTCTCGACCCTCCAGGTCTTGGTCTTGGTCTTGGTCTCGGCCCCCTAGGCTAGCAGCGGTCTTGGTCTTGGTCTCGGTCTCGACCCTCCTAGGTCTTGGTCTTGGTCTTGGTCTCGGCCCCATAGGCTCGCATCGGTATTGGTCTTGGTCTTGGTCTCGACCCTCCTAGGTCTTGGTCTTGTCTTGGTCTCGCTTTAGGTGGTCTCGACTACAACACTAACACACACACACACACACACACACACACACACACACAGACTGTATATATGATGATTTGTGGTGGTACAGTACAGTACAGTACAGTACAGTACAGTACAGTACAGTACAGTACAGTACAGTACAGTACAGTACAGTACAGTGGGGGAAATACACAGTACAGCAGTTCTGTCTTATTAAGGAGGGTCTAAGTTGTTAATAATAGCCATTATTACAGGTGTGGACGTGTGGAGGGAGTATAGAGGTTGTTCCTTGCTCCAAGATTGCCCACATTGAGAGGGCCCACAAGCCCTATATGCCAGACGGACGAGATGGACGAGTACAAACACAATGTCAATTTGGCCTGGAGGCTGCCATTCAAGGTAATGTAGGACAGTGGTTCTCCTACTTTTTTCATGCCAAGGAAAGGACCCCTAAATGAAAAGGTATTTGGCCACAGTACCCCATCTGAAACTATCTTGTGGCAAAAATATTCTACATTTTTCAAATTTTTCCATGATGTTTGGAAAATAGTAATAGATCTCGCCACGACGCGTTGCGAACTTGTAGATTGGCTATTTTTAAATATCGATGCAATTGTGGTTAAAGTTAAACAGGACAACCCTGGAACCCTCTCAATGACCCCTGGTGATCCCCAGACGTCACTTTGAGAACCACTCATACACTATCACACATACAGTAAACAAGACTAATTCTGACCCCCCCAATCAAGGACCATGGGATAGATATCGGAGATGTGTCAGAGAGGAAGAAGCTCCGAAAGAGGCTCAAATGTAAGCCTTTCAAGTGGTACCTGGAGAACGTGTATCCACAACTGGATCCCTTGGACGATCTTGTGGCCTCCGGCGAAGTAAGTTTACGGTGGGTGGAGCTTGGAGCTAGTAAAGACATACACTATTTTACATGTACACTAGCCCACAGCTTTCTCCATAGCATGAGGAGATAAAACCTGGAAAAGAATGAATGCCTATAAAGCGTCTAAATGGAAGTAGAGGATTCACAGGACAGTGCCAAAGATGATAATGAATCAGAAACAGTACAGGTCACGTGGTTCATGCATCGTGCACGCTTCATCAATACCAATATAGTGTTACATTCTTGTTTATTATGTTTGAGCACTCATAAATTCCAAATCAACATTTTCAATCTTGCCCCTGACTACCCCATATTACTATAAAAATACTATACCAGACAAAATAAAAAGTGTAAAGTCAAAACAAACTTAAGATCAACGCTACTGAAAAATGCAGAACTATATAATAACCAAGCTTGCCCTGCACATCCTGTCCTTGGCAGTTAAGACACCTTAAAGAGATGTACAGTATTGTGCAGCCCATACTAATGCATTATGTGTTTCTCGTCTTGACTTGCATAAAACAAAGATGAAGCACATGGATACCAACTTGTGTGTTGATTTTGGGCACCCCCCGTGGAATACTCCCATTGCAGACATCTGCCAACCATATGGAGGTCAAGTGAGCAACATTTACGTGTGGAATTGTAGGCCTCCTGACAAGTTTGCACAATGGAAATAGCGGATCTACAAGCTCCCAACATGTTGCAGTGTGACCTTGTAGCACACACAAGATTTGATAATATTGTGTATACTTATTGTTGATTGACTATTTTAAGTACAAGTAGATAGTAGTAGTAGTCCAGTAGATAATCTATTTCAAGCAACTAAAACTAAGCTAAGTATACTAAAATATAATACATTTATTTATTCATAATATATATGCAACTAAGTATCAGACTTCAAATGTACAGTATTTAAGCACAAACCTTGTGTACCTGGTTTCTGTTTTCTTTATTTTTGTTTTTCTCAGTACACATATTACCGTGGGAGTGGTGAGCTATACATTGGCCGCATCAAGTCCCACAAGTACAATGAGAACAGGTGTCTGGTCGATATGGGCGAAGCAACTCACATCCCCGGCCTGTACCAATGTAAACAGGCTACGGAGAAGGGCATGAGCCGTTTCTGGGATTTCACTCAGGTAGGCTACTGTGTTGTTGGTAAATATACCAACAACAACACAGTGTTAACCACTTTCACACGGGGTCTCTATTTTGTGCATGTTATTATACCGTATGTGGAAATCTTCTCAAATCGTTTTGATCATTTCCCATATATAGGAAAGTAGAGTCTAAACCAAATTTTATTACCATCTACTTTCCTGGTACATTTCTAGTAGGCCTACTAGTCTGAGTCTAGATATTTCCTAAAAACGTACAATACCTGTTGTGGGTCTTTTGTTGGTTCCAAACATTTCTTTAATAGCCAACAAAACCCACTGATGCGCCTGTATTATGGCTGTACGCAGACAAAATAAATTAATGTAATTTCGGTTTGCATTTACTATCCTTAAACTGCAGTGTGTTGTCTGTCTGGTAAAAAAAAACGTTTGTCCACCAGGTGCTTGCCGCTCCCCAATCACCCAGGCCTACTTATCGTCTCCATCAATCAATTAGGCCTGGGGAGGTGTGCCCTTGGTTTCCAAACAGTAATTCAATTAACTAATAACCCATTAATAAATAGAAAACAAAACTGTGAGGATGGCTTCTCCAGTACCCGTGAGAAATGTAAATACTGTATTATCACCATAGTTCCGTAGTGTGTTAGTACTTACTAGCCATTTCTAAAGGATATAACCATATTTTAATACTATCTAGTTTCCTAGCAGGTATTCATGTACTGTGTATTTGGCAATGATCCATGTCTTATTATTAATATTTTCCTAGTAATATTTGAATACCATCTTTTTTATACCACTTTCCTGGTATCGTATTACTACTCAGTCAGGAGACAAACTTCAAATTGTTGCTTTTCTGGTTCTCTTCTTTTTAGGGTAAAGAAATTAAGAATATAAAGACAAAGAGATGTTTGGAGATCACAGACAGTCAACTGGTGGTCCAGGAATGTACTGGCCAGAGATGGGAAATGCAAAATATTATCAAACCTTTCTAAGAGAGGAAGGAAGGAAGGAGGGAAGGAGGGAAGGAAGGAAGGAAGGAAGAAGAGTCTGAACTCTCTTGTGCGTGCGTGCGTGCGTGCGTGCGTGCGTGCGTGCGTGCGTGCGTGCGTGCGATTGCGAGTCAGCCAGTGAGTGAGTGATTGAGAGCCTTTTTGTAGAAATTGTGGATGCTACAATGTAAATAAAATGTTTTTATTGAATGCCATTATTTTTTTACTTCTGTGCTATTCTGTAGTACTGTCTTTCTAGGCTTAAATTGAGGAGTTATGATTGATGATCAGATTTAGTTTAAACTTGTTACTGTACAGACTGCACAGAGTACAGAGACAACAAAATGCAATTTCGTATCTACAGTACAGCTGTCATGTCCAACTCCAAGGTAGCCTCGGTACCACTGCTATGCCAACAAAATGTGGAATGCCAAAAAGTGTAACTCCTTACGCTCCTTCAAAACTGTCATAGAGAACATTTATTTATTTAGACAGGGACAATGCTCATTAATAAACACATCAGTTTTCACATCCATGTAAATGGGCCAGAGTTAACCATAATCTAATTTCCATAGTCCCTGCAGGCTCTTTAAAAAGTGATGATAAAACTATCCATACAAAAACACATACAGGTACAATACAATACAACTGTAGCTTCGATCTATGATCTAGCCTTCGTACACACATACACACATATGTTTGTTTTTTGGATTATTAAAACTAACCACACACGGCAGGACTAGTTCAGTGAGTTCATCTTGGTCGGTATAAGATCCTTGTTTCATGAGGAGATGAGGACATTGTCCTTGGCAGTGACAATGAGAGCTGTGTGGATGCAACGTAAGCGTCCTATCCTGCTGTTGCTGGGAGCAATTCTACTGGCCAGCTATATGTCATTCATAAATGGATACAACCCATTAAAAACGAGTGACCATGAGCAGGACAAAGCACCTTTGGTACCAAGATTTACAGATTCGGAGCCAAGATTTTCACATCTGGAGCCAAACATCAGTAACCTCCGTGAGTCGAGCAATAATTTATTCATCTCCTATTGTAGGCCTATGACATGAATACATTAATATGGATATAATTGCCCAAATTATTCAATTGTAATTGTATGCTTGCTAATTACTTATAACATTAGTGTACGATTGTTTGTCTTAATCGTAAACGGTAGAGCAGGGTGTACATTACACCCGATGGTGCTGTGATGCCAGTCCAGGGGTGCTGCAGAAGTGGAATACTTTGATAATATTTAAGCTAGATTTGATCAGCTGAATAAGCACATTTTGGAAATATGACAAATTGATTTGAATAAGTGATCATAATGCAAATGGGTTTCTCCCTACTATGCTACTCATTCTTGATGTATCTAATTTAGTCTCCCTTGTGTTGACAGAGAACTTGATTAAAATCTTGGAACAAAAACAGGATGCCATGCAAAAAATGCTTTCAGAAGACCGCGAGAATCATGGAAGAGTCATATCTGCAATGAAAGCCTCACTGGTGAAAAAGCAGCTAAATAATGGAGAACAACTTGACCAGAAGCCAGAACAGGGAGAACACGCTGACCAGAAACTGAAGATGAAGAAGAAACTGTTCCCCGATTCTTACTTGTTCAAGGACTGGGGGGAGGATCTATCTGAAGATGAACAAAAAGAAGCACAAGCTCTTTTTATGAAATATGGTTACAATGTTTTTCTCAGTGACCGCCTAGCTTTAGATCGAGTTCTTCCATATACCCACCACCCCAGGTAAGTGTGTGGTGTTTTTTTTATTGTATCTCCTTAGACTGGACAAGACCTACTGCCAGAAGTGTCTGACTCTGTAAGTAGCCTACAGGAAGTTCCAGTATACTCAAGAAAATATAGCCCTATACTTCCTGTACTTGTGGTAGGTCCCCCTTCTTAAATATAGGCTAGGCCCCTCCCACTGGACCGTACCAACTCTAATTGATTCCACAATTAACAGCCCCATGTCCAGAGACAATAACTACTTTAACACATAATCACATGTAACCCTTGTATAATTCACATTTAAATAATTACACATCATCCACAATAATTCACATATTTACAAAACTCTTGATCTGATCCAGTGGGATGGACTGAGCATGCTCCCTATGGAGTCAGGCACTATAAAAGGCAGCCTCATGCTACAATCGGGTCCTTCCCCACTGGTCAGCACCAGGAAGCACTGTGGTAACACATGTCAAACATTCTCCAAACATGATTCACAACTTGGAGAATAAAGGTGAGACTTTAACCCATTGTTGTGTCCTCATACATACATACATACAGTCATTAAACATGAGAACACAAGAAAACAGTTCAAGTCATCTATTAAATGAGTCAGTGGCAGGGTAATCTGGTGTACAGTATGTAAGTACTGTACTTTTCAATGAGTCAGTGGCAGGGTAATCTGGTGTACAGTATGTAAGTACTGTACTTTTCAATGAGTCAGTGGCAGGGTAATCTGGTGTACAGTATGTAAGTACTGTACTTTTCAAGCCATTTGAAAATAGCCAAATTGTTGCAAAGTTGAAATTGGACATTCTGCACAATGAGTACTTATTTTTGAATTCTGGACTTTTACTTGTAAGGGAGTATTTCTACAATGCAGTATTGATAGTTAGTTACGCCTGACACCCCTGTTATGATAACTGTATTCTACGTATTGGACCCTCGTCTGGTTCTGGTGTGTGATGACCCGGTTGGCATTTCCATGGTTCGGCGGCGGACAGACAGACAGGCCGGCCCGGGAGAAGATTAACATGACACGAGACTTGGTCACATCAAAACGTTCACAAGGTTTATTCCACTTACAGCAGCATATATATCTTGGATACTTCATGTCCTAATGACGTCACAGACTAGACATCACAATCCCTGCATGCCAGCAGCGGCCTTCAGCCGTGCTCTAACACAGCTCCACTCTTATGTTACCATTAAGGCAGGCAGTACACCATACATACAAGTACATTGCACGTATCAGTACCGAGTATCCGAACACAGCACCAAGTATCAGAACACTATAATACAACAGTCCACTCTTTCGTCATATAAGGACGACGTCATCTGATACTGTATTTATAATGCGGAAAAGTGTACAATCACGTATCGATACCAAAAAACCTGGACTCCTGCCAGGGAAATTGTATCGAGCCTCTCGTTTATGTGATCTCTTTGCTTAATCAATAATCATTGATCAATCTCTGAGCAAGCACGCGCACGCCACCTGATTGTACACTTGAAACACAGACATAGGTGTAGAGAGAGAGAGAGAGAGAGAGAGAGAGAGAGAGAGAGAGAGAGATAAAATAGGAAACACAGAAAGAAAAGAGGAGGAGAAATCAACAATAAATACAATATATAATATATACTATATAATATACAACATATACACGTGGGGATAGGACAGGGTACATTAAAATATACACTCAACCTGAAATCATCCTGAAATCACTGATTATGTTTAAATTAGTTCATTTCTAACTAATGAATAATCACACTGAATAATGAATAATCACACTTAATTTCAACACCACAGGATTAGTTCATTCTAATCTATTCTCTCAGTCTAGCAGGCTTACTGGCATTTCTCCCTTCTTCGTCATATCTTATCTAGCACATGTTGTTGATCTGTCTGGGACGGAAGTACAGCCTGTCTTTACCTGGACTGGAACAAGGCAACCATCTCTGACATTTATAACTGACCATTGCCCCTACATCTAACCACTCTTTTATACCATTCCACACTGGCAGTATGCCTGCCTCCCTTATCTCTGGAGGCCCTCATTCCTACAGGGGAATGTGTGGGTGTCATGTATAGGGACAGTGTGTAATGACAGCACATAAACACATATTTGACATTGAGACACAAGAAACCAGTCATTAAATAATAAAAAGAAAATGTTCCATCCGTTCAAGAACTGAAAATGTTCCCGAAACTGGCTTACTCAACAGAAAATGTTCAAGACTTACTCCACCAGTCCAACACTTACTCCAACAGTCCAACACTTACTCCAACAGTCCACTCTTACGACCCTACTCCACTGGAACCGACATGGCACAGAGCCCAAGCTACAGTTCTCCATACCGGCGACCGCGCGCCATTGTCCTGTACCGAATCCATCAGATAGTGCGCAGATGCATATGGCCCTGGACGCACCAGCATGCGTCATATAGACCTGGCCGTGCATTGTTGATGATATAGCATCCCGCTTACTCCATAAACATCGCGCGCGAACAAATCTCGCGCACATTCTGCTCCAGGATGCTTGTCTCATATAGTCTGAGCAAAATAGGTCTTCGTCACAATGTGACTACTTCCTATTTCCTTCATGAGTTCAAGACCTGGAAAATGGTCATAGGACGTTGTTCAAATGGCACACTTGCGTCACTGCGGTCTAGGCCGACACAGACCCTCCTGGCCTGCCGACGTGTGACCTGTCAGATGCAGACCCTTGCAGGACACACTTGCGTCACTGCGGTCTAGGCCGACACAGACCCTCCTGGCCTGCCGACGTGTGACCTGTCAGATGCAGACCCTTGCAGGACGCGGCCTGCGTCCGGTGGCTGGTCTGGCCCTCTTGCAGACCTACCGGGGTCTGCAGTACCGATGTGATGGCCCTGCTGTAGGCCGTGGTCTGGCCCTGTTGTGCTGTGGCGTCTGGTGTAGGCCGTGGTCTGGCCCTGTTGTAGGCCGGGCGCAGGCCCTTCTGTCAGACCCTTGGTCGTGTTCTATGCCCGAGGCGATCTCCCTTCCCCGGCTGAACGCTTAGGCCTTCTGGACCTGGTGATACACCAGTACTGGGGCCGGAAACCCACTCAATTTCTGTATTTTCCCGTCTGCTGTCCGTCTCCTGTGGACAAAACTGAAAAGCACTGGGTTCCCCCCCCCCAAACAGAACAAAGATACACACGCATACTGTGTGTGTGTGCGTGGGAGCTTCATATCCCATCCTCATACTATATTGATTTTACTTCATCAATATTCCGCCAATCAATCAATCACCCATCCAAGGGGAATAATAATACAATTAAAAATTCTAAATGTGTATTTTTGAGCATGTGACGTGTCTACTACTTACATGAATGACCCCTGACACTGGTGCTTTCCTGACACCTCCGCTTCGTGTCTGCCCACCTGCTCTGTGTAAAACAATTTCTACAGAGCTCTCTGTGTTCTCAAAACAAGATAAGCTAACAGGGCCTTGCTTTACCACAACAAGACACCAAGCACAGACACTCAATTGTTATGGGTTAATTTGTTAATTCTTTCAGACCATTTGCCCTTGCACATGCAAATACAATTTGTATTTGCCCTCTTGAAACACAATTAACCAGACACATTTCATCAAAAAATGGCGTTTGGGGAGATAGAAACATGAATGATAGTTATTCAGCCTGACGCAGATCCTGGTTCAGCATGACTGCATTCCTGTGTGTTTCTGTGAAAAATAGAAATATATTAGGGTTAGGGGTTAGACAGTCCACTCTTAAACACGCTCGTGAGTTTTACCACAGAATATTATATGGACTACACATGGTGGACCCCCCTAAAATATCTAATGAACAATTCACACACACCAGTCCATACCTCAGACTCTTTTGACCATATTCTTTCCCTGGTCCTTTATAGCTTGACGGACCTTTCATAATTTGGCCTTTTCTATGCTGAATCACACTTCATTTAAATCCTTTATTTATTTGAACCGAATACGCACCCTTCTCTCACTCCTCCCACAAAACATGCGTCCATGTTGTAGGTTGACAAGAAGCGCCCGTTCAGCCTACTCTACAGCCTACTCTGCTGAGCATCGTTTCTGGGGTTACCCTAACAACTTGAACTTAGTAATTAATAAACTCGACTTGGGTTTTTTTTCCTAACCACACTTAATGTTTAATACAAATTATTTCAGGCCTGTTGACTAGATTAGTGCACTGACTATCTTACTACACAAACGCTTACTCACCTATTTTGTCTAACCTTACCATAACATTGTCCCAAAACACCAAAACAAAATCGTCTGTCTCAAGATCGATTTATTCGTGAGCATATATCCGTTCCTTCACAGGTGTATCTACTGAATGGGACCTACCGGTATATGTTATATAGGGTGTATGTGCTGTAGTCCTGTACTAATTTAATACACTGTGGTTATTATTTTAAACTTTTCTATTCTCCCTAGTCTCCACATTTGCCCTTACTTATCCGGACCTTATAGGCCTAACGTTGGACTAACCCCATGGGACTCAATTACTTGTATTGTAATTGTAATTGTAATTACTTGTATAATTCACTATTGACTGGTCCTAGGATCTATACAGTATTGGTTTTATATTTTATTTTATTATTGGAGTTCCCTTCCAAATGGATTACAGCTGAGCTTATAAATTGCACCAACTTCTGGGCTAAAGAATGAATTAGCCCTTCCTTACTTGAGTCATAATATACTTGATTTATTGACTTTTAATACTGAAAATGTCAATTCTACCCTGATGCACACACGTACGCGCGTACCTCCCTTTGAACAGGCACTTCTTCCTAGACCAAACAACCCTGTTGTCTATCTTTCTGTGTGTGTGCGTGCGTGTGTGCGTGTGTGCACATTAGTATGCGCCTCTGAGCTGTTCTACCTCTATATGTGAAAAAAATAACTTGCCACGTTTTTCCGAATTCCACATAAAACTGGTAAAATAAATATTTAGCATTCCCATTCCACATCGTACTCCGCTGTTGCTGTAGATATGACCCCAACACTTCCTGTAGTCACGTGATGGAAGTGACATGCAGAAGTGAGATGCACAAACCCTTAATGTTCATTGTTCAATTTAGTGTGGTCTCAACACACAAAACGCATGACATCAATGTGTCCCCCCGACACAACACTTCCTGTTCAGTGCAAAACACATGTTCAGTGGTAAAACTCCACAAAATGTCATTCTGCTTCCTCTCTTAGTACAAAAAGAAAAGGTCCAGGTTCATTGTTCAGTTCAATCGCTTGTGTGCTCAACACACAAACCATCGCATGACATCAATGTGTCCCCCGAACACCCATGTCCCCAAAGTTCAGTGCCAAAAACAAATGTTCAGTGGTAAAACTCCACAAAATGTCTTTCGGCATCCACTCTTAGGACAAAAAGTCATTGTATTGTCTTTCTGGTTGAAGTTCACCCCCCCTTCGGCTGGGTGGGTGCTGGCTGGGTGGGCAGATGACGATTCAGCTTTTAGATGTGACAAAAAATGGGAATTATAAATATTTTTAATACACTGGGTATATATATATATATATATATATTTGAATGTGGCAGTTTTACTAAAATGTTTTTGAACATAAATGTCGACAAACTTTCCACTTCCTTTTAGTGTGTCTGTGTGTGTAGTTGTATGAGAAATGTACACACATGGAGTGCTTTGACTGCACTAGCATATGAACTGACCTCAGGCTGACACATCTTGAATCTGACCTGGCCTCCCAGGCTGACTCGCTTAAAATATATCCTGTCGTACCTGAGTCATTTCATTATGGACTTATATGCTTCAGGCCTGTCTGATTCATATTCCACACACCTCCCCTCCATATGGGACACAAAATTTGGGATCATGAATTTGGTGCAACCTAAAAAGCTGTCTAATGATTGTATTTTGACTGGAACTCCACCAAATTACTGCATTATATCAGAATAATGACTAACTTTGCTTCCTGTATTGGCTTACATTTCTTGATACATACTACTTAAACTTGAAGTAAATGTACTTAACCTGGCCAATTTTGAGCTATGACACTTAGTGAACGATTATCGAGCTTGTAGATCTGCTATTTTTAGTTCTCTACTGATACCTCAGTTGGGTCCCTATATGTTCTATCTACAATGACTTTTAATACAAATGATCAGAGTGGAATCCAAGTTTTGCTGTGGGAAACACACCACAGGCTTAGTACACAACCTGTGCTTTTTCACAGGCGTACCCTGTTAGACAACATCTAACAGATTAATTAAAACAACAGGCAAAACTCTCAGCTGTTGTGCGGACAAAGTAGGCTATTCATCCGGCTTATAACCTCAGCTGCGATGCAACACTGATGGCCACTGACCTCTACAAGGAAAGTGTAATAATCACTGCTGGCGTACCAAACGTCAGTCTAAATATGGACTCTAACCATATTGCTGCGCGTATCTAACTACGCAGTCTTTTTCCAAACTCTGTCAAGTCACAAGAACTACACCAGTCCAACTTTCTTTAACTTTCACTGCAGATCTATTTCACTCCTGATAAATACACTTAGTTTATTTGTTTACTTCACTTATGTCCAGTGGTCAATGTCTCATCACCACGTTGTTCCTTATGCTCCTAAATGTCATGGCATTATGTTTATGGCTATAATATGTTTTCATTTGTCCCATTTAATATCTTGACTGAATTCCATTCAGTCTCCTAAATCGGCATAATGAAGGGTCTATTATTGTCTGAGCCTACATGTATATGACCTTGGCTTAATGAGATAAGAGATAACACACTCCGTGAAGGGACTCTTTTGCTGTGTGTGGTGAGTTATAAACAGTTGGCTGCGTCAACGCTCTCCCGGCTTTTCTCTTGGCCCATTGAGAATTTCTCTTCTCACTGTGGGTCAGAGAAATGCTTGTCTCTGCTGATAAGGTCTCGACAAGTTACCATGGCTACGCCATCTTGAGCGCCCGAGGTGCGGGACAGAAAAGAGGAGTTCTACGTCTCCGCTTCTTTGCTACAGCGTTCATACTGAGTTGCAAACTTTTCCTCAAAAAAAAACTTTATAGCACTTCTAATCCTTATTTTGAGGATATCATTTTATTATTATATTATTTAACTATACGCACAATACATGTGCCCAATCATACCAGGCCTATATTTGCTTTTTTTTTTTTTTAGTGATTATTAGCTCTCATACTGAGAGCTACATATTGACCTTGGGCTTCGTGAGGGAGTGATTCTTACTAGCTGACTGCTGTGGGGGAGGTTTATAAACAAGTTCACAACACTGCTCTTTCGGCTTTCCTCCCTTGGCCCAGTGAGAAAAGAGATAGCTTCTCCTCTTCTGATAAGGCCAGTGTGCTGGTGAAAGAAATCACCAAGTTGCTATGGTTACGCAAGCCTCTGCGCTCTCCCGTCGCGAGAGTATGGCCCGTTGATCAGAAAAGATGAATACTCGTCTCTAACGGGCTCTACCAACCAAAAACGCTTACAGCTTTCTCAGAACTTTCTATGCGCTTCTGGTCCTTACTTTAAGGCCTTCCTTTTCTTTCGAGTACGTTTGGTGTACTGACTTTTCCAGCTCCCAGGGCAGGCTAAATAGACACTTTACACTAATCAAACATTAGATTACTATATTTCTGACCTTTCTTCCCACACAGATTTTGGCCACTTACATCTTGTAGATTGGCTATTTTGCACACTCATTTAAGTGAAATGAAACAGAAACTACTCATTGTCTCACTGAATACTGATTAATATTTCACTTATTCAATCCATCAGCCCCCTTAGGTTAGGGGTTGTTTTAACTTTGTAATCGCTTAACATTCAACTCAATACACAGAGTGTAGCTCAGCAGCATGCCAGTGTTATATGAAAACCCCAGGGATAACACGTTAAACCACTCTTATATGCCCATTTCCTTGGCATATTTGGATGAATGTAGCAACTACTGTGTATTCTTAAAGCGTGACAGGGAAACACAACGTCACTTTACTTGCACATGTCCACCCCTCTTTCTGGGGGTATCTTAACTTTGACTGTCCATTTGCGACAAGACACAAAACACAAAACACAAAAGAATTGACAACCACATGGAATGCACAACGATGTCAGTTCACACACCAGCCCTTATCACTGCTACCTTGAAATTGGTAGCTAAATCTAGCAGTGACTTTTGACCATGACCAGAGTGTAACTAAAGTTTGCTGTGGGAAACACACCACAGGCTTAGTACGCTTATCTCACAGACGTACCCTGTTAGACAACATCTAACAGATTTATAAAAACAACAGACTGCAGCATATACTCACAGCTGTTGTGCGGACAAAGTAGGCTCTATTCATCCGGCTTATAACCTCAGCTGCGATGCAACACTGATGGCCACTGACCTCTACAAGGAAAGTGTAATAATCACTGCTGGCGTACCAAACGTCAGACTAAATATGGACTCTAACCATATTGCTGCGCGTATCTAACTACGCAGTCTTTTGCTAATGAACCTCATTAGGCTTATATATGGACTCTAACCATATAGCTGCTTGAACCCAAACAGTCTTATCTCTTAACTCTGTCACGTCATTAAAAAAAAAAAAAACTGTATAAGTCACTTAAATGTTAAATTAGTCGGGTCTATATCAGTGAAATTTGGAAGCATGTAATCTTGTGGGAACTAAAAAAAAAAGACAAGATTTAACTAAGGTAAACCCTGCATCATAACCTATATGTTACCAGGCAAGAGGAGAGGCACTTTTTCTCTAGATGAAGAGTAAAATATATGAAGTGACTCACCTCCTGCATCTGGTCCCACTAAACTGACACCATTTGTTATGATAACTGTATTCTACGTATTGGACCCTCGTCTGGTTCTGGTGTGTGATGACCCGGTTGGCATTTCCATGGTTCGGCGGCGGACAGACAGACAGGCCGGCCCGGGAGAAGATTAACATGACACGAGACTTGGTCACATCAAAACGTTCACAAGGTTTATTCCACTTACAGCAGCATATATATCTTGGATACTTCATGTCCTAATGACGTCACAGACTAGACATCACAATCCCTGCATGCCAGCAGCGGCCTTCAGCCGTGCTCTAACACAGCTCCACTCTTATGTTACCATTAAGGCAGGCAGTACACCATACATACAAGTACATTGCACGTATCAGTACCGAGTATCCGAACACAGCACCAAGTATCAGAACACTATAATACAACAACCCCTACTGGGGTATAGGCCGTCGACAAGGATCCTCCAGCCTCTTGGTGTCTGCCTGGAGATCCCGCCGCCAGCTGTTTTTGGGCCGGCCTCTGCTTCTCTTTCCCTGAGGGTTCCAGGTCAGCGCCTGTCTGGTGGTGTTTGATACTGGTTTGCGCAGTGTGTGCCCGGTCCATCTCCATCTTCTTTGTCCAATTTCTTCTGTTGCAGGAAGTTGTTTAGTTTTCATCCATAGATCGTTGTTGCTTATTTTGTCCGGCCAGTGAATTTTTAGGATTCTCCTTAGACATTTGTTTATGAATGTTTGTACTTTGCTTATTGTGTTCTTTGTAGTTCTCCATGTCTCTGCCCCATAGAGCAGGACGGATTTAACATTGGAGTTGAATATTCTGATTTTAGTTTTTTGTTGAATCTCCCTAGAGCGCCAGATGTTGCAGTATTGATACTAAAGTAAAAAAACTATTAGAAGAGAAAATATCTAAGGTGAAATGTTGGGTAGATTACATTAGACTGACACAATTCCAAAATACAGAAATATTTTCTGATTAATACATTTTGTTCTATACTTGAATAGGTGTAAAGAAAAGAAGTACCCAAAGGACCTTCCAAGTATGGCAGTGGTGTTGATCTTCTTGGACGAGGCCCTGTCTATCATCAAGAGAGCCATTCGCAGCATCATTGACCGAACACCCAAACACCTGCTGAGAGAAATCATTCTGGTGGATGATAACAGCTCCAATGGTTGGTATGATAAGAACAGCGTGGTGAGTCGTGACATGTTCATGTTTAATGCAGTAGAACAACACACGCACGCACTCACACACACACACTTCATTAGATGCCTTACCACCCACGGTCCCTCCATTTTTAGGATAAGGAATTGTTCCACTTAAATCATTTCACTGTTTCAACCATTTCTCCTACCATGGAATGTCTGGGTCAACAGACTTCACTCCGGAATAGCAAAGACCTAACTCTATCTATGATTTGAGTGTCTGATCTCTGTGAATGTTGGAAATGAATCATTTATGAATTTTGCCCAATCTTCAAATCACTCCCTTATTCTTTGTCGACAGTTTTATATTCATCCTGTTTTCTCTCTATAGAGCGTCGCAGTCCCGGCGCACACGCGCGCGCCCCCTACCAGGGCCCAGGAAATGATTCCACGTTCATTTTCCTCATATACATTTTAAAAAGTATTTATTTAAAGACCTTTTAAGCGTCGTACAAAGCCAACTCGAGTTGTGAGAAATCATGAAAGTAAACACAATGTTTTGGGCCAAACAAAGAATTAAAAAAAAAAATTAAATCAATCATAAATATATCAACAAAATATAAAAAAGGCAACTTGACATGGTTATGTCCATGCAGCGTCTATTCAGCCAGCTCTTCATGGAGGACTTAAGTTATTGGCTTGCATGCAGGTAACCTAGCCGCAATTTGCAACTCTAGATTTTTTTACAATGGGCTGAATCTAGAGTTGCAACAGCCTCCATCCACTTCCTATTCATCTTTTTTGGTTTGTGATCTGCTTGTCTTAAATTACGTTAAACTCACCAACATTGCAGCTGCAGTCCAAGCTTGAATTATCCTCTTTCAATCTGCCGAGCTTGTTTTTCAAAAAAATCCCCCGTAGACATGTTATGAGCTACTTTCTGAGCAGGTAACCCATTCCACAGTCCTTTCCCATACAGCTTCTGAATCTACATGTAAGTAACTATAATTTTGATAATCAGCTTATTCACTTAAGTGTTTAATATTCAATAATGAAAGTTAGCCGGGATGATAAACAGCAACTACCGGTAGGCCTATATGTTCCAAATCCATGTTGAATGCAGGCCCATTCATAACCTCCCTCTGTTTTTCCTTCTAAAATCAGAGGACCTTAAGGGGGACCTTGACATATACGTTAAGTCCATTCAGGAACAGAACCCAGGGCTTCGTATTGGGAGAGTGAGGCATGGTGAGCAGCTGGGGTTGGCCTCGTCCAGGATCTCTGGATGGACGGCTGCTACTGCTGACGTGGTGGCTATCCTGGATGCTCACATCGAGGTCCATGAGATGTGGTAACCTGATACAGATCTCCATGCTTAATCTTTTTCCGCTTATATTTTGCCATAAATGTTTATAAGTTGTTATACATGATTACAAACATATATAACGAGTGTTATAATGCCTTATAAGCACATTATAATGCATTATAAATTAGCTTATAATGCATTATAATGGCGACCTTAATATAAAGTGTTACCAAAATGGAATACCAGTAAGACGCCCTGAGGGCGAGGTCGCGTGCACACATCCGCCGGGGTGAAGGCAGTCTGCTGTGCGGGGGCTGCACACATCCGCCTGGGTGAAGGCAGTCTGCTGTGCGGGGGCTGCACACATCTGCCTGGGTGAAGGCAGTCTGCTGTGCGGGGGCTGCACACATCCGCCTGGGTGAAGGCAGTCTGCTGTGCGGGGGCTGCACACATCTGCCTGGGTGAAGGCAGTCTGCTGTGCAGGGGCTGCACACATCCGCCTGGGTGAAGGCAGTCTGCTGTGCGGGGGCTGCACACATCCGCCTGGGTGAAGGCAGTCTGCTGTGCGGGGGCTGCACACATCTGCCTGGGTGAAGGCAGTCTGCTGGGCGGGGGCTGCACACATCCGCCTGGGTGAAGGCAGTCTGCTGTGCGGGGGCTGCACACATCCGCCTGGGTGAAGGCAGTCTGCTGTGCGGGGGCTGCACACATCCGCCTGGGTGAAGGCAGTCTGCTGGGCGGGGGCTGCACACATCTGCCTGGGTGAAGGCAGTCTGCTGGGCGGGGGCTGCACACATCTGCCTGGGTGAAGGCAGTCTGCTGGGCGGGGGCTGCACACATCTGCCTGGGTGAAGGCAGTCTGCTGGGCGGGGGCTGCACACATCTGCCTGGGTGAAGGCAGTCTGCTGTGCGGGGGCTGCACACATCCGCCTGGGTGAAGGCAGTCTGCTGGACGGGGGCTGCACACATCTGCCTGGGTGAAGGCAGTCTGCTGGACGGGGGCTGCACACATCCGCCTGGGTGAAGGCAGTCTGCTGTGCGGGGGCTGCACACATCTGCCTGGGTGAAGGCAGTCTGCTGGACGGGGGCTGCACACATCCGCCTGGGTGAAGGCAGTCTGCTGTGCGGGGGCTGCACACAGCGGGGGCTGGCGCCATGGCATGGCAACATATGAAATTAATTCTGTACTGGCCATATATGGAGTGTGTCTTGCGTGTACAGGGTTTGATGAGGTCAGTTCAACATATGGAATGTCAGAACAGGTCAGTTCCATATATGGAGATCCGAAGGGTGGCAGCGTGGGCAGTGTCTTGAGTGTTGTAACGGTTTCCCAGTTGGATGGTTATTTGTCTTAGGGGTGCCAGGTAGATTTAGTCTACCAGAGAAGTGTTTCTCCTTTTCTTATGAGTTCTTCCTCATCTGGGTTAACCACTGGTGAAACCGACACAGGACTTACATATTAAAATGTAAACCCTTATACCAAGAAATAACACACAACACACTTTGTCAACTCAGTTTCAAGTTATTATATTGAATTTCACCAAACCCAAACACACACAGTTCATCAGTTCATGAAACAATTAAGACCCAATAGTTTGCAATGTTTGTAAATAAACCAAAATAGACAAAAACAGGTAGTCAGCAACTTAAAGTACCATCCATGGTTACACACGTAACCTCCGCTCGAAACCACCCGTCAATTCATTGCGTCTCAAACTCTCAGTTCATAAATAAATAAACGGTGTATTGTTCCAGATCCACGCAACGCAGACGCAACGTGAATGTTAGTAAACAAAAGTATAGTCCGTCTGTCCGAGCAGCACGGCTCTTTAATCGTCTCCAAAACAACAAAATAACAAACAAAAGAGGCTTGAAATAATAAAGGGGGAAATACCACTGCTCCGTGTGTGATAGGTGACAGGGACAGAGACAGGTCAAGATGCGGGGATCGTTGTAGTTGGCCGTTGGTCGTCCGTGGGAATGGTTGTTTGTAGCTCTGCAGGTTGGTTCACGCCCGAGGCTACGCCACTTTACGGAGCAAAACGACACGGAACACACTCGAATCGAGGGACTAACTTCCTCGTTCACGATTCACATGACAGGTCCACCGCTGACGGGTTTTGCTCTCACACTGCCTGTCTGCCTTCACACTCGCTCGCGCACCGGCGCAATCAACGGGGCATTTTAGAATAGGTGGTTCCCAGGGGTGAGTGACAGGTGTCACGAACAGACGGCTCGGGGACCATTTCGGGCCGTCACAGTGTACAGGGTTTGATGAGGTCAGCTCAACATATGGAATGTCAGAACAGAGCTAAGGGTAGTGTCTTGAGTGTATAGGATTTGATGGGGTCAGATGAGGTCGATCAACATATGTAATGAATTAACAAACTGACAGGTGTGTTGACTGACAGGTTTTGCAGGTTTTCATAGTAGAGCCATTCTACTGAATTGGTTCAAATTCAGAGTTGGAAATTCTGTGAAATTGATATATTTCAGAAAAACTTTGGCCATATTCATGTTGCACCAGAGGGACACATATTTAGTAAAGGTACAGTCAATTATCATATTGTATTTTCATATATTGTTTTGAATATATTTACACTCCCAAAGAATGTCACTACCGAAACATAGGATTACATTTACCTTAGAATAAAGATTCTTATTTTTAATCTATTCATCTTTTTTTCCATTCCCCCCAGTACAGACCATTTGTAAAAGAATGTACGTGGTTTCCACAATTATATCCACTAGCCCTTACCCGTTGTGAGATATTTTCCCCCATCTTGTGGCCGTGGGGGGTACTGCGCCCGGGCGCATTGCCCATTGTGTGGTGATGTAAAAACAATATTTGTACAGTAAATATGACAGTTGCGTCTGTAAAAAGCCATGGAGAGATGTGTGCTAATAGTGTGGCTCGGTCGGAGATAGACCACAGACGGAGACCACGGCTGTAAACGGCTGTAAATAAATTCATTATTAATCATTAATGTGTCAAATGGAAAAAAGGGCTCCGTTACGCCCTCCATATAATTATGGTCCATGCCTGTGTGAAAAGTGGGAGTGATTCGTGTAGTCAATGATGAGATAACGCGCTGTCAGTGACATTCAGACATTCAGACATTCAGACAGACATTCAGACATTCGCTGAATTATAGTATGATTAAAATTAATATTTTAACAGATCTTTATCATCTTTTATGTTGAATTATTAAAATCTAAATGCTATTTATTTGTAAAAGGTATAAAGTTGATTATATAGATTTCAGCATCAATGATAGTTGACATTATACATACACCTAACCAATCATGATCTGAAAATATTGGTTGATAACACACTATTTTTTTGTTTTGACTAAACAACGAGTGTTTCGGTATTGGCAAATCGAGTGGCAAAGTGAGTTTAACCTTGTTTAACATTGTTTAATACAATCAGATAAGACTTTTCTGTTTGGATGTATGGCCTGTCAAGTCCAGAAAATAGTTTTTGGCCACTCAGTAGGCGTTCCTGCATAACTTCCGGGTATGATGATGATGTCACGTGCATACCCTCTATATAGTAATTCATTATAAAAGCAATAACAATTAGTCAAATTTTCCATATACATTTATTAGGATGGACAATTTGAAATTCATATTTTAATTAAGCATTTTGTAGAACTAACTGAAACAATTCAAGTCACTTGAGCATGGATAGCCTACATATTTTCACAGATTTAGCTTTTCGAACACAGCTTTAGACACTAAGCTTCTTTGGACGTGCCTCTTATAGTGACTTTTTCAGGTGATTGGATTAAGATGTCCAATGTGACTTGAGCCACATTCAGAGGTGGTTTCAAATCTGATTCAAATCTGATTTGAGGTGATCTGTCTCAGTCTGAATGCAACAACCTGTTCTAAATCAGATTCCATGTGACTTGTATGTGACCTGTCTGCATTTAGACTTAATTTAAACAAATCAGATTCCAATCTGGATGTGGCACAGATCTGATTCAGGCTGGATTTGGCTGCCATTCTGAACACACAGATCAGATCTGGTCACTTGAAAACGGCAGTGTGAATGGTCAGACCAAAAAATAAATCAGATTTGACTGAATGTGACTGCAGTCTAAATGAGGCCTTACTTACTTATACTTACTTACTTACTTACTTACACAACTGATCCTTTCTTTTGCTTCCTAAGTATATTGGGGTTTGCTTTCTGTTTACTCTAGGGCGGAGCCTCTGCTGACACAGATCAAACTGGACAGAACGGTGGTGGTCTCTCCAGTGTTTGACAAGGTCAACTTCGATGACCTGGCTGTAGAGTCTTACCATGCTCTTGCCCATGCCTTCGACTGGGCCTTGTGGTGCATGTACGAGCGCTTTGGGCCTGAGTGGTACAAGCTCTACGATCCCTCAATGCCTGGCAAGTAAGTTGAAGTTAGGGCTGGGCGTATATGACTTCAAATCAATATCACTATTACTTCAAGGTTTTGCCGCGATTACGATTAATGATAGCAATTTGTGTAGGCCACTATTGTACAACAAAGTATAATACAGGGTTAAGGCACCAAGGTGAGGAAACCAATGGCAACTACCTCTAGGGGGGTAAGACACTTCAAACGGTTGTAACGGGGCCCGAGGCTCTACTCGTTTGTGTTGTAAGCTGCAGGAGACACAACCCAGATGAAACGAACGTACCTCCCCCTCCATACCAGGCCAGTAGAATCGTCGGCGCAGTTGGGTCAGTGTCCTCTCTGGTCCCGCATGAGCTGTCGACAGGTGGATCCCCTTCCATGCCTCCTCTCGTCTTGCCTTCGGGCACACGATCTGTATAGATATTCTTCTTGTCTATGAGGGTCCGCCCCCATATGATCTCACTTCTGGCCGGCACTCAGATCTGCTGTCCCACGGGCCACACATAACCCAGGGACCCATCTTCGTTGGTCACCGCTTCTACCCTCCGGCAGGTGGCGAACGCATCCTTACATAGTGTGTGCTCCTGGCGTAAAGGGCGAGAAACCCCTCTTGGCCATTTAAACAATGCATGCCAACAAGCATTTACCACGTTCATGCCATTAATCATTGGTTGTGTACAATGTTCGTCTGTTAATAAATATTTCAATTATTCAATCAAAACACATGCAGAATACACAATGCATTTGCGCCAAGATTATCATCATTAGTGGCATCACATTTATCCAGCATAGGGAAAATAAAGAAAAAAAACAAAAAAGAAACAGAGAACCCTTCTCCGTGACCCTCTCACAGGAACGCACCATCACTCTGACACTGAAGCCTGTTTTATACTTTGTCGTAAAATGGCGTCGCTCTGAGAAAATATCGAGCAAGCTCACACAGCTTGTAGATGGGCTGGCTACCTTCAGCACGCAATGCCATCGTATGACAGCAAATAAGTAAAATAAGAATTATTACTCTCTTCTGTATTAAATGTTTTGGTTGACATGTCAGCCAACATTAACATATGTCAAAAACAACCTCAAAGCGTGTTGCTTTGCTTCGTTTAAAATATGGAGATAAAAGAGGTTTCTGCCCGACAGCAACGATAACATCTTTCTCCAGGAGTCCTTCGGTCATGGGGATCTTCGCTGCAGACAGGAAGTATCTAGGAGAAATCGGGGTCCTTGATGAAGGAATGCAAGTATATGGTGGGGAAAACGTTGAGCTAGGAATCCGAGTGAGTCAACCACAACAATACAGCACATGAGAATTTGGGCTTGTTTCTGTGTTAATCTAGACACATGTCATTGAATCATCAGCATTCCAAGGGGTGGTTCTGTTTTTATGGAATTGTACTCTTTCCATCTTATTGTACTCTTACCCAGTCAGACAGAGGAGTGAGACAGGACTGTATAAGCTCCTCTCAAAATGTGGGAAGTAGACCTTCTCCAAAGCTGAGGTTTTAAATAATACTCAACAATACGTAATAATGTTTTCACAAAGGTTACAAGCACATACACAATCCTAGTAATTGCTTTATATAGTTAGGATCTAAATACACATAATTGTATTCATAGCTGTTAGACATAAGTCTCCTTTCTTATTATAAATTAAAATTATATAACTACAACGTGTAGTTTTGTGAGAGGTTTGGTTTGGCTCTGGTTAAGTAGTACAAATGCAAATGGTAACATTTACTGTACACAATATGTTGAACTGAACTGAACTCATTCTGCTGAATTATATGTTTAACACCCATTTACAGGTGTGGACGTGTGGAGGGAGTGTGGAGGTCGTTCCATGTTCCAAGATAGCCCACATTGAGAGGGCCCACAAGCCCTATATGCTAGACTTCAATAAGGTCATGAGGAGGAATGCCCTGAGGGTAGCAGAGGTGTGGATGGACGAATACAAACACAACGTCAATTTGGCCTGGAACGTGCCCTTTGAGGTAATGTAGGACAGTGGTCCCTATTCTCCTAACCTTTCAAAGACCCCCAGGTTGATGTTGTTTAGTCCACGCAACCCTGTTTTTTGGCTATATAGAAGTGTATATTTGTACGTCTCTAAATGTTACGATGAAGAACATGGTGGACCCTATTGTAAACTAGAACTGCACTCTGCCGAGTGCATACTTGCTTGTTGCACACTAGTAGGCCATAAATGGCCTACTAGTGCGCAAGCAGAGCGCGCAAGTACTTTCGACCGCTACAAACCGCTACAAACTGTCAAATCTCAGTTTCTGCCTCTATGTATATGTCATTTGTAAGTTGATTAGCGGTATACTGTGGTTACTTTGCGCCCTATGCACCGTCCCAGCCTTTCCGATGCGTATGCACCGTCCCAGCAATGACTAATGACTAGACATACATATACATATACATTATACTATATAGAGTATGTAGTTGTAATTTGATTAGCAGTATACTGTGGTTACTTGGTGCCAAAAAGTGACAGCCGTCTTTTTCAACCGTTTTATGTGTATGCAAATCTGTGCCTGGTTTGCTGGGACCAGATACCACATTACGTCATCGTTGAGAGCTGGGACCAGAGTACATGGTGTGTATATGTATGACTAGCTCTCAGTGATGACGTAAGAGAAATGGTCATCTGTGTAATCTGTCCCAGCAGACCAGGCACAGATTTACAAATTACTAATTTCAAATTACAACTACATATAGAGTATGTAGTTGTAATTTGATTAGCAGTATACTGTGGTTACTTGGTGCCAAAAAGTGACAGCCGTTTTTTTCAACCGTTTTTATGTGCAAACCAGGCACAGATTTGCATACACATAAAAACAGTTGAAAAAGACGGCTGTTACTTTGAAGAGACCAAGGGAAATTATTACTTGCGTGCTCTGCTTGCGCAAGTAACAAGTCTAATGCTTTATGGTGTTGTCCACAGTTAACAGTTTTGTATTGAGTTGTGCTTGAAATGTACTGTAATTCTGAAATCTGTTAATACATCTTTCAATCAATCAATTAATCAAAACCTCATCTATACTTTCCCAGAAGTCCACGCCCACAAAGGTAGGCGAAACTTCCGTGCCCGACTGTGCTTTCTGTTCCTCATATGTCACTGGCTTCCCCTCTGCATTGTTCCTGTTATAACTCCACACGTGACGGTGCTCTGCGCGCCTCAACGCCCCTCAACGTCATTTTTTATATGATTTACGTATGTGTCTGAGCAAATCGGCTATTTTGTCTTAACACAACCATTAAATGCCATTGACAATGATTGGAGAATTTACGTCTATATGTAGACGAGCAAATTGGCTATTTTCGTCCTACACAATGTGTCTAAGCAAATCGGTAATTTTGTTAAATTCCCATTGACGAATGGAGAATGTGTCTGAGCAAATCGACATGTTACGTCATGTGTGATTTTTTAAGTTAGATGCGCGGAAGGCACACAAACCTAGTTTGATACAATTAGCGATACAATTAGCGAGATTGTACAAGGTACAATTACAGGTGACCCTCATGGACCTAACTTTGAGAACCACTATCACACATTATACCGTAAAACTAATTCTGCAAGTTTCTCCCCCCCCCCCCCCAATCAAGGACCATGGGATAGATATTGGAGACGTGTCAGAGAGGAAGAAGCTCAGAGAGAAGCTGAAATGTAAGCCTTTCAAGTGGTACCTGGAGAACGTATATCCACAACTGGATCCCTTGGACGATTTTAGGGACGATCTTCTGGCTTATGGTGGAGTAAGTTTACGGTGGCGGTGGGTGGCGCTAAATTAAGCAATATTACACGAGAGACGAGAGGGTGTTTTTTATCGTCATTAATGCACACCTGCGGTGTCGTAGGAATTCGCCAGCAGGGCGTGTTCGCAGAAGTGCATGAATGACGAAACACCCTCGATAAATATTGCAATTATACAAGAGTTACCCTTAAAACTAAGATAATCGCCGAAGAATAATGTTTTTTCAATGACAGAAGTATAGCCACTACGACCACTGAGTCTGCTGCGCTCTGAGAGAAAAGCGCGGCTGAATTCTTTGTTTTGATTAGCCGTGCCATTATCGTGGTTTAAGCACGGCTAGAAAGCTGTTTCAACCAATCAGATTGCTTCCTCAAAACGACCTGTTGTATAATACTTAATGCACACCATACTGGGCATTCACTAACCGTGAAAAATGTGTTAAATAGTCGGGAGCGTGCATGGTAAAGAAAAAGCTAAAGGTATTAGCATTATTTGACATACATTTAATGATGGCGTTACTAGTACTACTGTAGCTGGATGATAAAATGAATAGGATTAAAGGGTGATGCTTGAAAGCATTTGTAGCATTTACTTTAAGGGCAAGGTGCAAAGAGCAAAACGTATGTGGAGAATGGCAGGAATTTTGGTTTTTAGGCCTAAGTGGTCAAGCCTGAGTTTCTTAAAAAGATCGAGAATAGATAAGATTATTGTGTCTAAGACTTTGGTGTTTAGATGTTGAATTTTATAAAAGTATGTAATACTAGTTTTTTATAAAAGCAATTCAAACTATTATAGGTTTTTATAAAATCATTAATATACTGTAAAACACTGATTTTATAAAATAGGCCTATAGATTTGATAAAATCAGTGTTTTCTTTTTAGAAAATATAGATTTTTGAAGATTTATAAGATGTACATTTTTAATGCAGAATTAATAATATAAAAGTAAACAAAAATAATGTAATGTAATGTTTGTGATAATGTAATAGTTTATAGACAGGTGCATTAGGGCCACAATTAAATAATGTAAGGAAGTGGCACTGATATTCCCTGTCTCAATTTATTTAATGAGCCTGGCCAATTTAATAAACAAGCTATTGGCCTGTGTTGTACAGCTCATAGTGTACATACTGTACACATCTCTTTCTGTTCTTGATTCGTGGAAAACAAAGATGATGAACATGAATACCAGCATGTGCATCGATCAAGGGCCACCAGGGCATACACCCATTGCACACCCCTGCCATTACTATAACCCTCAGGTGAGTATCATCTACACATGGAATTGTGGCCTCCTGAAAATGTTGTTGTTTCTGTTGGCAAATCTTTTTTCTTTATTTCAGTCCACTTATTACCGTGGGAGTGGCGAGCTATACATTGGCGGCATCACGTCCCACAAGTACAATGAGAACAGGTGTCTGGTTGATATGGGCGAAGCAAATTCCATCCCCGGCCTGTACGAATGTAAACAAGCTACGGAGAAGGGCATGAGCCGTTTCTGGGATTTCACTCAGGTACTGTGCTATTTGCCAACAACACAGTGTTAACTGCTTTCAACCTGGAGTCTCTATTTTGAGTGTTGTTATAGTTGAAAATCCAAAAACTCTTCACCATATTTTGTGGAGATTTAATGTTGTTTTGTTTTAATTTTTGTCGAAGTATATGGCGTGTGGTTTAATGCCAACCAGAACTATTCCAGTAAACTTTTGCAGGTGTACCACATAGAACATCTACTCATGTAGGTTTTCATTTCCTTACTAGTACTCACTATGCTATATATGCATTACTTATGTGCACTTTTGTAACAACAGCATACGCTCTAGTTCCCTATACACTTTAATAGGTTTTAATGGGTTTGTATTATGTACTTACTATCGATTTCTGCAGATATAGAATATTTTAAGTAAGTATATTTTACAACCATCTACTTTTCTAGTAGGTTCCCGTGAACTACTAAGCAATTATGCAGTGCTTACAATGAATATATCAATAGCTTCCTAGGAAATATACTGTATTTCATTACGATGTACTTTCCTGGTATGTAATTACTACTCAGGAGAGGAGAGACACACTTCAATCGTTGCTTTTCTGGTTCTCTCTTTTCAGGGTAAAGAAATTAAGAACAAAAAGACCAAAAGATGTTTGGAGATCACAGACAGTCAACTGGTGGTCCATGAATGTACTGGCCAGAGATGGGAAATCCAAAATATTATCAAACCTTTCTAGGAGATGAAGACAGACGTGTGTGTGTGTGTGTGTGTGTGTGTGTGTGTGTGTGTGTGTCAATTTATGTGCGCGTGTGTGCACACATAAAGGTGTGCGAAAACGGTCTTTATGTATGGCTGCAGACCCCCGGAAATTCATGGTTTACATCTTTTTATTTTCTCTTTTTTTCATTTTTTGTTAAATTATTGCCCTACTTCATCATACAAAATGTGTGAAAATAGAGAAACTACAAGCTCAAAATGCATCGCAACATTTGAGCTTGTAAATCGGCTTTTTTTTCTTCTTTTTTTTAAATTGATCATAAAAAGGTTTTTCAAATTCAAATTTTGAATGCAGGACTTGAGTATTGATTGCTACACTGTGGTATATTTCTAAAGTAAAGAAAACATCTATAAGTCTGTATATTTATTCTTCATCTTTTTCACTGTATGGTTTCACCATACTGTATGTGTATGATTTGGGTGATTCGTGCCTTGTTTAGCCTAGTGTATAATTTGTATTATAACAGAGTAGATCATCAAAAAGAGCTGATCTACAAGCTAATTATGTGTCGTATCATCAAATGGCGCATTTATATTAGGGGTGGGACGATTTAACTTACCTCCTGATTTGATACGATATTGATACCTATAGGGTGCCGATTTGATCTATATTGCGTTTCGCAAGTTACTTTGCTTTTATTATAGGCCTATACTTTGCGATTCCATTTTTAGATTGTGGCATTAAAAATTACGCTATATCCATGAATCACTTTTTTTTTGCCCACCGCTAATTTATAATTATGGCACCTTTTACCCAAAAGCTTTACATTCACACCGTCCGACGGCCAATGGAATCGACGCAATTAAGGCACCAACCTGCTCAAGAGAGCCAATTAATCCATTCTGGGTGGGAACCCCTGTTGGTGTTTTAAGGATTATGTTATAGTATAGCTATTGAAAAATAGCAGATCTACAAGCTCGTATATATTCTTTCAGAACTAACATTTTTAACTCAAATCTTTGCTTCTGGGGGGGGGGGGTCCCTGGAACAACATATTTTCAGATGGGGGTCGGTGGTCAATTTCATATATTTTTGGGGGTCCTTGGCATGAAAATGTGTGAGAACACGAAAACATGGGGTTTTTCAGAAAACTGTCATGATTTTATAGAAGACATTTGTAGAATCGTTCCCAGGTCAAAATGGGTTAAATGAGGTTTGATAAGTGTCTGGCTCAAGGATCACCTCGACAGTGGGGGAGTCCCACAGGGATGGAACTGTGAACCTTACTGTTTCCCAGGCGACCACTCTACCTCCTGGAGCCTCTGCTGCCCCCCCCCCCCCGATCGAGCCGCAGATCATTTGTAGATCAGCTTTATTTTGACACACGGGCGAAGCTATCGTGGTATCTAGCTATAGTATTAGTAGCCATGCATGCTTGTCCCTCACTATCAACTGAACACATTCCCTGTGAAGTTCACTTTGCTGTCAAAATGGCTGACCTGACATCAATAACAAGGTTTTTCTCAGGTTGCAGCATTTATATTTGGTGCTTTGGCAATTTAATTATTGCTTAAAAAATAGTCCATGGGCTCAAACAAGGATTTTCACTAGTGAGGGACATGCAAGGTATAGGAAATTGGAAATTGCGGAAATTGCGGGAAAAACATTTTTGGACCGTGGGCTATAGCCCATAGCGTACGGCACGCCGTTTTTCATCATTTTTGAGGACACACTCAACACACAACACTCCACAATTTGCTAATGTTTCTCATCCTCCGCAACACTCCGTAATTTGCTAATGTTTCTCATTTTCGTAAAAAAATATTTTTTGTAAAATAGTGCAATAATATTTGGTTCTTTTACTAAACTCATTTAAAAAAAAATAGTAATTCTTCCACTACTGAGTGGAATCAAACCAAGGATCTCTCACACTTAAAGACTATATTATAGACGTACGGCATACTATAGCGCGCCGTTTTTCATAATTTTTGATGATTTGACAAAATTTTTAAAAAACGATGGGTTATAGCCCATGTTTTTTGAAATTTTGAAAAAAAAGTTATCCTCGTTTCTCATCATTTTGGACCATGGGCTATAGCCTATATCGTACGGCATACTATAGCGCGCCGTTTTTCATCATTTTTGATGATTTGACAAAAATGAAAAAATGAAAAAAACGATAGGTTATAGCCCATGTTTTTTGAAAATTTGAAAAAAGAATTATCCTCGTTTCTCATCATTTTGGACCATGGGCTATAGCCTATATCGTACGGCATACTATAGCGCGCTGTTTTTCATCATTTTTAATGATTTGACAATATTGAAAAAATGAAAAAAACGATGGGTTATATTGAAGCGTGCACCTACACACGCACAGGCGCACATGCGTATGCACACCTGGACCTGTAAATGAACAACACAAAAACTAAGGCACTGGTGTATGCCATGCTTTTGAGTCGCTCTGGATTAAGAGCGTCTGCTAAATGCCTAAATTGTAAATTGTACTAGGCCTATACTTGTGTGAAAAGCACAAGTTGGCAGCTCGACAAAGTGCATTTCTAGTTGTTACTAGTATAACCACTTGTCACACACCATATTGTATCATCTCTTCCAAGGACATACACACATTGGCACTAACCAAGCAGAATCTCCCTTCCTTGTTTTTTCTTTTCTCAAACCCATAATTATTTAAGCCTCCCTTCATGTCATCTTGTCACATGGATCAAGATATAAATAAAATAACTGTATAAAAATACAATATTCTGTGTTCTCTTATCTTTTTTTCCTCCCTCTATCCGTCTCTCTCTCTCTCTCTCATCCTCTCTCTCACTCCCTGTTATATTCTCTACAGCATTTGGTGTTTACTACTATAGTATGTACAGTAAATTTGACAGATATGGATCATAGGTCGAACTATGTGAGCTCACTCTAGTTAGATCGTACTTTCATCTTTGCTTTAAGAACTGTCTTCCTGTGTTGGAGAAGCAGAACACAGTCAGTTATGCAAAAGGTTTTGAAAGCATTTTCTGGGATAAGCATGGAACAGAAAGACGTAATTTGTGACAGCGGAGTTGGTTCATTATACGTTACTCAATTTGCTCTACTGTGGCACAGCTGTATGTGTCTGCACGCACATTCACTCTTACTCCTGTGTTGTGTGTATGTGCGCGCAATATTACCATTCCGATCAGCATTATTCCTCCACACAGCTGTACTTGTAGATGTTCTCAACGTAACCTAAGATTCCATATCTGCCACAGTGTTGCTGCTGTATGAAAAAATGAAAAGAAATCTCTGCATGCCGAAACCTGCTTCTTCAAGTCAGCCATTCTGACAGTCTGACACACACAAAGGTACTGCTCATCCAGGCTTTGTGTTAAGGGATTAAGAGAGCAGATATGCTGCAGCCACAAAAAGAGCCACGTTCAAATTGCCACTTCCTCTCACATTTCCAGGCTGCTGCCTAGAAGTGCTGTGTGAGACTATCTGACACCCTCACCCTGACCCTAGATGGTCCCACTTGGAGCTATGGAAGTGTGATCTTGAATGGTCCATCAACGTTTAACAAGTGAGACCAAACTATGTCTGAATGTGTGCAGAGACACAATTGCCAAGTTAACTAAGGCCATGTTGTTAAATATATAATGATCCCTCCTAAGACATGAGATAATTGGTAGGGGAGAGCAGGGTCGGTTGATGCGCATTTTACTAATCCCTCCCTGCACAGAGATTAATTAATTTCAAGTAACCAAACTTTTTTGTGAACAAGATACACTTGTCCTCTCCCATTACCCCGAGTGTTTTTTCATTTTGGTGAAACGAGTCGGACGCAATCGGCAAGCAAAGAAAAAAAACCTTTCGTCCTGTCAAAAGCAAGATCAAGGACGAAAGACGCGGAAGTAAGAGCGAGATCACTTTGCTTGCCGATTGCATCCGACTCGTTTCACCAAAATTAAAAAACACTCGGGATGATGGGAGAGGACAAGTGTATCTTGTTCACAAAAAAGTTTGGTTACTTGAAATTAATTAATCTCTGTGCAGGGAGGGAATTAGTAAAATGCGCGTCAACCGACCTGTCTCTCTTCCAGTCTCCGCTACTTAAAGCGTGCAAAAACACAAAAGGGTCTGTAGCTCCGTCAATTTTAGGCGGAAATGGATAATTTTTTGTCTGCAAGGCTTTCGGGCACTGTGGAATCGAATGACGTCACCGGAAATATGCGACGAAAAGGCGTTGTATGGTATCCAGTCCGAGGTGCAACCGTCCTACCGCACCAACTGACCCCGCTCTCCCCTATAGAGTATTAAAAGAAACACAAAGATGGCTATGTGAAATAATTGCATTTTATCCTGAACTAGCCTGACACGGGGAAGATTTTATCACTGCATTCACACTACAGGACAGAGTTCCAGGTGGTTCCCCCAGTTCTTGACCAAAGAACAGCACGAGCCATCAAGTCCAATCAGTCATAAACGCTTCTACTTAAACCCAGAGGTCTAGACCAAAGGCAGCTGGGAATTGCCTTCCCAGCAGTGCCAGTTTCAGGGATGTTATGGTAGTTAGAATATCATAATTATACTGAGTCTAATATAGCAACTCATAATGTAATAACGGCACATAATGTAATAACAGTTCATAATGTGATAACCTAAATGTAGTAAAGGCCCATAATGTAGGCTAATAAGGTCACAATGTAATACATCATGAGAGCATAACATAATAATGGATTTTTGCATAATGTAATCATGTAATAATGTGTTACATGTAGCCGCTCAATTCACAGTTAATAATGTAATTACGGGTCATATTGTTGAGAAAAGTTTTACATCGTATCAGTATCATGTCAGTATCACAGGCAGTATCATTACTGCCCGGAACTGGGCCTTGATGATCAGGCTTTCAACACTGGGTAGACCACACTTCTGCAGGACCTCAAGATTTGACACCTTGTCCTACCACACTTGATGAGCTTATAGGTTATTAGTTCATAATGAATCGTTATTGTTGAGTTAAAACTCATAAATGGAGCATGGATCTTCTACAAGAAACCTCAGACAACTTCTACAGTCTCAACAACTACATCTCCCAGAGTGCATCAGCTGCTAGCTGGCTGCTGGTGCTCATTTGCCTGATTGAACACCTGTTAAAGGCTGATGGTGGTGACACTCAAACAAATATCAAACAAGATGGCGGAATAAACAAACCTATAAAGGCTGATACAGACAGCCACAGACACACACGTCCTTGTGTTTATTAATATAAGCCTTTATAACCAACCAAAGGGTGAAATAATGCACGTGCGTGCGTGCGTGAGTGCATGAGTGCGTGTGTGTGTGTGTGTGTGTGTGTGTGTGTGGTGCACACAGCAGTTACAGCAACAGTGGATGATCCAAACACAAATCAATCTGACTAACGGACCTGTTGAACAGGTGACCGGATCCAGTGGGCGGGGCTTTGGATTTAAATAGGAGCGGCCATGTTTTTTCCCAGCATGCTGTTTGGTTTGGGATCCACTTCATGCTGTCTGTGAGCAGAGCTGTTTGTTCCAAGGTAAGAAGCGTTTGTTTGAGAAAGACGGTTTTATCCTTGAGCACTGTTGTTGTTTAGACATTAAGATGATTTATAGGACTGTTTATTGTTTAAACAGAGTATTTATAAGACTGTTGTTTATTGTGACACTAAATGGACAACAATGTCAGCAATGTTTGTCCTTTTATAGGACTCGTTCTTTGGCCTTGGGCCTCGATCACACAAAAAAAACATTTGTCCTGTCTGTTTAATGGCCGCCCCAATGCATTTCCAATGGGAGGCACATGCTTTGACCAAACATTTGTGTTTGATTTTGGGGGGCAATCAAACACAGGCAGAGCCCAGAACATATGCTTATGTGTGACTGAGGCCTTGGGCCTTGATCGCAACAAAAGCATTGTCTTGTCTGTGAAAATGGCTGATCTACAAGCTCACAATGCATCGTGAATGTGATGTGACACATTGTGAGCTTTTAGATCTGCTATTTTCAAAAGGTTTTTTTCTGTTCAAAATGACCAAGTATGCAGATTGTCCCATTTGAAATGTTTAAGTACATTTTGATGCTAAAACCTTTTAACTTTGACTCAAGTTATATAATGTAGATTTTGAAGTTTAGATTTTTTTTTACCAATATCTTAAAGGGACAATTCACTTTAAAAAACTAACTTTTTGTCATTGTATTATCTACTCGGGTTTATGTGAACACTACAGACAGTTTTTAAGTTAAAAAGCTAAAATGAATATTTAAATACTGAATCAAGCAACTTAAAAGCTCTCTGCAGTGTTCACATAAGCCTGAGTAGACGATAAAGTGAAATATCCTTTTAATATTATATGAATTTTACAATGTATGAAATCTGGATAAAGAGTAATGTTGTTTTTATTTATGTCTTGCAGGTTAATCATGTGACCTTGGTGTCATGTGTGACCTTGGATGGGGTCATCAGGAGATGGCTGGTATTGATAATAGAGTGTCTACTCGGCTGAGCTGAAACGTATAACGGTGTCAACGAACGCTCCCTGAGATTACGAGGCGTACGGTGCTCGGGACGTATTGTGCCATACAACCTACGCGGCTCTATTAATACCGGCTATCTTCAACTGAGCGACGGAAGCCCCCCCATGGTATGTACCTGGATTACATGTGGCTGTAGTAGAAACAAGGGCAGTGTCACCATTACATGTCAAGTTGACCATTCATTGTCATACATATGATTTTACATATGTTTGGGTGAAAAACCTTACTGAGGTTTTTATGTGTTTTTAGTATTTCAATGTGTCCATGATTTCATGGACACTTCCTACCCAGACTACAATTCCCATAATGCTTTGGTGCACTGCTCCTTGTGCATAGGGGAGGGCTGTCTTACTGAGACAACATGTAGTCTAGGGAGGAAGTGAGCCCATTGTCCATGACATCATGGAGCCCATGGACACTTTTGAAATACCGGTACTACATATCTAAAAACGACGATTACCCACATAAAAAACCCAGGAAAGTTTTTCTTGTCTCCCAAACATCATTAAAATAAGCTCGGGTTGCAAAAGGGGTGAAGTCGCCGTTTAATGGGTTGAATCATTAAAGCTGCTATAAGCAATATGTCAAATGTAATTACTTAAAAAAAAATTGGTATTCAGACTGCCAGCAATGGGTGAAACAATATTGTCTCTGACACATCTTGGGGCCACAATCTGCATTCAAAGATGTTCCTAGCTTTGTCATTGGTCGATTTGCCTGTCTACTTCCTGATTGGTCAGTCATTTTGACCGGGTTCTTTTTTTTTCTCTGACCAATGACAAAGCTTCTAGGAATATCTTTGACTGCAGATTGTGGCCCATAGATGTATCGCAGAGACTAAATCATGTGTGTTTTACTCATTGCTGAATTAAATAAAAATCATTAAAATTGACATTATTGCTTATAGGAGCTTTAATCACAATTTGTGACAATAATAAAGTAAGATATTGTTGACACAGCTTTCAGTGACTGTTATGACTTACAAAATGTCATCCTGTAGGCCGACAACTAAATGGATATATTTTTTTCTTGTCATTTCAGAACGTGAAGCTGACAAGGCGACGTCGGTATTGAAGGTACAGTGCTGTTGCCACTCCTGGGTGCTGTTGGCAGTGAAGGTTAGTAATGAACCTTTTGATTCCTGATGCTTGTGTAAGTGGGCTACATGCTACATGCTACCATACCATAGGTTGTCATTCGCACTGTGTATCGTTTCACGTAATCTATAATGCCACTCTACATCACATGCCGCAATGTGATTTATGTATTGTTTAACATAATTTACGGGTAAAGCTGTCGCGTCACGTCACATCACATTATGTATGTTCTGTTGTAGTCTTTCTGTGCTGTTTTCTGTGTCGAGTTATTAGAATTTCTATTTCCTTTCTCTTTTAATAAAAAAAAGTATTTTTTTTATTTCTCCTTGCCCATTGCCCTAGTTCTTCACTAGTGGACTGTGTGTACAAAATGTGATTTGGCGTCATGCGACTTATTTCCGGTATCATTATGGTAGCATGTAGCCTGCTTAACACTGTTTACAGCCTTCTATGCTGTAGATCTGTCCAAACTAACAGGAAGAAAATTATGGCAGATTTTCTTCGTTGGTTAGTTTGTTTTGTTTAGTGCTGATATTGAAGGTAAGTGGGCGTAGTTTATTATCTTTTGATGTCGGGCAGAAACCTTGTATCTCCATAGTTCAACCTTTTGTAAATTAATTTCCTTACTTGGTCATGCTACAGTGTCACACACTAAAGTAGCAAATAGCTGATCTACAAGCTCACGATGCAAAGATCATCCATTATTGAATATAACCTATTAGTATCGAACATGCACGGTTTCTACCCCGACCTTTCATCTTCTCTTCTATTCTTTGCTTTAATAAAGTTATTGTTTTTTCTGGTCAGAGTTTTTAATCGCATTTTGCTTTATTTTTCATAAGTCATTTCTTTCTTTCCTATCTATCACTAGTTCTTCACTAGTGTATGTGGTGCGTGTGTCGGGTCGTGTCTCTCATACAGTTTCTAATCATTTGATTGGAGCTGTATCGTTTCACGTCATTTGCGTTGTGTCATTTGCTGGTAAAGCGCCATCACGTCAGTTCACATCAGATATGAACACAGGCCGGTATGTGATGTGCATTTATGTGATATTTTTATGTGATTATTTCACAAATTGCGGATAGCTCGTTGCACGCCATGCACTCTGTTCATTGCTCTTGTGTTCTAATGTCATCCTCAGTGTTGTATGTATGTTGTGTTCTCATGTTCATAGTGTTGCTGTATTGCTGACAAATACTGGGGTCCAAAGAATGCTTCTGCCATTGCATAATTTGCACCTCGTATAATTTGTCAATCGTCCACAAATGGCATAAATTGTAATGTATATTTAAATGTGGGCAATTCTTTTGAAAACATGTAGATTTTAAAATAGAAATGTGGGACAACTGGCTAGAAAGACTGGCCACAAACCTAAGGCCAACTGCTTGGGCGGAGACAAAGAATCTTTTTGTTTTGTTCATGTTCATAAAGCGCTCCAAGTGCTTTAAGTGAGAAGTCCAGCAGCAAACCTCTAGGTCATAAGAGCATTGTTTGTGCTATATTATCAGATCCAATTTGTGAGTATAAAGCTTCATCTAAGCCCACATCACATATGAACACAGGCCCGGTATGTGATGTGTGTTTATGTCTCGTATCATTTCACATTGGTGAGTAAGGCTTCATCACGTCATCCCCACATCACATGATGAATTTAGGGTTAGGGCTAGGGTTAGGTATGTGATGTGGATTGATGTGATGTATGTCTTTTATAATGTGTGAGTGAAGCTTCATCGTGTCAGTTCACATCACATTATGTGGTGTGTATTGATGTGATTTATTTATGCTGCCATTTGCAGCTAAAACTTAATTCATGCCGGTCAGTAGGCGAGGCATTGACGATGGGCCTATGACCCAAAGGTTTTCTGCTGCACTTTTCACTTTTAGCACTTTGCAGCTCTTTATGAGCACGGAAAAATAAAATATTTTCTTAGTTTATGTCTGAGGAGTTTTCTTTAGTCTTCTTCTCGATTTCAATTGTAAGACATAATCATGGCTATCATTTATAGTCCATTATGATTCAAATTATTATGAATGTGATTGCTTTTGGACCTGTAAATTACAACAAAACAAACTAAGGCACTGGTGTGGTACTACTGGTTTACCAGAATGGGGTTCAACTCCCTGCGGTGCCCTCAATTTGTTGTATTTACATGGTTCATTTTCTGCTCATTGTTGCCTTTTCAGAGATGATAACCCCCAGGTTCTTTACTGCGTTTGTACTCTCTACATCTGGGTTACAAGTCTATTTAGGGACAAGCCTGAAGGTACTCTTGGTTTTCTCTTCTCCTTCCACCAAAAATGGCAGTCCACGGTCACACTCGGCAGTCAGTTGGGGGTTGGGGGTCCATATTAGAAGTCCATGGAACTTTTTTTGAAATCCTCGTTTTTCAGTATGCCGTTTTTCATTTTGGAGGATTTGAAAAAATAGACTAATCATTCCAAGATTATGGACTATAGCCCATGGTCTCGGAATGATTTTCGTTCCATAGTGAGGCGGCATAGCTAACCTATCGTTCATTTTATGACGTAAGCGCCAAATTTGGCAGAAGTTGACAGATATATTGGTAACGAAACTGGATATTGGGCCATCCCAAATTCTTATTCTGGTGGGTGTGGCAGCCATTTTTCAAAATGGCCGCCAGCGGTTTTGTCAAATCTTCCTAAACGTCCCTCTAGCAGCTACAATATTTGCTGTAGAAGACTTAAATGTTGCATGAAGGTCATGTGCTTTCAGACCAATTGGCTAAAAGGGGTGGGGGAGATGCAATGGGAGTGGCCTATCATAAAATGTGCATAACTTCCAAGCAGACATACAAATTTTGTTTTCATTATTACATTTTTTTTCAAAAATGATGAAAAACGGCGCGCTATAGTATGCCGTACGATATAGGCTATAGCCCATGGTCCAAAATGATGAGAAACGAGGATAACTTTTTTTTTCAAAATTTCAAAAAACATGGGCTATAACCCATCGTTTTTGTCATTTCGTAATTTTTTTCAAAAATGATGAAAAACGGCGCGCTATAGTATGCCGTACGATATGGGCTATAGCCCACGGTCCAAAATGATGAGAAACGAGGCTAACTTTTTTTTTCAAAATTTCAAAAAACATGGGCTATAACCCATCGTTTTTTTCATTTTTTTCAAATCCTCAAAAATGATAAACGGCGTGCCATAGTATGCCGTACGATATGGGCTATAGCCCACGGTCCAAAATGATGAGAAACGAGGCTAACTTTTTTTTTCAAAATTTCTAAAAACATGGGCTATAACCCACCGTTTTTTTCATTTTTCATTTTTTTCAAATCCTCAAAAATGATGAAAAACGGCGTGCCATAGTATGCCGTACGATATGGGCTATAGCCCACGGTCCAAAATGATGAGAAACGAGGCTAACTTTGTTTTTCAAAATTTCAAAAAACATGGGCTATAACCCACCGTTTTTTTCATTTTTCATTTTTTTCAAATCCTCAAAAATGATGAAAAACGTCGTGCCATAGTATGCCGTACGATATGTGCTATAGCCCACGGTCCAAAATGATGAGAAACGAGGCTAACTTTTTTTTTCAAAATTTCAAAAAACATGGGCTATAACCCACCGTTTTTTTAATTTTTAATTTTTTTCAAATCCTCAAAAATGATGAAAAACGGCGTGCCATAGTATGCCGTACGATATGGGCTATAGCCCACGGTCCAAAATGATGAGAAACGAGGCTAACTTTTTTTTTTCAAAATTTCAAAAAACATGGGCTATAACCCACCGTTTTTTTCATTTTTCATTTTTTTCAAATCCTCAAAAATGATGAAAAACGGCGTGCCATAGTATGCCGTACGATATGGGCTATAGCCCACGGTCCAAAATGATGAGAAACGAGGCTAACTTTTTTTTTTCAAAATTTCAAAAAACATGGGCTATAACCCACCGTTTTTTTCATTTTTCATTTTTTTCAAATCCTCAAAAATGATGAAAAACGGCGTGCCATAGTATGCCGTACGATATGGGCTATAGCCCACGGTCCAAAATGATGAGAAACGAGGCTAACTTTTTTTTTCAAAATTTCAAAAAACATTGGCTATAACCCACCGTTTTTTTCATTTTTCATTTTTTTCAAATCCTCAAAAATGATGAAAAACGGCGTGCCATAGTATGCCGTACGATATGGGCTATAGCCCACGGTCCAAAATGATGAGAAACGAGGCTAACTTTTTTTTTTCAAAATTTCAAAAAACATGGGCTATAACCCACCGTTTTTTAAATTTTTCATTTTTTTCAAATCCTCAAAAATGATGAAAAACGGCGTGCCATAGTATGCCGTACGATATGGGCTATAGCCCACGGTCCAAAATGATGAGAAACGAGGCTAACCTTTTTTTTCAAAATTTCAAAAAACATGGGCTATAACCCACCGTTTTTTTAATTTTAATTTTTTTTCAAATCCTCAAAAATGATGAAAAACGGCGTGCCATAGTATGCCGTACGATATGGGCTATAGCCCACGGTCCAAAATGATGAGAAACAAGGCTAACTTTTTTTTTCAAAATTTCAAAAAACATGGGCTATAACCCACCGTTTTTTTAATTTTTCATTTTTTTCAAATCCTCAAAAATGATGAAAAACGGCGTGCCATAATATGCCGTACGATATGGGCTATAGCCCACGGTCCAAAATGATGAGAAACGAGGCTAACTTTTTTTTTCAAAATTTCAAAAAACATGGGCTATAACCCACCGTTTTTTACATTTTTCATTTTTTTCAAATCCTCAAAAATGATGAAAAACGGCGTGCCATAGTATGCCGTACAATATGGGCTATAGCCCACGGTCCAAAATGATGAGAAACAAGGCTAACTTTTTTTTTCTAAATTTCAAAAAACATGGGCTATAACCCACCGTTTTTTTCATTTTTCATTTTTTTCAAATCCTCAAAAATGATGAAAAACGGCGTGCCATAGTATGCCGTACGATATGGGCTATAGCCCACGGTCCAAAATGATGAGAAACGAGGCTAACTTTTTTTTTTCAAAATTTCAAAAAACATGGGCTATAACCCACCGTTTTTTTCATTTTTCATTTTTTTCAAATCCTCAAAAATGATGAAAAACGGCGTGCCATAGTATGCCGTACGATATGGGCTATAGCCCACGGTCCAAAATGATGAGAAACGAGGCTACCTTTTTTTTTCAAAATTTCAAAAAACATGGGCTATAACCCACCGTTTTTTTCATTTTTCATTTTTTTCAAATCCTCAAAAATGATGAAAAACGGCGTGCCATAGTATGCCGTACGATATGGGCTATAGCCCACGGTCCAAAATGATGAGAAACGAGGCAAACTTTTTTTTTCAAAATTTCAAAAAACATGGGCTATAACCCACCGTTTTTTACATTTTTTCATTTTTTTCAAATCCTCAAAAATGATGAAAAACGGCGTGCCATAGTATGCCGTACGATATGGGCTATAGCCCACGGTCCAAAATGATGAGAAACGAGGCTAACTTTTTTTTTCAAAATTTCAAAAAACATGGGCTATAACCCACCGTTTTTTACATTTTTCATTTTTTTCAAATCCTCAAAAATGATGAAAAACGGCGTGCCATAGTATGCCGTACGATATGGGCTATAGCCCACGGTCCAAAATGATGAGAAACGAGGCTAACGTTTTTTTTCAAAATTTCAAAAAACATGGGCTATAACCCACCGTTTTTTTCATTTTTCATTTTTTTCAAATCCTCAAAAATGATGAAAAACGGCGTGCCATAGTATGCCGTACGATATGGGCTATAGCCCACGGTCCAAAATGATGAGAAACGAGGCTAACTTTTTTTTTCAAAATTTCAAAAAACATGGGCTATAACCCACCGTTTTTTTCATTTTTCATTTTTTTCAAATCCTCAAAAATGATGAAAAACGGCGTGCCATAGTATGCCGTACGATATGGGCTATAGCCCACGGTCCAAAATTATGAGAAACGAGGCTAACTTTTTTTTTCAAAATTTCAAAAAACATGGGCTATAACCCACCGTTTTTTTCATTTTTCATTTTTTTCAAATCCTCAAAAATGATGAAAAACGGCGTGCCATAGTATGCCGTACGATATGGGCTATAGCCCACGGTCCAAAATGATGAGAAACGAGGCTAACTTTTTTTTTCAAAATTTCAAAAAACATGGGCTATAACCCACCGTTTTTTTAATTTTTAATTTTTTTCAAATCCTCAAAAATGATGAAAAACGGCGTGCCATAGTATGCCGTACGATATGGGCTATAGCCCACGGTTCAAAATGATGAGAAACGAGGCTAACTTTTTTTTTCAAAATTTCAAAAAACATGGGCTATAACCCACCGTTTTTTACATTTTTCATTTTTTTCAAATCCTCAAAAATGATGAAAAACGGCGTGCCATAGTATGCCGTACGATATGGGCTATAGCCCACGGTCCAAAATGATGAGAAACGAGGCTAACCTTTTTTTTTCAAAATTTCAAAAAACATGGGCTATAACCCACCGTTTTTTTAATTTTTCATTTTTTTCAAATCCTCAAAAATGATGAAAAACTGCGTGCCATAGTATGCCGTACGATATGGGCTATAGCCCACGGTCCAAAATGATGAGAAACGAGGCTAACTTTTTTTTTCAAAATTTCAAAAAACATGGGCTATAACCCACCGTTTTTTCATTTTTCATTTTTTTCAAATCCTCAAAAATGATGAAAAACGGCGTGCCATAGTATGCCGTACGATATGGGCTATAGCCCACGGTCCAAAATGATGAGAAACGAGGCTAACTTTTTTTTTCAAAATTTCAAAAAACATGGGCTATAACCCACCGTTTTTTACATTTTTCATTTTTTTCAAATCCTCAAAAATGATGAAAAACGGCGTGCCATAGTATGCCGTACGATATGGGCTATAGCCCACGGTCCAAAATGATGAGAAACGAGGCTAACTTTTTTTTTCAAAATTTCAAAAAACATGGGCTATAACCCACCGTTTTTTTCATTTTTCATTTTTTTCAAATCCTCAAAAATGATGAAAAACAGCGTGCCATAGTATGCCGTACGATATGGGCTATAGCCCACGGTCCAAAATGATGAGAAACGAGGCTAACTTTTTTTTTCAAAATTTCAAAAAACATGGGCTATAACCCACCGTTTTTTTCATTTTTCATTTTTTTCAAATCCTCAAAAATGATGAAAAACGGCGTGCCATAGTATGCCGTACGATATGGGCTATAGCCCACGGTCCAAAATGATGAGAAATGAGGCTAACTTTTTTTTTCAAAATTTCAAAAAACATGGGCTATAACCCACCGTTTTTTTCATTTTTCATTTTTTTCAAATCCTCAAAAATGATGAAAAACGGCGTGCCATAGTATGCCGTACGATATGGGCTATAGCCCACGGTCCAAAATGATGAGAAACGAGGCTAACTTTTTTTTTCAAAATTTAAAAAAACATGGGCTATAACCCACCGTTTTTTTCATTTTTCATTTTTTTCAAATCCTCAAAAATGATGAAAAACGGCGTGCCATAGTATGCCGTACGATATGGGCTATAGCCCACGGTCCAAAATGATGAGAAACGAGGCTAACTTTTTTTTTCAAAATTTCAAAAAACATGGGCTATAACCCACCGTTTTTTACATTTTTCATTTTTTTCAAATCCTCAAAAATGATGAAAAACGGCGTGCCATAGTATGCCGTACGATATGGGCTATAGCCCACGGTCCAAAATGATGAGAAACGAGGCTAACCTTTTTTTTTTCAAAATTTCAAAAAACATGGGCTATAACCCACCGTTTTTTTCATTTTTCATTTTTTTCAAATCCTCAAAAATGATGAAAAACGGCGTGCCATAGTATGCCGTACGATATGGGCTATAGCCCACGGTCCAAAATGATGAGAAACGAGGCTAACTTTTTTTTTCAAAATTTCAAAAAACATGGGCTATAACCCACCGTTTTTTCATTTTTCATTTTTTTCAAATCCTCAAAAATGATGAAAAACGGCGTGCCATAGTATGCCGTACGATATGGGCTATAGCCCACGGTCCAAAATGATGAGAAACGAGGCTAACTTTTTTTTTCAAAATTTCAAAAAACATGGGCTATAACCCACCGTTTTTTACATTTTTCATTTTTTTCAAATCCTCAAAAATGATGAAAAACGGCGTGCCATAGTATGCCGTACGATATGGGCTATAGCCCACGGTCCAAAATGATGAGAAACGAGGCTAACTTTTTTTTTCAAAATTTCAAAAAACATGGGCTATAACCCACCGTTTTTTTCATTTTTCATTTTTTTCAAATCCTCAAAAATGATGAAAAACGGCGTGCCATAGTATGCCGTACGATATGGGCTATAGCCCACGGTCCAAAATGATGAGAAACGAGGCTAACTTTTTTTTTCAAAATTTCAAAAAACATGGGCTATAACCCACCGTTTTTTTCATTTTTCATTTTTTTCAAATCCTCAAAAATGATGAAAAACGGCGTGCCATAGTATGCCGTACGATATGGGCTATAGCCCACGGTCCAAAATGATGAGAAACGAGGCTAACTTTTTTTTTCAAAATTTCAAAAAACATGGGCTATAACCCACCGTTTTTTTCATTTTTCATTTTTTTCAAATCCTCAAAAATGATGAAAAACGGCGTGCCATAGTATGCCGTACGATATGGGCTATAGCCCACGGTCCAAAATGATGAGAAACGAGGCTAACTTTTTTTTTCAAAATTTCAAAAAACATGGGCTATAACCCACTTTTTTTTTCATTTTTCATTTTTTTCAAATCCTCAAAAATGATGAAAAACGGCGTGCCATAGTATGCCGTACGATATGGGCTATAGCCCACGGTCCAAAATGATGAGAAACGAGGCTAACTTTTTTTTTCAAAATTTCAAAAAACATGGGCTATAACCCACCGTTTTTTTAATTTTTCATTTTTTTTAAATCCTCAAAAATGATGAAAAACGGCGTGCCATAGTATGCCGTACGATATGGGCTATAGCCCACGGTCCAAAATGATGAGAAACGAGGCTAACTTTTTTTTTCAAAATTTCAAAAAACATGGGCTATAACCCACCGTTTTTTACATTTTTCATTTTTTTCAAATCCTCAAAAATGATGAAAAACAGCGTGCCATAGTATGCCGTACGATATGGGCTATAGCCCACGGTCCAAAATGATGAGAAACGAGGCAAACTTTTTTTTTCAAAATTTCAAAAAACATGGGCTATAACCCACCGTTTTTTTCATTTTTCATTTTTTTCAAATCCTCAAAAATGATGAAAAACGGCGTGCCATAGTATGCCGTACGATATGGGCTATAGCCCACGGTCCAAAATGATGAGAAACGAGGCTAACTTTTTTTTTCAAAATTTCAAAAAACATGGGCTATAACCCACCGTTTTTTTTCATTTTTCATTTTTTCAAATCCTCAAAAATTATGAAAAACGGCGTGCCATAGTATGCCGTACGATATGGGCTATAGCCCACGGTCCAAAATGATGAGAAACGAGGCTAACTTTTTTTTTCAAAATTTCAAAAAACATGGGCTATAACCCACCTTTTTTTTCATTTTTCATTTTTTTCGAATCCTCAAAAATGATGAAAAACGGCGTGCCATAGTATGCCGTACGATATGGGCTATAGCCCACGGTCCAAAATGATGAGAAACGAGGCTAACTTTTTTTTTCAAAATTTCAAAAAACATGGGCTATAACCCACCGTTTTTTTCATTTTTCATTTTTTTCAAATCCTCAAAAATGATGAAAAACGGCGTGCCATAGTATGCCGTACGATATGGGCTATAGCCCACGGTCCAAAATGATGAGAAACGAGGCTAACTTTTTTTTTCAAAATTTCAAAAAACATGGGCTATAACCCACCGTTTTTTTCATTTTTCATTTTTTTCAAATCCTCAAAAATGATGGAAAACGGCGTGCCATAGTATGCCGTACGATATGGGCTATAGCCCACGGTCCAAAATGATGAGAAACGAGGCTAACTTTTTTTTTCAAAATTTAAAAAAACATGGGCTATAACCCACCGTTTTTTACATTTTTCATTTTTTTCAAATCCTCAAAAATGATGAAAAACAGCGTGCCATAGTATGCCGTACGATATGGGCTATAGCCCACGGTCCAAAATGATGAGAAACGAGGCTAACTTTTTTTTTCAAAATTTCAAAAAACATGGGCTATAACCCACCGTTTTTTTCATTTTTCATTTTTTTCAAATCCTCAAAAATGATAAAAAACGGCGTGCCATAGTATGCCGTACGATATGGGCTATAGCCCACGGTCCAAAATGATGAGAAACGAGGCTAACTTTTTTTTTCAAAATTTCAAAAAACATGGGCTATAACCCACCGTTTTTTTTCATTTTTCATTTTTTTCAAATCCTCAAAAATGATGAAAAACGGCGTGCCATAGTATGCCGTACGATATGGGCTAAAGCCCACGGTCCAAAATGATGAGAAACGAGGCTAACTTTTTTTTTCAAAATTTCAAAAAACATGGGCTATAACCCACCGTTTTTTTCATTTTTCATTTTTTTCAAATCCTCAAAAATGATGAAAAACGGCGTGCCATAGTATGCCGTACGATATGGGCTATAGCCCACGGTCCAAAATGATGAGAAACGAGGCTAACTTTTTTTTTCAAAATTTAAAAAAACATGGGCTATAACCCACCGTTTTTTTCATTTTTCATTTTTTTCAAATCCTCAAAAATGATGAAAAACGGCGTGCCATAGTATGCCGTACGATATGGGCTATAGCCCACGGTCCAAAATGATGAGAAACGAGGCTAACTTTTTTTTTCAAAATTTCAAAAAACATGGGCTATAACCCACCGTTTTTTACATTTTTCATTTTTTTCAAATCCTCAAAAATGATTAAAAACGGCGTGCCATAGTATGCCGTACGATATGGGCTATAGCCCACGGTCCAAAATGATGAGAAACGAGGCTAACTTTTTTTTTCAAAATTTCAAAAAACATGGGCTATAACCCACCGTTTTTTTCATTTTTCATTTTTTTCAAATCCTCAAAAATGATGAAAAACGGCGTGCCATAGTATGCCGTACGATATGGACTATAGCCCACGGTCCAAAATGATGAGAAACGAGGCTAACTTTTTTTTTCAACATTTCAAAAAACATGGGCTATAACCCACCGTTTTTTTCATTTTTCATTTTTTTCAAATCCTCAAAAATGATGAAAAACGGCGTGCCATAGTATGCCGTACGATATGGGCTATAGCCCACGGTCCAAAATGATGAGAAACGAGGCTAACGTTTTTTTTCAAAATTTCAAAAAACATGGGCTATAACCCACCGTTTTTTTAATTTTTCATTTTTTTCAAATCCTCAAAAATGATGAAAAACGGCGTGCCATAGTATGCCGTACGATATGGGCTATAGCCCACGGTCCAAAATGATGAGAAACGAGGCTAACTTTTTTTTTCAAAATTTCAAAAAACATGGGCTATAACCCACCGTTTTTTTCATTTTTCATTTTTTTCAAATCCTCAAAAATGATGAAAAACGGCGTGCCATAGTATGCCGTACGATATGGGCTATAGCCCACGGTCCAAAATGATGAGAAACGAGGCTAACTTTTTTTTTCAAAATTTCAAAAAACATGGGCTATAACCCACCGTTTTTTTCATTTTTCATTTTTTTCAAATCCTCAAAAATGATGAAAAACGGCGTGCCATAGTATGCCGTACGATATGGGCTATAGCCCACGGTCCAAAATGATGAGAAACGAGGCTAACTTTTTTTTTCAAAATTTCAAAAAACATGGGCTATAACCCACCGTTTTTTTCATTTTTCATTTTTTTCAAATCCTCAAAAATGATGAAAAACGGCGTGCCATAGTATGCCGTACGATATGGGCTATAGCCCACGGTCCAAAATGATGAGAAACGAGGCTAACTTTTTTTTTCAAAATTTCAAAAAACATGGGCTATAACCCACCGTTTTTTTCATTTTTCATTTTTTTCAAATCCTCAAAAATGATGAAAAACGGCGTGCCATAGTATGCCGTACGATATGGGCTATAGCCCACGGTCCAAAATGATGAGAAACGAGGCTAACTTTTTTTTTCAAAATTTCAAAAAACATGGGCTATAACCCACCGTTTTTTTCATTTTTCATTTTTTTCAAATCCTCAAAAATGATGAAAAACGGCGTGCCATAGTATGCCGTACGATATGGGCTATAGCCCACGGTCCAAAATGATGAGAAACGAGGCTAACTTTTTTTTTCAAAATTTCAAAAAACATGGGCTATAACCCACTTTTTTTTTCATTTTTCATTTTTTTCAAATCCTCAAAAATGATGAAAACCGGCGTGCCATAGTATGCCGTACGATATGGGCTATAGCCCACGGTCCAAAATGATGAGAAACGAGGCTAACTTTTTTTTTCAAAATTTCAAAAAACATGGGCTATAACCCACCGTTTTTTTAATTTTTCATTTTTTTCAAATCCTCAAAAATGATGAAAAACGGCGTGCCATAGTATGCCGTACGATATGGGCTATAGCCCACGGTCCAAAATGATGAGAAACGAGGCTAACTTTTTTTTTCAAAATTTCAAAAAACATGGGCTATAACCCACCGTTTTTTACATTTTTCATTTTTTTCAAATCCTCAAAAATGATGAAAAACAGCGTGCCATAGTATGCCGTACGATATGGGCTATAGCCCACGGTCCAAAATGATGAGAAACGAGGCAAACTTTTTTTTTCAAAATTTCAAAAAACATGGGCTATAACCCACCGTTTTTTTCATTTTTCATTTTTTTCAAATCCTCAAAAATGATGAAAAACGGCGTGCCATAGTATGCCGTACGATATGGGCTATAGCCCACGGTCCAAAATGATGAGAAACGAGGCTAACTTTTTTTTTCAAAATTTCAAAAAACATGGGCTATAACCCACCGTTTTTTTTCATTTTTCATTTTTTTCAAATCCTCAAAAATTATGAAAAACGGCGTGCCATAGTATGCCGTACGATATGGGCTATAGCCCACGGTCCAAAATGATGAGAAACGAGGCTAACTTTTTTTTTCAAAATTTCAAAAAACATGGGCTATAACCCACCTTTTTTTTCATTTTTCATTTTTTTCGAATCCTCAAAAATGATGAAAAACGGCGTGCCATAGTATGCCGTACGATATGGGCTATAGCCCACGGTCCAAAATGATGAGAAACGAGGCTAACTTCTTTTTTCAAAATTTCAAAAAACATGGGCTATAACCCACCGTTTTTTACATTTTTCATTTTTTTCAAATCCTCAAAAATGATGAAAAACGGCGTGCCATAGTATGCCGTACGATATGGGCTATAGCCCACGGTCCAAAATGATGAGAAACGAGGCTAACTTTTTTTTTCAAAATTTCAAAAAACATGGGCTATAACCCACCGTTTTTTTCATTTTTCATTTTTTTCAAATCCTCAAAAATGATGAAAAACGGCGTGCCATAGTATGCCGTACGATATGGGCTATAGCCCACGGTCCAAAATGATGAGAAACGAGGCTAACTTTTTTTTTCAAAATTTCAAAAAACATGGGCTATAACCCACCGTTTTTTTCATTTTTCATTTTTTTCAAATCCTCAAAAATGATGGAAAACGGCGTGCCATAGTATGCCGTACGATATGGGCTATAGCCCACGGTCCAAAATGATGAGAAACGAGGCTAACTTTTTTTTTCAAAATTTCAAAAAACATGGGCTATAACCCACCGTTTTTTTCATTTTTCATTTTTTTCAAATCCTCAAAAATGATGAAAAACGGCGTGCCATAGTATGCCGTACGATATGGGCTATAGCCCACGGTCCAAAATGATGAGAAACGAGGCTAACTTTTTTTTTCAAAATTTCAAAAAACATGGGCTATAACCCACCGTTTTTTTCATTTTTCATTTTTTTTAAATCCTCAAAAATGATGAAAAACGGCGTGCCATAGTATGCCGTACGATATGGGCTATAGCCCACGGTCCAAAATGATGAGAAACGAGGCTAACTTTTTTTTTCAAAATTTAAAAAAACATGGGCTATAACCCACCGTTTTTTACATTTTTCATTTTTTTCAAATCCTCAAAAATGATGAAAAACAGCGTGCCATAGTATGCCGTACGATATGGGCTATAGCCCACGGTCCAAAATGATGAGAAACGAGGCTAACTTTTTTTTTCAAAATTTCAAAAAACATGGGCTATAACCCACCGTTTTTTTCATTTTTCATTTTTTTCAAATCCTCAAAAATGATAAAAAACGGCGTGCCATAGTATGCCGTACGATATGGGCTATAGCCCACGGTCCAAAATGATGAGAAACGAGGCTAACTTTTTTTTTCAAAATTTCAAAAAACATGGGCTATAACCCACCGTTTTTTTCATTTTTCATTTTTTTCAAATCCTCAAAAATGATGAAAAACGGCGTGCCATAGTATGCCGTATGATATGGGCTATAGCCCACGGTCCAAAATGATGAGAAACGAGGCTAACTTTTTTTTTCAAAATTTCAAAAAACATGGGCTATAACCCACCGTTTTTTTTCATTTTTCATTTTTTTCAAATCCTCAAAAATGATGAAAAACGGCGTGCCATAGTATGCCGTACGATATGGGCTAAAGCCCACGGTCCAAAATGATGAGAAACGAGGCTAACTTTTTTTTCCAAAATTTCAAAAAACATGGGCTATAACCCACCGTTTTTTTCATTTTTCATTTTTTTCAAATCCTCAAAAATGATGAAAAACGGCGTGCCATAGTATGCCGTACGATATGGGCTATAGCCCACGGTCCAAAATGATGAGAAACGAGGCTAACTTTTTTTTTCAAAATTTCAAAAAACATGGGCTATAACCCACCGTTTTTTTCATTTTTCATTTTTTTTAAATCCTCAAAAATGATGAAAAACGGCGTGCCATAGTATGCCGTACGATATGGGCTATAGCCCACGGTCCAAAATGATGAGAAACGAGGCTAACTTTTTTTTTCAAAATTTCAAAAAACATGGGCTATAACCCACCGTTTTTTTCATTTTTCATTTTTTTCAAATCCTCAAAAATGATGAAAAACGGCGTGCCATAGTATGCCGTACGATATGGGCTATAGCCCACGGTCCAAAATGATGAGAAACGAGGCTAACTTTTTTTTTCAAAATTTCAAAAAACATGGGCTATAACCCACCGTTTTTTTCATTTTTCATTTTTTTCAAATCCTCAAAAATGATGAAAAACGGCGTGCCATAGTATGCCGTACGATATGGGCTATAGCCCACGGTCCAAAATGATGAGAAACGAGGCTAACTTTTTTTTTCAAAATTTCAAAAAACATGGGCTATAACCCACCGTTTTTTACATTTTTCATTTTTTTCAAATCCTCAAAAATGATTAAAAACGGCGTGCCATAGTATGCCGTACGATATGGGCTATAGCCCACGGTCCAAAATGATGAGAAACGAGGCTAACTTTTTTTTTCAAAATTTCAAAAAACATGGGCTATAACCCACCGTTTTTTTCATTTTTCATTTTTTTCAAATCCTCAAAAATGATGAAAAACGGCGTGCCATAGTATGCCGTACGATATGGACTATAGCCCACGGTCCAAAATGATGAGAAACGAGGCTAACTTTTTTTTTCAACATTTCAAAAAACATGGGCTATAACCCACCGTTTTTTTAATTTTTCATTTTTTTCAAATCCTCAAAAATGATGAAAAACGGCGTGCCATAGTATGCCGTACGATATGGGCTATAGCCCACGGTCCAAAATGATGAGAAACGAGGCTAACTTTTTTTTTCAAAATTTCAAAAAACATGGGCTATAACCCACCGTTTTTTTCATTTTTCATTTTTTTCAAATCCTCAAAAATGATGAAAAACGGCGTGCCATAGTATGCCGTACGATATGGGCTATAGCCCACGGTCCAAAATGATGAGAAACGAGGCTAACTTTTTTTTTCAAAATTTCAAAAAACATGGGCTATAACCCACCGTTTTTTTCATTTTTCATTTTTTTCAAATCCTCAAAAATGATGAAAAACGGCGTGCCATAGTATGCCGTACGATATGGGCTATAGCCCACGGTCCAAAATGATGAGAAACGAGGCTAACTTTTTTTTTCAAAATTTCAAAAAACATGGGCTATAACCCACCGTTTTTTACATTTTTCATTTTTTTCAAATCCTCAAAAATGATTAAAAACGGCGTGCCATAGTATGCCGTACGATATGGGCTATAGCCCACGGTCCAAAATGATGAGAAACGAGGCTAACTTTTTTTTTCAAAATTTCAAAAAACATGGGCTATAACCCACCGTTTTTTTCATTTTTCATTTTTTTCAAATCCTCAAAAATGATGAAAAACGGCGTGCCATAGTATGCCGTACGATATGGACTATAGCCCACGGTCCAAAATGATGAGAAACGAGGCTAACTTTTTTTTTCAACATTTCAAAAAACATGGGCTATAACCCACCGTTTTTTTAATTTTTCATTTTTTTCAAATCCTCAAAAATGATGAAAAACGGCGTGCCATAGTATGCCGTACGATATGGGCTATAGCCCACGGTCCAAAATGATGAGAAACGAGGCTAACTTTTTTTTTCAAAATTTCAAAAAACATGGGCTATAACCCACCGTTTTTTTCATTTTTCATTTTTTTCAAATCCTCAAAAATGATGAAAAACGGCGTGCCATAGTATGCCGTACGATATGGGCTATAGCCCACGGTCCAAAATGATGAGAAACGAGGCTAACTTTTTTTTTCAAAATTTCAAAAAACATGGGCTATAACCCACCGTTTTTTTCATTTTTCATTTTTTTCAAATCCTCAAAAATGATGAAAAACGGCGTGCCATAGTATGCCGTACGATATGGGCTATAGCCCACGGTCCAAAATGATGAGAAACGAGGCTAACTTTTTTTTTCAAAATTTCAAAAAACATGGGCTATAACCCACCGTTTTTTTCATTTTTCATTTTTTTCAAATCCTCAAAAATGATGAAAAACGGCGTGCCATAGTATGCCGTACGATATGGGCTATAGCCCACGGTCCAAAATGATGAGAAACGAGGCTAACTTTTTTTTTCAAAATTTCAAAAAACATGGGCTATAACCCACCGTTTTTTTCATTTTTCATTTTTTTCAAATCCTCAAAAATGATGAAAAACGGCGTGCCATAGTATGCCGTACGATATGGGCTATAGCCCACGGTCCAAAATGATGAGAAACGAGGCTAACTTTTTTTTTCAAAATTTCAAAAAACATGGGCTATAACCCACCGTTCTTTTCATTTTTCATTTTTTTCAAATCCTCAAAAATGATGAAAAACGGCGTGCCATAGTATGCCGTACGATATGGGCTATAGCCCACGGTCCAAAATGATGAGAAACGAGGCTAACTTTTTTTTTCAAAATTTCAAAAAACATGGGCTATAACCCACCGTTTTTTACATTTTTCATTTTTTTCAAATCCTCAAAAATGATTAAAAACGGCGTGCCATAGTATGCCGTACGATATGGGCTATAGCCCACGGTCCAAAATGATGAGAAACGAGGCTAACTTTTTTTTTCAAAATTTCAAAAAACATGGGCTATAACCCACCGTTTTTTTCATTTTTCATTTTTTTCAAATCCTCAAAAATGATGAAAAACGGCGTGCCATAGTATGCCGTACGATATGGACTATAGCCCACGGTCCAAAATGATGAGAAACGAGGCTAACTTTTTTTTTCAACATTTCAAAAAACATGGGCTATAACCCACCGTTTTTTTCATTTTTCATTTTTTTCAAATCCTCAAAAATGATGAAAAACGGCGTGCCATAGTATGCCGTACGATATGGGCTATAGCCCACGGTCCAAAATGATGAGAAACGAGGCTAACGTTTTTTTTCAAAATTTCAAAAAACATGGGCTATAACCCACCGTTTTTTTAATTTTTCATTTTTTTCAAATCCTCAAAAATGATGAAAAACGGCGTGCCATAGTATGCCGTACGATATGGGCTATAGCCCACGGTCCAAAATGATGAGAAACGAGGCTAACTTTTTTTTTCAAAATTTCAAAAAACATGGGCTATAACCCACCGTTTTTTTCATTTTTCATTTTTTTCAAATCCTCAAAAATGATGAAAAACGGCGTGCCATAGTATGCCGTACGATATGGGCTATAGCCCACGGTCCAAAATGATGAGAAACGAGGCTAACTTTTTTTTTCAAAATTTCAAAAAACATGGGCTATAACCCACCGTTTTTTTCATTTTTCATTTTTTTCAAATCCTCAAAAATGATGAAAAACGGCGTGCCATAGTATGCCGTACGATATGGGCTATAGCCCACGGTCCAAAATGATGAGAAACGAGGCTAACTTTTTTTTTCAAAATTTCAAAAAACATGGGCTATAACCCACCGTTTTTTCATTTTTCATTTTTTTCAAATCCTCAAAAATGATGAAAAACGGCGTGCCATAGTATGCCGTACGATATGGGCTATAGCCCACGGTCCAAAATGATGAGAAACGAGGCTAACTTTTTTTTCAAAATTTCAAAAAACATGGGCTATAACCCACCGTTTTTTACATTTTTCATTTTTTTCAAATCCTCAAAAATGATGAAAAACGGCGTGCCATAGTATGCCGTACGATATGGGCTATAGCCCACGGTCCAAAATGATGAGAAACGAGGCTAACTTTTTTTTCAAAATTTCAAAAAACATGGGCTATAACCCACCGTTTTTTTCATTTTTCATTTTTTCAAATCCTCAAAAATGATGAAAAACGGCGTGCCATAGTATGCCGTACGATATGGGCTATAGCCCACGGTCCAAAATGATGAGAAACGAGGCTAACTTTTTTTTTCAAAATTTCAAAAAACATGGGCTATAACCCACCGTTTTTTTCATTTTTCATTTTTTTCAAATCCTCAAAAATGATGAAAAACGGCGTGCCATAGTATGCCGTACGATATGGGCTATAGCCCACGGTCCAAAATGATGAGAAACGAGGCTAACTTTTTTTTCAAAATTTCAAAAAACATGGGCTATAACCCACCGTTTTTTTCATTTTTCATTTTTTTCAAATCCTCAAAAATGATGAAAAACGGCGTGCCATAGTATGCCGTACGATATGGGCTATAGCCCACGGTCCAAAATGATGAGAAACGAGGCTAACTTTTTTTTTCAAAATTTCAAAAAACATGGGCTATAACCCACCGTTTTTTTCATTTTCATTTTTTCAAATCCTCAAAAATGATGAAAAACGGCGTGCCATAGTATGCCATACGATATGGGCTATAGCCCACGGTCCAAAATGATGAGAAACGAGGCTAACTTTTTTTTTCAAATTTCAAAAAACATGGGCTATAACCCACCGTTTTTTTCATTTTTCATTTTTTTCAAATCCTCAAAAATGATGAAAAACGGCGTGCCATAGTATGCCGTATGATATGGGCTATAGCCCACGGTCCAAAATGATGAGAAACGAGGCTAACCTTTTTTTTCTAAATTTCAAAAAACATGGGCTATAACCCACCGTTTTTTTCATTTTTCATTTTTTTCAAATCCTCAAAAATGATGAAAAACGGCGTGCCATAGTATGCCGTACGATATGGGCTATAGCCCACGGTCCAAAATGATGAGAAACGAGGCTAACTTTTTTTTTTTTCAAAATTTCAAAAAACATGGGCTATAACCCACCGTTTTTTTCATTTTTCATTTTTTTCAAATCCTCAAAAATGATGAAAAACGGCGTGCCATAGTATGCCGTACGATATGGGCTATAGCCCACGGTCCAAAATGATGAGAAACGAGGCTAACTTTTTTTTTCAAAATTTCAAAAAACATGGGCTATAACCCACCGTTTTTTTCATTTTTCATTTTTTTCAAATCCTCAAAAATGATGAAAAACGGCGTGCCATAGTATGCCGTACGATATGGGCTATAGCCCACGGTCCAAAATGATGAGAAACGAGGCTAACTTTTTTTTTCAAAATTTCAAAAAACATGGGCTATAACCCACCGTTTTTTCATTTTTCATTTTTTTCAAATCCTCAAAAATGATGAAAAACGGCGTGCCATAGTATGCCGTACGATATGGGCTATAGCCCACGGTCCAAAATGATGAGAAACGAGGCTAACTTTTTTTTTCAAAATTTCAAAAAACATGGGCTATAACCCACCGTTTTTTACATTTTTCATTTTTTTCAAATCTTCAAAAATGATGAAAAACGGCGTGCCATAGTATGCCGTACGATATGGGCTATAGCCCACGGTCCAAAATGATGAGAAACGAGGCTAACTTTTTTTTTCAAAATTTCAAAAAACATGGGCTATAACCCACCGTTTTTTTAATTTTTCATTTTTTTCAAATCCTCAAAAATGATGAAAAACGGCGTGCCATAGTATGCCGTACGATATGGGCTATAGCCCACGGTCCAAAATGATGAGAAACGAGGCTAACTTTTTTTTTCAAAATTTCAAAAAACATGGGCTATAACCCACCATTTTTTTCATTTTTCATTTTTTTCAAATCCTCAAAAATGATGAAAAACGGCGTGCCATAGTATGCCGTACGATATGGGCTATAGCCCACGGTCCAAAATGATGAGAAACGAGGCTAACCTTTTTTTTCAAAATTTCAAAAAACATGGGCTATAACCCACCGTTTTTTTCATTTTTCATTTTTTTCAAATCCTCAAAAATGATGAAAAACGGCGTGCCATAGTATGCCGTACGATATGGGCTATAGCCCACGGTCCAAAATGATGAGAAACGAGGCTAACTTTTTTTTTCAAAATTTCAAAAAACATGGGCTATAACCCACCGTTTTTTTCATTTTTCATTTTTTTCAAATCCTCAAAAATGATGAAAAACGGCGTGCCATAGTATGCCGTATGATATGGGCTATAGCCCACGGTCCAAAATGATGAGAAACGAGGCTAACCTTTTTTTTCTAAATTTCAAAAAACATGGGCTATAACCCACCGTTTTTTTCATTTTTCATTTTTTTCAAATCCTCAAAAATGATGAAAAACGGCGTGCCATAGTATGCCGTACGATATGGGCTATAGCCCACGGTCCAAAATGATGAGAAACGAGGCTAACTTTTTTTTTCAAAATTTCAAAAAACATGGGCTATAACCCACTTTTTTTTTTTTCAAATCCTCAAAAATGATGAAAAACGGCGTGCTATAGTATGCCGTACGATATGGGCTATAGCCCACGGTCCAAAATGATGAGAAACGAGGCTAACTTTTTTTTTCAAAATTTCAAAAAACATGGGCTATAACCCACCGTTTTTTTAATTTTTCATTTTTTTCAAATCCTCAAAAATGATGAAAAACGGCGTGCCATAGTATGCCGTACGATATGGGCTATAGCCCACGGTCCAAAATGATGAGAAACGAGGCTAACTTTTTTTTATGGGCTATAACCCACCGTTTTTTACATTTTTCATTTTTTTCAAATCCTCAAAAATGATGAAAAACAGCGTGCCATAGTATGCCGTACGATATGGGCTATAGCCCACGGTCCAAAATGATGAGAAACGAGGCTAACTTTTTTTTTCAAAATTTCAAAAAACATGGGCTATAACCACCGTTTTTTAATTTTTCATTTTTTTCAAATCCTCAAAAATGATGAAAAACGGCGTGCCATAGTATGCCGTACGATATGGGCTATAGCCCACGGTCCAAAATGATGAGAAACGAGGCTAACTTTTTTTTTCAAAATTTCAAAAAACATGGGCTATAACCCACCATTTTTTTCATTTTTCATTTTTTCAATCCTCAAAAATGATGAAAAACGGCGTGCCATAGTATGCCGTACGATATGGGCTATAGCCCACGGTCCAAAATGATGAGAAACGAGGCTAACCTTTTTTTTCAAAATTTCAAAAAACATGGGCTATAACCCACCGTTTTTTTCATTTTTCATTTTTTTCAAATCCTCAAAAATGATGAAAAACGGCGTGCCATAGTATGCCGTACGATATGGGCTATAGCCCACGGTCCAAAATGATGAGAAACGAGGCTAACTTTTTTTTTCAAAATTTCAAAAACATGGGCTATAACCCACCGTTTTTTTCATTTTCATTTTTTTCAAATCCTCAAAAATGATGAAAAACGGCGTGCCATAGTATGCCGTATGATATGGGCTATAGCCCACGGTCCAAAATGATGATGATGAGAAACGAGGCTAACCTTTTTTTTCTAAATTTCAAAAAACATGGGCTATAACCCACCGTTTTTTTCATTTTTCATTTTTTTCAAATCCTCAAAAATGATGAAAAACGGCGTGCCATAGTATGCCGTACGATATGGGCTATAGCCCACGGTCCAAAATGATGAGAAACGAGGCTAACTTTTTTTTTCAAAATTTCAAAAAACATGGGCTATAACCCACTTTTTTTTTTTTTCAAATCCTCAAAAATGATGAAAAACGGCGTGCTATAGTATGCCGTACGATATGGGCTATAGCCCACGGTCCAAAATGATGAGAAACGAGGCTAACTTTTTTTTTCAAAATTTCAAAAAACATGGGCTATAACCCACCGTTTTTTTAATTTTTCATTTTTTTCAAATCCTCAAAAATGATGAAAAACGGCGTGCCATAGTATGCCGTACGATATGGGCTATAGCCCACGGTCCAAAATGATGAGAAACGAGGCTAACTTTTTTTTTCAAAATTTCAAAAAACATGGGCTATAACCCACCGTTTTTTACATTTTTCATTTTTTTCAAATCCTCAAAAATGATGAAAAACAGCGTGCCATAGTATGCCGTACGATATGGGCTATAGCCCACGGTCCAAAATGATGAGAAACGAGGCTAACTTTTTTTTTCAAAATTTCAAAAAACATGGGCTATAACCCACCGTTTTTTTCATTTTTCATTTTTTTCAAATCCTCAAAAATGATGAAAAACGGCGTGCCATAGTATGCCGTACGATATGGGCTATAGCCCACGATCCAAAATGATGAGAAACGAGGCTAACTTTTTTTTTCAAAATTTCAAAAAACATGGGCTATAACCCACCGTTTTTTTCATTTTTCATTTTTTTCAAATCCTCAAAAATGATGAAAAAACGGCGTGCCATAGTATGCCGTACGATATGGGCTATAGCCCACGGTCCAAAATGATGAGAAACGAGGCTAACTTTTTTTTTTCAAAATTTCAAAAAACATGGGCTATAACCCACCGTTTTTTTCATTTTTCATTTTTTTCAAATCCTCAAAAATGATGAAAAACGGCGTGCCATAGTATGCCGTATGATATGGGCTATAGCCCACGGTCCAAAATGATGAGAAACGAGGCTAACCTTTTTTTTCAAAATTTCAAAAAACATGGGCTATAACCCACCGTTTTTTTCATTTTTCATTTTTTTCAAATCCTCAAAAATGATGAAAAACGGCGTGCCATAGTATGCCGTACGATATGGGCTATAGCCCACGATCCAAAATGATGAGAAACGAGGCTAACTTTTTTTTTCAAAATTTCAAAAAACATGGGCTATAACCCACCGTTTTTTTCATTTTTCATTTTTTTCAAATCCTCAAAAATGATGAAAAACGGCGTGCCATAGTATGCCGTACGATATGGGCTATAGCCCACGGTCCAAAATGATGAGAAACGAGGCTAACTTTTTTTTTCAAAATTTAAAAACATGGGCTATAACCCACCGTTTTTTTAATTTTTCATTTTTTTCAAATCCTCAAAAATGATGAAAAACGGCGTGCCATAGTATGCCGTACGATATGGGCTATAGCCCACGGTCCAAAATGATGAGAAACGAGGCTAACTTTTTTTTTCAAAATTTCAAAAACATGGGCTATAACCCACCGTTTTTTACATTTTTCATTTTTTTCAAATCCTCAAAAATGATGAAAAACAGCGTGCCATAGTATGCCGTACGATATGGGCTATAGCCCACGGTCCAAAATGATGAGAAACGAGGCTAACTTTTTTTTTCAAAATTTCAAAAAACATGGGCTATAACCCACCGTTTTTTTCATTTTTCATTTTTTTCAAATCCTCAAAAATGATGAAAAACGGCGTGCCATAGTATGCCGTACGATATGGGCTATAGCCCACGATCCAAAATGATGAGAAACGAGGCTAACTTTTTTTTTCAAAATTTCAAAAAACATGGGCTATAACCCACCGTTTTTTTCATTTTTCATTTTTTTCAAATCCTCAAAAATGATGAAAAACGGCGTGCCATAGTATGCCGTACGATATGGGCTATAGCCCACGGTCCAAAATGATGAGAAACGAGGCTAACTTTTTTTTTCAAAATTTCAAAAACATGGGCTATAACCCACCGTTTTTTTCATTTTTCATTTTTTCAAATCCTCAAAAATGATGAAAAACGGCGTGCCATAGTATGCCGTATGATATGGGCTATAGCCCACGGTCCAAAATGATGAGAAACGAGGCTAACCTTTTTTTTCAAAATTTCAAAAAACATGGGCTATAACCCACCGTTTTTTTCATTTTTCATTTTTTTCAAATCCTCAAAAATGATGAAAAACGGCGTGCCATAGTATGCCGTACGATATGGGCTATAGCCCACGATCCAAAATGATGAGAAACGAGGCTAACTTTTTTTTTCAAAATTTCAAAAAACATGGGCTATAACCCACCGTTTTTTTCATTTTTCATTTTTTTCAAATCCTCAAAAATGATGAAAAACGGCGTGCCATAGTATGCCGTACGATATGGGCTATAGCCCACGGTCCAAAATGATGAGAAACGAGGCTAACTTTTTTTTTCAAAATTTCAAAAAACATGGGCTATAACCCACCGTTTTTTTCATTTTTCATTTTTTTCAAATCCTCAAAAATGATGAAAAACGGCGTGCCATAGTATGCCGTATGATATGGGCTATAGCCCACGGTCCAAAATGATGAGAAACGAGGCTAACCTTTTTTTTCTAAATTTCAAAAAACATGGGCTATAACCCACCGTTTTTTTCATTTTTCATTTTTTTCAAATCCTCAAAAATGATGAAAAACGGCGTGCCATAGTATGCCGTACGATATGGGCTATAGCCCACGGTCCAAAATGATGAGAAACGAGGCTAACTTTTTTTTTCAAAATTTCAAAAAACATGGGCTATAACCCACCGTTTTTTTTCATTTTTAATTTTTTTCAAATCCTCAAAAATTATGAAAAACGGCGTGCCATAGTATGCCGTACGATATGGGCTATAGCCCACGGTCCAAAATGATGAGAAACGAGGCTAACTTTTTTTTTCAAAATTTCAAAAAACATGGGCTATAACCCACTTTTTTTTTCATTTTTCATTTTTTTCAAATCCTCAAAAATGATGAAAAACGGCGTGCCATAGTATGCCGTACGATATGGGCTATAGCCCACGGTCCAAAATGATGAGAAACGAGGCTAACTTTTTTTTTCAAAATTTCAAAAAACATGGGCTATAACCCACCGTTTTTTTAATTTTTCATTTTTTTCAAATCCTCAAAAATGATGAAAAACGGCGTGCCATAGTATGCCGTACGATATGGGCTATAGCCCACGGTCCAAAATGATGAGAACGAGGCTAACTTTTTTTTTCAAAATTTCTAAAAACATGGGCTATAACCCACCGTTTTTTACATTTTTCATTTTTTTCAAATCCTCAAAAATGATGAAAAACAGCGTGCCATAGTATGCCGTACGATATGGGCTATAGCCCACGGTCCAAAATGATGAGAAACGAGGCTAACTTTTTTTTTCAAAATTTCAAAAAACATGGGCTATAACCCACCGTTTTTTTCATTTTTCATTTTTTCAAATCCTCAAAAATGATGAAAAACGGCGTGCCATAGTATGCCGTACGATATGGGCTATAGCCCACGGTCCAAAATGATGAGAAACGAGGCTAACTTTTTTTTTCAAAATTTCAAAAAACATGGGCTATAACCCACCGTTTTTTTCATTTTTCATTTTTTTCAAATCCTCAAAAATGATGAAAAACGGCGTGCCATAGTATGCCGTACGATATGGGCTATAGCCCACGGTCCAAAATGATGAGAAACGAGGCTAACTTTTTTTTCAAAATTTCAAAAAACATGGGCTATAACCCACCGTTTTTTTCATTTTTCATTTTTTTCAAATCCTCAAAAATGATGAAAAACGGCGTGCCATAGTATGCCGTACGATATGGGCTATAGCCCACGGTCCAAAATGATGAGAAACGAGGCTAACTTTTTTTTTCAAAATTTCAAAAAACATGGGCTATAACCCACCGTTTTTTTTCATTTTTAATTTTTTTCAAATCCTCAAAAATTATGAAAAACGGCGTGCCATAGTATGCCGTACGATATGGGCTATAGCCCACGGTCCAAAATGATGAGAAACGAGGCTAACTTTTTTTTCAAAATTTCAAAAAACATGGGCTATAACCCACTTTTTTTTTCATTTTTCATTTTTTTCAAATCCTCAAAAATGATGAAAAACGGCGTGCCATAGTATGCCGTACGATATGGGCTATAGCCCACGGTCCAAAATGATGAGAAACGAGGCTAACTTTTTTTTTTCAAAATTTCAAAAAACATGGGCTATAACCCACCGTTTTTTTAATTTTTCATTTTTTCAAATCCTCAAAAATGATGAAAAACGGCGTGCCATAGTATGCCGTACGATATGGGCTATAGCCCACGGTCCAAAATGATGAGAAACGAGGCTAACTTTTTTTTTCAAAATTTCTAAAAACATGGGCTATAACCCACCGTTTTTACATTTTTCATTTTTTTCAAATCCTCAAAAATGATGAAAAACAGCGTGCCATAGTATGCCGTACGATATGGGCTATAGCCCACGGTCCAAAATGATGAGAAACGAGGCTAACTTTTTTTTTCAAAATTTCAAAAAACATGGGCTATAACCCACCGTTTTTTTCATTTTTCATTTTTTTCAAATCCTCAAAAATGATGAAAAACGGCGTGCCATAGTATGCCGTACGATATGGGCTATAGCCCACGGTCCAAAATGATGAGAAACGAGGCTAACTTTTTTTTTCAAAATTTCAAAAAACATGGGCTATAACCCACCGTTTTTTTCATTTTTCATTTTTTTCAAATCCTCAAAAATGATGAAAAACGGCGTGCCATAGTATGCCGTACGATATGGGCTATAGCCCACGGTCCAAAATGATGAGAAACGAGGCTAACTTTTTTTTCAAAATTTCAAAAAACATGGGCTATAACCCACCGTTTTTTTTATTTTTCATGTTTTTTCAAATCCTCAAAAATGATGAAAAACGGCGTGCCATAGTATGCCGTATGATATGGGCTATAGCCCACGGTCCAAAATGATGAGAAACGAGGCTAACCTTTTTTTTCTAAATTTCAAAAAACATGGGCTATAACCCACCGTTTTTTTCATTTTTCATTTTTTTCAAATCCTCAAAAATGATGAAAAACGGCGTGCCATAGTATGCCGTACGATATGGGCTATAGCCCACGGTCCAAAATGATGAGAAACGAGGCTAACTTTTTTTTTCAAAATTTCAAAAAACATGGGCTATAACCCACCGTTTTTTTTCATTTTTCATTTTTTTCAAATCCTCAAAAATTATGAAAAACGGCGTGCCATAGTATGCCGTACGATATGGGCTATAGCCCACGGTCCAAAATGATGAGAAACGAGGCTAACTTTTTTTTTCAAAATTTCAAAAAACATGGGCTATAACCCACTTTTTTTTTCATTTTTCATTTTTTTCAAATCCTCAAAAATGATGAAAAACGGCGTGCCATAGTATGCCGTACGATATGGGCTATAGCCCACGGTCCAAAATGATGAGAAACGAGGCTAACTTTTTTTTTCAAAATTTCAAAAAACATGGGCTATAACCCACCGTTTTTTTAATTTTTCATTTTTTTCAAATCCTCAAAAATGATGAAAAACGGCGTGCCATAGTATGCCGTACGATATGGGCTATAGCCCACGGTCCAAAATGATGAGAAACGAGGCTAACTTTTTTTTTCAAAATTTCAAAAAACATGGGCTATAACCCACCGTTTTTTACATTTTTCATTTTTTTCAAATCCTCAAAAATGATGAAAAACAGCGTGCCATAGTATGCCGTACGATATGGGCTATAGCCCACGGTCCAAAATGATGAGAAACGAGGCAAACTTTTTTTTTCAAAATTTCAAAAAACATGGGCTATAACCCACCGTTTTTTTCATTTTTCATTTTTTTCAAATCCTCAAAAATGATGAAAAACGGCGTGCCATAGTATGCCGTACGATATGGGCTATAGCCCACGGTCCAAAATGATGAGAAACGAGGCTAACTTTTTTTTTCAAAATTTCAAAAAACATGGGCTATAACCCACCGTTTTTTTTTCATTTTTCATTTTTTTCAAATCCTCAAAAATTATGAAAAACGGCGTGCCATAGTATGCCGTACGATATGGGCTATAGCCCACGGTCCAAAATGATGAGAAACGAGGCTAACTTTTTTTTTCAAAATTTCAAAAAACATGGGCTATAACCCACTTTTTTTTTCATTTTTCATTTTTTTCAAATCCTCAAAAATGATGAAAAACGGCGTGCCATAGTATGCCGTACGATATGGGCTATAGCCCACGGTCCAAAATGATGAGAAACGAGGCTAACTTTTTTTTTCAAAATTTCAAAAAACATGGGCTATAACCCACCGTTTTTTTTTCATTTTTCATTTTTTTCAAATCCTCAAAAATTATGAAAAACGGCGTGCCATAGTATGCCGTACGATATGGGCTATAGCCCACGGTCCAAAATGATGAGAAACGAGGCTAACTTTTTTTTTCAAAATTTCAAAAAACATGGGCTATAACCCACTTTTTTTTTCATTTTTCATTTTTTTCAAATCCTCAAAAATGATGAAAAACGGCGTGCCATAGTATGCCGTACGATATGGGCTATAGCCCACGGTCCAAAATGATGAGAAACGAGGCTAACTTTTTTTTTCAAAATTTCAAAAAACATGGGCTATAACCCACCGTTTTTTTAATTTTTCATTTTTTTCAAATCCTCAAAAATGATGAAAAACGGCGTGCCATAGTATGCCGTACGATATGGGCTATAGCCCACGGTCCAAAATGATGAGAAACGAGGCTAACTTTTTTTTTCAAAATTTCAAAAAACATGGGCTATAACCCACCGTTTTTTACATTTTTCATTTTTTTCAAATCCTCAAAAATGATGAAAAACAGCGTGCCATAGTATGCCGTACGATATGGGCTATAGCCCACGGTCCAAAATGATGAGAAACGAGGCAAACTTTTTTTTTCAAAATTTCAAAAAACATGGGCTATAACCCACCGTTTTTTTCATTTTTCATTTTTTTCAAATCCTCAAAAATGATGAAAAACGGCGTGCCATAGTATGCCGTACGATATGGGCTATAGCCCACGGTCCAAAATGATGAGAAACGAGGCTAACTTTTTTTTTTTCAAAATTTCAAAAAACATGGGCTATAACCCACAGTTTTTTTTTCATTTTTCATTTTTTTCAAATCCTCAAAAATTATGAAAAACGGCGTGCCATAGTATGCCGTACGATATGGGCTATAGCCCACGGTCCAAAATGATGAGAAACGAGGCTAACTTTTTTTTTCAAAATTTCAAAAAACATGGGCTATAACCCACCTTTTTTTTCATTTTTCATTTTTTTCGAATCCTCAAAAATGATGAAAAACGGCGTGCCATAGTATGCCGTACGATATGGGCTATAGCCCACGGTCCAAAATGATGAGAAACGAGGCTAACTTTTTTTTTCAAAATTTCAAAAAACATGGGCTATAACCCACCATTTTTTTCATTTTTCATTTTTTTCAAATCCTCAAAAATGATGAAAAACGGCGTGCCATAGTATGCCGTACGATATGGGCTATAGCCCACGGTCCAAAATGATGAGAAACGAGGCTAACTTTTTTTTTCAAAATTTCAAAAAACATGGGCTATAACCCACCGTTTTTTTCATTTTTCATTTTTTTCAAATCCTCAAAAATGATGAAAAACGGCGTGCCATAGTATGCCGTACGATATGGGCTATAGCCCACGGTCCAAAATGATGAGAAACGAGGCTAACTTTTTTTTTCAAAATTTAAAAAAACATGGGCTATAACCCACCGTTTTTTTCATTTTTCATTTTTTTCAAATCCTCAAAAATGATGAAAAACGGCGTGCCATAGTATGCCGTACGATATGGGCTATAGCCCACGGTCCAAAATGATGAGAAACGAGGCTAACTTTTTTTTTCAAAATTTCAAAAAACATGGGCTATAACCCACCGTTTTTTTCATTTTTCATTTTTTTCAAATCCTCAAAAATGATGAAAAACGGCGTGCCATAGTATGCCGTACGGTATGGGCTATAGCCCACGGTCCAAAATGATGAGAAACGAGGCTAACTTTTTTTTTCAAAATTTCAAAAAACATGGGCTATAACCCACCATTTTTTTCATTTTTCATTTTTTTCAAATCCTCAAAAATGATGAAAAACGGCGTGCCATAGTATGCCGTACGATATGGGCTATAGCCCACGGTCCAAAATGATGAGAAACGAGGCTAACTTTTTTTTTCAAAATTTCAAAAAACATGGGCTATAACCCACTTTTTTTTTCATTTTTCATTTTTTTCAAATCCTCAAAAATGATGAAAAACGGCGTGCCATAGTATGCCGTACGATATGGGCTATAGCCCACGGTCCAAAATGATGAGAAACGAGGCTAACTTTTTTTTTCAAAATTTCAAAAAACATGGGCTATAACCCACCGTTTTTTTCATTTTTCATTTTTTTCAAATCCTCAAAAATGATGAAAAACGGCGTGCCATAGTATGCCGTACGGTATGGGCTATAGCCCACGGTCCAAAATGATGAGAAACGAGGCTAACTTTTTTTTTCAAAATTTCAAAAAACATGGGCTATAACCCACCATTTTTTTCATTTTTCATTTTTTTCAAATCCTCAAAAATGATGAAAAACGGCGTGCCATAGTATGCCGTACGATATGGGCTATAGCCCACGGTCCAAAATGATGAGAAACGAGGCTAACTTTTTTTTTCAAAATTTCAAAAAACATGGGCTATAACCCACTTTTTTTTTCATTTTTCATTTTTTTCAAATCCTCAAAAATTATGAAAAACGGCGTGCCATAGTATGCCGTACGATATGGGCTATAGCCCACGGTCCAAAATGATGAGAAACGAGGCTAACTTTTTTTTTCAAAATTTCAAAAAACATGGGCTATAACCCACCTTTTTTTTCATTTTTCATTTTTTTCGAATCCTCAAAAATGATGAAAAACGGCGTGCCATAGTATGCCGTACGATATGGGCTATAGCCCACGGTCCAAAATGATGAGAAACGAGGCTAACTTTTTTTTTCAAAATTTCAAAAAACATGGGCTATAACCCACCGTTTTTTACATTTTTCATTTTTTTCAAATCCTCAAAAATGATGAAAAACGGCGTGCCATAGTATGCCGTACGATATGGGCTATAGCCCACGGTCCAAAATGATGAGAAACGAGGCTAACTTTTTTTTTCAAAATTTCAAAAAACATGGGCTATAACCCACCGTTTTTTTCATTTTTCATTTTTTTCAAATCCTCAAAAATGATGAAAAACGGCGTGCCATAGTATGCCGTACGATATGGGCTATAGCCCACGGTCCAAAATGATGAGAAACGAGGCTAACTTTTTTTTTCAAAATTTAAAAAAACATGGGCTATAACCCACCGTTTTTTTCATTTTTCATTTTTTTCAAATCCTCAAAAATGATGAAAAACGGCGTGCCATAGTATGCCGTACGATATGGGCTATAGCCCACGGTCCAAAATGATGAGAAACGAGGCTAACTTTTTTTTTCAAAATTTCAAAAAACATGGGCTATAACCCACCGTTTTTTTCATTTTTCATTTTTTTCAAATCCTCAAAAATGATGAAAAACGGCGTGCCATAGTATGCCGTACGGTATGGGCTATAGCCCACGGTCCAAAATGATGAGAAACGAGGCTAACTTTTTTTTTCAAAATTTCAAAAAACATGGGCTATAACCCACCATTTTTTTCATTTTTCATTTTTTTCAAATCCTCAAAAATGATGAAAAACGGCGTGCCATAGTATGCCGTACGATATGGGCTATAGCCCACGGTCCAAAATGATGAGAAACGAGGCTAACTTTTTTTTTCAAAATTTAAAAAAACATGGGCTATAACCCACCGTTTTTTACATTTTTCATTTTTTTCAAATCCTCAAAAATGATGAAAAACAGCGTGCCATAGTATGCCGTACGATATGGGCTATAGCCCACGGTCCAAAATGATGAGAAACGAGGCTAACTTTTTTTTTCAAAATTTCAAAAAACATGGGCTATAACCCACCGTTTTTTTCATTTTTCATTTTTTTCAAATCCTCAAAAATGATAAAAAACGGCGTGCCATAGTATGCCGTACGATATGGGCTATAGCCCACGGTCCAAAATGATGAGAAACGAGGCTAACTTTTTTTTTCAAAATTTCAAAAAACATGGGCTATAACCCACCGTTTTTTTCATTTTTCATTTTTTTCAAATCCTCAAAAATGATGAAAAACGGCGTGCCATAGTATGCCGTATGATATGGGCTATAGCCCACGGTCCAAAATGATGAGAAACGAGGCTAACTTTTTTTTTCAAAATTTCAAAAAACATGGGCTATAACCCACCGTTTTTTTCATTTTTCATTTTTTTCAAATCCTCAAAAATGATGAAAAACGGCGTGCCATAGTATGCCGTACGATATGGGCTATAGCCCACGGTCCAAAATGATGAGAAACGAGGCTAACTTTTTTTTTCAAAATTTAAAAAAACATGGGCTATAACCCACCGTTTTTTTCATTTTTCATTTTTTTCAAATCCTCAAAAATGATGAAAAACGGCGTGCCATAGTATGCCGTACGATATGGGCTATAGCCCACGGTCCAAAATGATGAGAAACGAGGCTAACTTTTTTTTTCAAAATTTCAAAAAACATGGGCTATAACCCACCGTTTTTTTCATTTTTCATTTTTTTCAAATCCTCAAAAATGATGAAAAACGGCGTGCCATAGTATGCCGTACGGTATGGGCTATAGCCCACGGTCCAAAATGATGAGAAACGAGGCTAACTTTTTTTTTCAAAATTTCAAAAAACATGGGCTATAACCCACCATTTTTTTCATTTTTCATTTTTTTCAAATCCTCAAAAATGATGAAAAACGGCGTGCCATAGTATGCCGTACGATATGGGCTATAGCCCACGGTCCAAAATGATGAGAAACGAGGCTAACTTTTTTTTTCAAAATTTAAAAAAACATGGGCTATAACCCACCGTTTTTTACATTTTTCATTTTTTTCAAATCCTCAAAAATGATGAAAAACAGCGTGCCATAGTATGCCGTACGATATGGGCTATAGCCCACGGTCCAAAATGATGAGAAACGAGGCTAACTTTTTTTTTCAAAATTTCAAAAAACATGGGCTATAACCCACCGTTTTTTTCATTTTTCATTTTTTTCAAATCCTCAAAAATGATAAAAAACGGCGTGCCATAGTATGCCGTACGATATGGGCTATAGCCCACGGTCCAAAATGATGAGAAACGAGGCTAACTTTTTTTTTCAAAATTTCAAAAAACATGGGCTATAACCCACCGTTTTTTTCATTTTTCATTTTTTTCAAATCCTCAAAAATGATGAAAAACGGCGTGCCATAGTATGCCGTATGATATGGGCTATAGCCCACGGTCCAAAATGATGAGAAACGAGGCTAACTTTTTTTTTCAAAATTTCAAAAAACATGGGCTATAACCCACCGTTTTTTTCATTTTTCATTTTTTTCAAATCCTCAAAAATGATGAAAAACGGCGTGCCATAGTATGCCGTACGATATGGGCTATAGCCCACGGTCCAAAATGATGAGAAACGAGGCTAACTTTTTTTTTCAAAATTTCAAAAAACATGGGCTATAACCCACCGTTTTTTTCATTTTTCATTTTTTTCAAATCCTCAAAAATGATGAAAAACGGCGTGCCATAGTATGCCGTACGATATGGGCTATAGCCCACGGTCCAAAATGATGAGAAACGAGGCTAACTTTTTTTTTCAAAATTTCAAAAAACATGGGCTATAACCCACCGTTTTTTACATTTTTCATTTTTTTCAAATCCTCAAAAATGATGAAAAACGGCGTGCCATAGTATGCCGTACGATATGGGCTATAGCCCACGGTCCAAAATGATGAGAAACGAGGCTAACTTTTTTTTTCAAAATTTCAAAAAACATGGGCTATAACCCACCGTTTTTTTCATTTTTCATTTTTTTCAAATCCTCAAAAATGATGAAAAACGGCGTGCCATAGTATGCCGTACGATATGGGCTATAGCCCACGGTCCAAAATGATGAGAAACGAGGCTAACTTTTTTTTTCAAAATTTCAAAAAACATGGGCTATAACCCACCGTTTTTTACATTTTTCATTTTTTTCAAATCCTCAAAAATGATGAAAAACGGCGTGCCATAGTATGCCGTACGATATGGGCTATAGCCCACGGTCCAAAATGATGAGAAACGAGGCTAACTTTTTTTTCCAAAATTTCAAAAAACATGGGCTATAACCCACCGTTTTTTTAATTTTTAATTTTTTTCAAATCCTCAAAAATGATGAAAAACGGCGTGCCATAGTATGCCGTATGATATGGGCTATAGCCCACGGTCCAAAATGATGAGAAACGAGGCTAACTTTTTTTTTCAAAATTTCAAAAAACATGGGCTATAACCCACCGTTTTTTTCATTTTTCATTTTTTTCAAATCCTCAAAAATGATGAAAAACGGCGTGCCATAGTATGCCGTACGATATGGGCTATAGCCCACGGTCCAAAATGATGAGAAACGAGGCTAACTTTTTTTTTCAAAATTTCAAAAAACATGGGCTATAACCCACCGTTTTTTTTATTTTTCATTTTTTTCAAATCCTCAAAAATGATGAAAAACGGCGTGCCATAGTATGCCGTATGATATGGGCTATAGCCCACGGTCCAAAATGATGAGAAACGAGGCTAACTTTTTTTTTCAAAATTTCAAAAAACATGGGCTATAACCCACCGTTTTTTTCATTTTTCATTTTTTTCAAATCCTCAAAAATGATGAAAAACGGCGTGCCATAGTATGCCGTACGATATGGGCTATAGCCCACGGTCCAAAATGATGAGAAACGAGGCTAACTTTTTTTTTCAAAATTTCAAAAAACATGGGCTATAACCCACCGTTTTTTTCATTTTTCATTTTTTTCAAATCCTCAAAAATGATGAAAAACGGCGTGCCATAGTATGCCGTACGATATGGGCTATAGCCCACGGTCCAAAATGATGAGAAACGAGGCTAACTTTTTTTTTCAAAATTTCAAAAAACATGGGCTATAACCCACCGTTTTTTACATTTTTCATTTTTTTCAAATCCTCAAAAATGATGAAAAACGGCGTGCCATAGTATGCCGTACGATATGGGCTATAGCCCACGGTCCAAAATGATGAGAAACGAGGCTAACTTTTTTTTTCAAAATTTCAAAAAACATGGGCTATAACCCACCGTTTTTTTCATTTTTCATTTTTTTCAAATCCTCAAAAATGATGAAAAACGGCGTGCCATAGTATGCCGTACGATATGGGCTATAGCCCACGGTCCAAAATGATGAGAAACGAGGCTAACTTTTTTTTTCAAAATTTCAAAAAACATGGGCTATAACCCACCGTTTTTTACATTTTTCATTTTTTTCAAATCCTCAAAAATGATGAAAAACGGCGTGCCATAGTATGCCGTACGATATGGGCTATAGCCCACGGTCCAAAATGATGAGAAACGAGGCTAACTTTTTTTTCCAAAATTTCAAAAAACATGGGCTATAACCCACCGTTTTTTTAATTTTTAATTTTTTTCAAATCCTCAAAAATGATGAAAAACGGCGTGCCATAGTATGCCGTACGATATGGGCTATAGCCCACGGTCCAAAATGATGAGAAACGAGGCTAACTTTTTTTTTCAAAATTTCAAAAAACATGGGCTATAACCCACCGTTTTTTTCATTTTTCATTTTTTTCAAATCCTCAAAAATGATGAAAAACGGCGTGCCATAGTATGCCGTACGATATGGGCTATAGCCCACGGTCCAAAATGATGAGAAACGAGGCTAACTTTTTTTTCAAAATTTCAAAAAACATGGGCTATAACCCACCGTTTTTTTCATTTTTCATTTTTTTCAAATCCTCAAAAATGATGAAAAACGGCGTGCCATAGTATGCCGTACGATATGGGCTATAGCCCACGGTCCAAAATGATGAGAAACGAGGCTAACTTTTTTTTTCAAAATTTCAAAAAACATGGGCTATAACCCACCGTTTTTTTCATTTTTCATTTTTTTTAAATCCTCAAAAATGATGAAAAACGGCGTGCCATAGTATGCCGTACGATATGGGCTATAGCCCACGGTCCAAAATGATGAGAAACGAGGCTAACTTTTTTTTTCAAAATTTCAAAAAACATGGGCTATAACCCACCGTTTTTTTCATTTTTCATTTTTTTCAAATACTCAAAAAATGATGAAAAACGGCGTGCCATAGTATGCCGTACGATATGGGCTATAGCCCACGGTCCAAAATGATGAGAAATGAGGCTAACTTTTTTTTTCAAAATTTCAAAAAACATGGGCTATAACCCACCGTTTTTTACATTTTTCATTTTTTTCAAATCCTCAAAAATGATTAAAAACGGCGTGCCATAGTATGCCGTACGATATGGGCTATAGCCCACGGTCCAAAATGATGAGAAACGAGGCTAACTTTTTTTTTCAAAATTTCAAAAAACATGGGCTATAACCCACCGTTTTTTTCATTTTTCATTTTTTTCAAATCCTCAAAAATGATGAAAAACGGCGTGCCATAGTATGCCGTACGATATGGACTATAGCCCACGGTCCAAAATGATGAGAAACGAGGCTAACTTTTTTTTTCAAAATTTCAAAAAACATGGGCTATAACCCACCGTTTTTTTCATTTTTTTCAAATCCTCAAAAATGATGAAAAATGGCGTGCCATAGTATGCCGTACGATATGGGCTATAGCCCACGGTCCAAAATGATGAGAAACGAGGCTAACGTTTTTTTTTCAAAATTTCAAAAAACATGGGCTATAACCCACCGTTTTTTTAATTTTTCATTTTTTTCAAATCCTCAAAAATGATGAAAAACGGCGTGCCATAGTATGCCGTACGATATGGGCTATAGCCCACGGTCCAAAATGATGAGAAACGAGGCTAACTTTTTTTTTCAAAATTTCAAAAAACATGGGCTATAACCCACCGTTTTTTTAATTTTTCATTTTTTTCAAATCCTCAAAAATGATGAAAAACGGCGTGCCATAGTATGCCGTACGATATGGGCTATAGCCCACGGTCCAAAATGATGAGAAACGAGGCTAACTTTTTTTTTCAAAATTTCAAAAAACATGGGCTATAACCCACCGTTTTTTACATTTTTCATTTTTTTCAAATCCTCAAAAATGATGAAAAACAGCGTGCCATAGTATGCCGTACGATATGGGCTATAGCCCACGGTCCAAAATGATGAGAAACGAGGCAAACTTTTTTTTTCAAAATTTCAAAAAACATGGGCTATAACCCACCTTTTTTTTCATTTTTCATTTTTTTCAAATCCTCAAAAATGATGAAAAACGGCGTGCCATAGTATGCCGTACGATATGGGCTATAGCCCACGGTCCAAAATGATGAGAAACGAGGCTAACTTTTTTTTTCAAAATTTCAAAAAACATGGGCTATAACCCACCGTTTTTTACATTTTTCATTTTTTTCAAATCCTCAAAAATGATGAAAAACGGCGTGCCATAGTATGCCGTACGATATGGGCTATAGCCCACGGTCCAAAATGATGAGAAACGAGGCTAACTTTTTTTTTCAAAATTTCAAAAAACATGGGCTATAACCCACCGTTTTTTTCATTTTTCATTTTTTTCAAATCCTCAAAAATGATGAAAAACGGCGTGCCATAGTATGCCGTACGATATGGGCTATAGCCCACGGTCCAAAATGATGAGAAACGAGGCTAACTTTTTTTTTCAAAATTTCAAAAAACATGGGCTATAACCCACCGTTTTTTTCATTTTTCATTTTTTTCAAATCCTCAAAAATGATGAAAAACGGCGTGCCATAGTATGCCGTACGATATGGGCTATAGCCCACGGTCCAAAATGATGAGAAACGAGGCTAACTTTTTTTTTCAAAATTTCAAAAAACATGGGCTATAACCCACCGTTTTTTTCATTTTTCATTTTTTTCAAATCCTCAAAAATGATGAAAAACGGCGTGCCATAGTATGCCGTACGATATGGGCTATAGCCCACGGTCCAAAATGATGAGAAACGAGGCTAACTTTTTTTTTCAAAATTTCAAAAAACATGGGCTATAACCCACCATTTTTTTCATTTTTCATTTTTTTCAAATCCTCAAAAATGATGAAAAACGGCGTGCCATAGTATGCCGTACGATATGGGCTATAGCCCACGGTCCAAAATGATGAGAAACGAGGCTAACTTTTTTTTTCAAAATTTAAAAAAACATGGGCTATAACCCACCGTTTTTTACATTTTTCATTTTTTTCAAATCCTCAAAAATGATGAAAAACAGCGTGCCATAGTATGCCGTACGATATGGGCTATAGCCCACGGTCCAAAATGATGAGAAACGAGGCTAACTTTTTTTTTCAAAATTTCAAAAAACATGGGCTATAACCCACCGTTTTTTTCATTTTTCATTTTTTTCAAATCCTCAAAAATGATAAAAAACGGCGTGCCATAGTATGCCGTATGATATGGGCTATAGCCCACGGTCCAAAATGATGAGAAACGAGGCTAACTTTTTTTTTCAAAATTTCAAAAAACATGGGCTATAACCCACCGTTTTTTTCATTTTTCATTTTTTTCAAATCCTCAAAAATGATGAAAAACGGCGTGCCATAGTATGCCGTATGATATGGGCTATAGCCCACGGTCCAAAATGATGAGAAACGAGGCTAACTTTTTTTTTCAAAATTTCAAAAAACATGGGCTATAACCCACCGTTTTTTTCATTTTTCATTTTTTTCAAATCCTCAAAAATGATGAAAAACGGCGTGCCATAGTATGCCGTACGATATGGGCTATAGCCCACGGTCCAAAATGATGAGAAACGAGGCTAACTTTTTTTTTCAAAATTTCAAAAAACATGGGCTATAACCCACCGTTTTTTTCATTTTTCATTTTTTTCAAATCCTCAAAAATGATGAAAAACGGCGTGCCATAGTATGCCGTACGATATGGGCTATAGCCCACGGTCCAAAATGATGAGAAACGAGGCTAACTTTTTTTTTCAAAATTTCAAAAAACATGGGCTATAACCCACCGTTTTTTACATTTTTCATTTTTTTCAAATCCTCAAAAATGATGAAAAACGGCGTGCCATAGTATGCCGTACGATATGGGCTATAGCCCACGGTCCAAAATGATGAGAAACGAGGCTAACTTTTTTTTCCAAAATTTCAAAAAACATGGGCTATAACCCACCGTTTTTTTAATTTTTTATTTTTTTCAAATCCTCAAAAATGATGAAAAACGGCGTGCCATAGTATGCCGTACGATATGGGCTATAGCCCACGGTCTAAAATGATGAGAAACGAGGCTAACTTTTTTTTTCAAAATTTCAAAAAACATGGGCTATAACCCACCGTTTTTTTCATTTTTCATTTTTTTCAAATCCTCAAAAATGATGAAAAACGGCGTGCCATAGTATGCCGTACGATATGGGCTATAGCCCACGGTCCAAAATGATGAGAAACGAGGCTAACTTTTTTTTCAAAATTTCAAAAAACATGGGCTATAACCCACCGTTTTTTTCATTTTTCATTTTTTTTAAATCCTCAAAAATGATGAAAAACGGCGTGCCATAGTATGCCGTACGATATGGGCTATAGCCCACGGTCCAAAATGATGAGAAACGAGGCTAACTTTTTTTTTCAAAATTTCAAAAAACATGGGCTATAACCCACCGTTTTTTTCATTTTTCATTTTTTTCAAATACTCAAAAAATGATGAAAAACGGCGTGCCATAGTATGCCGTACGATATGGGCTATAGCCCACGGTCCAAAATGATGAGAAACGAGGCTAACTTTTTTTTTCAAAATTTCAAAAAACATGGGCTATAACCCACCGTTTTTTACATTTTTCATTTTTTTCAAATCCTCAAAAATGATTAAAAACGGCGTGCCATAGTATGCCGTACGATATGGGCTATAGCCCACGGTCCAAAATGATGAGAAACGAGGCTAACTTTTTTTTTCAAAATTTCAAAAAACATGGGCTATAACCCACCGTTTTTTTCATTTTTCATTTTTTTCAAATCCTCAAAAATGATGAAAAACGGCGTGCCATAGTATGCCGTACGATATGGACTATAGCCCACGGTCCAAAATGATGAGAAACGAGGCTAACTTTTTTTTTCAAAATTTCAAAAAACATGGGCTATAACCCACCGTTTTTTTCATTTTTTTCAAATCCTCAAAAATGATGAAAAACGGCGTGCCATAGTATGCCGTACGATATGGGCTATAGCCCACGGTCCAAAATGATGAGAAACGAGGCTAACGTTTTTTTTCAAAATTTCAAAAAACATGGGCTATAACCCACCGTTTTTTTAATTTTTCATTTTTTTCAAATCCTCAAAAATGATTAAAAACGGCGTGCCATAGTATGCCGTACGATATGGGCTATAGCCCACGGTCCAAAATGATGAGAAACGAGGCTAACTTTTTTTTTCAAAATTTCAAAAAACATGGGCTATAACCCACCGTTTTTTTCATTTTTCATTTTTTTCAAATCCTCAAAAATGATGAAAAACGGCGTGCCATAGTATGCCGTACGATATGGACTATAGCCCACGGTCCAAAATGATGAGAAACGAGGCTAACTTTTTTTTTCAAAATTTCAAAAAACATGGGCTATAACCCACCGTTTTTTTCATTTTTTTCAAATCCTCAAAAATGATGAAAAACGGCGTGCCATAGTATGCCGTACGATATGGGCTATAGCCCACGGTCCAAAATGATGAGAAACGAGGCTAACGTTTTTTTTCAAAATTTCAAAAAACATGGGCTATAACCCACCGTTTTTTTAATTTTTCATTTTTTTCAAATCCTCAAAAATGATGAAAAACGGCGTGCCATAGTATGCCGTACGATATGGGCTATAGCCCACGGTCCAAAATGATGAGAAACGAGGCTAACTTTTTTTTCCAAAATTTCAAAAAACATGGGCTATAACCCACCGTTTTTTTTCATTTTTCATTTTTTTCAAATCCTCAAAAATGATGAAAAACGGCGTGCCATAGTATGCCGTACGATATGGGCTATAGCCCACGGTCCAAAATGATGAGAAACGAGGCTAACTTTTTTTTTCAAAATTTCAAAAAACATGGGCTATAACCCACCGTTTTTTTCATTTTTCATTTTTTTCAAATCCTCAAAAATGATGAAAAACGAGGCTAACTTTTTTTTCCAAAATTTCAAAAAACATGGGCTATAACCCACCGTTTTTTTCATTTTTCATTTTTTTCAAATCCTCAAAAATGATGAAAAACGGTGGGTTATAGCCCATGTTTTTTGAAATTTTGAAAAAAAAAGTTAGCCTTGTTTCTCATCATTTTGGACCGTGGGCTATAGCCCACATCGTACGGCATACTATGGCACGCCGTTTTTCATCATTTTTGAGGATTTGAAAAAAATGAAAAATCAAAAAAACGGTGGGTTATAGCCCATGTTTTTTGAAATTTTGAAAAAAAAAGTTAGCCTCGTTTCTCATCATTTTGGACAGTGGGCTATAGCCCATATCGTACGGCATACTATGGCACGCCGTTTTTCATCATTTTTGAGGATTTGAAAAAAATGAAAAATGTAAAAAAACGGTGGGTTATAGCCCATGTTTTTTGAAATTTTGAAAAAAAAGTTAGCCTCGTTTCTCATCATTTTGGACCGTGGGCTATAGCCCATATCGTACGGCATACTATGGCACGCCGTTTTTCATCATTTTTGAGGATTTGAAAAAAATGAAAAATGAAAAAAACGGTGGGTTATAGCCCATGTTTTTTGAAATTTTGAAAAAAAAAGTTAGCCTCGTTTCTCATCATTTTGGACCGTGGGCTATAGCCCATATCGTACGGCATACTATGGCACGCCGTTTTTCATCATTTTTGAGGATTTGAAAAAAATGAAAAATTAAAAAAACGGTGGGTTATAGCCCATGTTTTTTGAAATTTTGAAAAAAAAAAGTTAGCCTCGTTTCTCATCATTTTGGACCGTGGGCTATAGCCCATATCGTACGGCATACTATGGCACGCCGTTTTTCATCATTTTTGAGGATTTGAAAAAAATGAAAAATGTAAAAAACGGTGGGTTATAGCCCATGTTTTTTGAAATTTTGAAAAAAAAAGTTAGCCTCGTTTCTCATCATTTTGGACCGTGGGCTATAGCCCATATCGTACGGCATACTATGGCACGCCGTTTTTCATCATTTTTGAGGATTTGAAAAAAATGAAAAATAAAAAAAACGGTGGGTTATAGCCCATGTTTTTTGAAATTTTGAAAAAAAAAGTTAGCCTCGTTTCTCATCATTTTGGACAGTGGGCTATAGCCCATATCGTACGGCATACTATGGCACGCCGTTTTTCATCATTTTTGAGGATTTGAAAAAAATGAAAAATGTAAAAAAACGGTGGGTTATAGCCCATGTTTTTTGAAATTTTGAAAAAAAAGTTAGCCTCGTTTCTCATCATTTTGGACCGTGGGCTATAGCCCATATCGTACGGCATACTATGGCACGCCGTTTTTCATCATTTTTGAGGATTTGAAAAAAATGAAAAATGAAAAAAACGGTGGGTTATAGCCCATGTTTTTTGAAATTTTGAAAAAAAAAGTTAGCCTCGTTTCTCATCATTTTGGACCGTGGGCTATAGCCCATATCGTACGGCATACTATGGCACGCCGTTTTTCATCATTTTTGAGGATTTGAAAAAAATGAAAAATTAAAAAAACGGTGGGTTATAGCCCATGTTTTTTGAAATTTTGAAAAAAAAAAGTTAGCCTCGTTTCTCATCATTTTGGACCGTGGGCTATAGCCCATATCGTACGGCATACTATGGCACGCCGTTTTTCATCATTTTTGAGGATTTGAAAAAAATGAAAAATGTAAAAAACGGTGGGTTATAGCCCATGTTTTTTGAAATTTTGAAAAAAAAAGTTAGCCTCGTTTCTCATCATTTTGGACCGTGGGCTATAGCCCATATCGTACGGCATACTATGGCACGCCGTTTTTCATCATTTTTGAGGATTTAAAAAAAATGAAAAATGAAAAAAAAAACGGTGGGTTATAGCCCATGTTTTTTGAAATTTTGAAAAATAAAGTTAGCCTCGTTTCTCATCATTTTGGACCGTGGGCTATAGCCCATATCGTACGGCATACTATGGCACGCCGTTTTTCATCATTTTTGAGGATTTGAAAAAAATGAAAAATGAAAAAAACGGTGGGTTATAGCCCATGTTTTTTGAAATTTTGAAAAAAAAAGTTAGCCTCGTTTCTCATCATTTTGGACCGTGGGCTATAGCCCATATCGTACGGCATACTATGGCACGCCGTTTTTCATCATTTTTGAGGATTTGAAAAAAATGAAAAATGTAAAAAACGGTGGGTTATAGCCCATGTTTTTTGAAATTTTGAAAAAAAAAGTTAGCCTCGTTTCTCATCATTTTGGACCGTGGGCTATAGCCCATATCGTACGGCATACTATGGCACGCCGTTTTTCATCATTTTTGAGGATTTAAAAAAAATGAAAAATGAAAAAAAAACGGTGGGTTATAGCCCATGTTTTTTGAAATTTTGAAAAAAAAAGTTAGCCTCGTTTCTCATCATTTTGGACCGTGGGCTATAGCCCATATCGTACGGCATACTATGGCACGCCGTTTTTCATCATTTTTGAGGATTTGAAAAAAATGAAAAATGAAAAAAACGGTGGGTTATAGCCCATGTTTTTTGAAATTTTGAAAAAAAAAGTTAGCCTCGTTTCTCATCATTTTGGACCGTGGGCTATAGCCCATATCGTACGGCATACTATGGCACGCCGTTTTTCATCATTTTTGAGGATTTGAAAAAAATGAAAAATAAAAAAAACGGTGGGTTATAGCCCATGTTTTTTGAAATTTTGAAAAAAAAAGTTAGCCTCGTTTCTCATCATTTTGGACCGTGGGCTATAGCCCATATCGTACGGCATACTATGGCACGCCGTTTTTCATCATTTTTGAGGATTTGAAAAAAATGAAAAATGAAAAAAACGGTGGGTTATAGCCCATGTTTTTTGAAATTTTGAAAAAAAAAGTTAGCCTCGTTTCTCATCATTTTGGACCGTGGGCTATAGCCCATATCGTACGGCATACTATGGCACGCCGTTTTTCATCATTTTTGAGGATTTGAAAAAAATGAAAAATGAAAAAAACGGTGGGTTATAGCCCATGTTTTTTGAAATTTTGAAAAAAATGTTAGCCTCGTTTCTCATCATTTTGGACCGTGGGCTATAGCCCATATCGTACGGCATACTATGGCACGCCGTTTTTCATCATTTTTGAGGATTTGAAAAAAATGAAAAATGAAAAAAAACGGTGGGTTATAGCCCATGTTTTTTGAAATTTTGAAAAAAAAAGTTAGCCTCGTTTCTCATCATTTTGGACCGTGGGCTATAGCCCATATCGTACGGCATACTATGGCACGCCGTTTTTCATCATTTTTGAGGATTTGAAAAAAATGAAAAATGAAAAAAACGGTGGGTTATAGCCCATGTTTTTTGAAATTTTGAAAAAAAAAGTTAGCCTCGTTTCTCATCATTTTGGACCGTGGGCTATAGCCCATATCGTACGGCATACTATGGCACGCCGTTTTTCATCATTTTTGAGCATTTGAAAAAAATGAAAAATGAAAAAAACGGTGGGTTATAGCCCATGTTTTTTGAAATTTTGAAAAAAAAAGTTAGCCTCGTTTCTCATCATTTTGGACCGTGGGCTATAGCCCATATCGTACGGCATACTATGGCACGCCGTTTTTCATCATTTTTGAGGATTTGAAAAAAATGAAAAATAAAAAAAACGGTGGGTTATAGCCCATGTTTTTTGAAATTTTGAAAAAAAAAGTTAGCCTCGTTTCTCATCATTTTGGACCGTGGGCTATAGCCCATATCGTACGGCATACTATGGCACGCCGTTTTTCATCATTTTTGAGGATTTGAAAAAAATGAAAAATGAAAAAAACGGTGGGTTATAGCCCATGTTTTTTGAAATTTTGAAAAAAAAAGTTAGCCTCGTTTCTCATCATTTTGGACCGTGGGCTATAGCCCATATCGTACGGCATACTATGGCACGCCGTTTTTCATCATTTTTGAGGATTTGAAAAAAATGAAAAATGAAAAAAACGGTGGGTTATAGCCCATGTTTTTTGAAATTTTGAAAAAAAAAGTTAGCCTCGTTTCTCATCATTTTGGACCGTGGGCTATAGCCCATATCGTACGGCATACTATGGCACGCCGTTTTTCATCATTTTTGAGGATTTGAAAAAATGAAAAATGAAAAAAAACGGTGGGTTATAGCCCATGTTTTTTGAAATTTTGAAAAAAAAAGTTAGCCTCGTTTCTCATCATTTTGGACCGTGGGCTATAGCCCATATCGTACGGCATACTATGGCACGCCGTTTTTCATCATTTTTGAGGATTTGAAAAAAATGAAAAATGAAAAAAACGGTGGGTTATAGCCCATGTTTTTTGAAATTTTGAAAAAAAAAGTTAGCCTCGTTTCTCATCATTTTGGACCGTGGGCTATAGCCCATATCGTACGGCATACTATGGCACGCCGTTTTTCATCATTTTTGAGGATTTGAAAAAAATGAAAAATAAAAAAAACGGTGGGTTATAGCCCATGTTTTTTGAAATTTTGAAAAAAAAAGTTAGCCTCGTTTCTCATCATTTTGGACCGTGGGCTATAGCCCATATCGTACGGCATACTATGGCACGCCGTTTTTCATCATTTTTGAGGATTTGAAAAAAATGAAAAATGAAAAAAACGGTGGGTTATAGCCCATGTTTTTTGAAATTTTGAAAAAAAAAGTTAGCCTCGTTTCTCATCATTTTGGACCGTGGGCTATAGCCCATATCGTACGGCATACTATGGCACGCCGTTTTTCATCATTTTTGAGGATTTGAAAAAAATGAAAAAAAACGGTGGGTTATAGCCCATGTTTTTTGAAATTTTGAAAAAAAAAGTTAGCCTCGTTTCTCATCATTTTGGACCGTGGGCTATAGCCCATATCGTACGGCATACTATGGCACGCCGTTTTTCATCATTTTTGAGGATTTGTAAAAAATGAAAAATGAAAAAACGGTGGGTTATAGCCCATGTTTTTGAAATTTTGAAAAAAAAAGTTAGCCTCGTTTCTCATCATTTTGGACCGTGGGCTATAGCCCATATCGTACGGCATACTATGGCACGCCGTTTTTCATCATTTTTGAGGATTTGAAAAAAATGAAAAAAACGGTGGGTTATAGCCCATGTTTTTTGAAATTTTGAAAAAAAAAGTTAGCCTCGTTTCTCATCATTTTGGACCGTGGGCTATAGCCCATATCGTATGGCATACTATGGCACGCCGTTTTTCATCATTTTTGAGGATTTGAAAAAAATGAAAAATAAAAAAAACGGTGGGTTATAGCCCATGTTTTTTGAAATTTTGAAAAAAAAAGTTAGCCTCGTTTCTCATCATTTTGGACCGTGGGCTATAGCCCATATCGTACGGCATACTATGGCACGCCGTTTTTCATCATTTTTGAGGATTTGAAAAAAATGAAAAATGAAAAAAACGGTGGGTTATAGCCCATGTTTTTTGAAATTTTGAAAAAAAAAGTTAGCCTCGTTTCTCATCATTTTGGACCGTGGGCTATAGCCCATATCGTACGGCATACTATGGCACGCCGTTTTTCATCATTTTTGAGGATTTGAAAAAAATGAAAAATGAAAAAAACGGTGGGTTATAGCCCATGTTTTTTGAAATTTTGAAAAAAAAAGTTAGCCTCGTTTCTCATCATTTTGGACCGTGGGCTATAGCCCATATCGTACGGCATACTATGGCACGCCGTTTTTCATCATTTTTGAGGATTTGAAAAAAATGAAAAATGAAAAAAACGGTGGGTTATAGCCCATGTTTTTTGAAATTTTGAAAAAAAAAGTTAGCCTCGTTTCTCATCATTTTGGACCGTGGGCTATAGCCCATATCGTACGGCATACTATGGCACGCCGTTTTTCATCATTTTTGAGGATTTGAAAAAAATGAAAAATGAAAAAAAACGGTGGGTTATAGCCCATGTTTTTTGAAATTTTGAAAAAAAAAGTTAGCCTCGTTTCTCATCATTTTGGACCGTGGGCTATAGCCCATATCGTACGGCATACTATGGCACGCCGTTTTTCATCATTTTGAGGATTTGAAAAAAATGAAAAATGTAAAAAACGGTGGGTTATAGCCCATGTTTTTTGAAATTTTGAAAAAAAAAGTTAGCCTCGTTTCTCATCATTTTGGACCGTGGGCTATAGCCCATATCGTACGGCATACTATGGCACGCCGTTTTTCATCATTTTTGAGGATTTGAAAAAAAAGAAAAATGAAAAAAAACGGTGGGTTATAGCCCATGTTTTTTTAAATTTTGAAAAAAAAGTTAGCCTCGTTTCTCATCATTTTGGACCGTGGGCTATAGCCCATATCGTACGGCATACTATGGCACGCCGTTTTTCATCATTTTTGAGGATTTGAAAAAAATGAAAAATGTAAAAACGTGGGTTATAGCCCATGTTTTTTGAAATTTTGAAAAAAAAAGTTAGCCTCGTTTCTCATCATTTTGGACCGTGGGCTATAGCCCATATCGTACGGCATACTATGGCACGCCGTTTTTCATCATTTTTGAGGATTTGAAAAAAATGAAAAAAACGGTGGGTTATAGCCCATGTTTTTTGAAATTTTGAGAAAAAAAAGTTAGCCTCGTTTCTCATCATTTTGGACCGTGGGCTATAGCCCATATCGTACGCATACTATGGCACGCCGTTTTTCATCATTTTTGAGGATTTGAAAAAAATGAAAAATAAAAAAAACGGTGGTTATAGCCCATGTTTTTTGAAATTTTGAAAAAAAAAGTTAGCCTCGTTTCTCATCATTTTGGACCGTGGGCTATAGCCCATATCGTACGGCATACTATGGCACGCCGTTTTTCATCATTTTTGAGGATTTAAAAAAATGAAAAATGAAAAAAACGGTGGGTTATAGCCATGTTTTTGAAATTTTGAAAAAAAAGTTAGCCTCGTTTCTCATCATTTTGGACCGTGGGCTATAGCCCATATCGTACGGCATACTATGGCACGCCGTTTTTCATCATTTTTGAGGATTTGAAAAAAATGAAAAATGAAAAAAACGGTGGGTTATAGCCCATGTTTTTTGAAATTTTGAAAAAAAAAGTTAGCCTCGTTTCTCATCATTTTGGACCGTGGGCTATAGCCCATATCGTACGGCATACTATGGCACGCCGTTTTTCATCATTTTTGAGGATTTGAAAAAATGAAAAATGAAAAAACGGTGGGTTATAGCCCATGTTTTTTGAAATTTTGAAAAAAAAAGTTAGCCTCGTTTCTCATCATTTGGACCGTGGGCTATAGCCCATATCGTACGGCATACTATGGCACGCCGTTTTTCATCATTTTTGAGGATTTGAAAAAAATGAAAAATAAAAAAACGGTGGGTTATAGCCCATGTTTTTTGAAATTTTGAAAAAAAAAGTTAGCCTCGTTTCTCATCATTTTGGACCGTGGGCTATAGCCCATATCGTACGGCATACTATGGCACGCCGTTTTTCATCATTTTTGAGGATTTGAAAAAAATGAAAAATGAAAAAAACGGTGGGTTATAGCCCATGCTTTTTGAAAATTTGAAAAAAAAAGTTAGCCTCGTTTCTCATCATTTTGGACCGTGGGCTATAGCCCATATCGTACGGCATACTATGGCACGCCGTTTTTCATCATTTTTGAGGATTTGAAAAAAATGAAAAATGAAAAAAACGGTGGGTTATAGCCCATGTTTTTTGAAATTTTGAAAAAAAAAGTTAGCCTCGTTTCTCATCATTTTGGACCGTGGGCTATAGCCCATATCGTACGGCATACTATGGCAAGCCGTTTTTCATCATTTTTGAGGATTTGAAAAAAATGAAAAATGAAAAAAAACGGTGGGTTATAGCCCATGTTTTTTGAAATTTTGAAAAAAAAAGTTAGCCTCGTTTCTCATCATTTTGGACCGTGGGCTATAGCCCATATCGTACGGCATACTATGGCACGCCGTTTTTCATCATTTTTGAGGATTTGAAAAAAATGAAAAATGAAAAAAAACGGTGGGTTATAGCCCATGTTTTTTTAAATTTTGAAAAAAAAAAGTTAGCCTCGTTTCTCATCATTTTGGACCGTGGGCTATAGCCCATATCGTACGGCATACTATGGCACGCCGTTTTTCATCATTTTTGAGGATTTGAAAAAAATGAAAAATGTAAAAAACGTGGGTTATAGCCCATGTTTTTTGAAATTTTGAAAAAAAAAGTTAGCCTCGTTTCTCATCATTTTGGACCGTGGGCTATAGCCCATATCGTACGGCATACTATGGCACGCCGTTTTTCATCATTTTTGAGGATTTGAAAAAAATGAAAAAAAACGGTGGGTTATAGCCCATGTTTTTTGAAATTTTGAAAAAAAAAGTTAGCCTCGTTTCTCATCATTTTGGACCGTGGGCTATAGCCCATATCGTACGGCATACTATGGCACGCCGTTTTTCATCATTTTTGAGGATTTGAAAAAAATGAAAAATAAAAAAACGGTGGGTTATAGCCCATGTTTTTTGAAATTTTGAAAAAAAAAGTTAGCCTCGTTTCTCATCATTTTGGACCGTGGGCTATAGCCCATATCGTACGGCATACTATGGCACGCCGTTTTTCATCATTTTTGAGGATTTGAAAAAAATGAAAAATGAAAAAAACGGTGGGTTATAGCCCATGTTTTTTGAAATTTTGAAAAAAAAAGTTAGCCTCGTTTCTCATCATTTTGGACCGTGGGCTATAGCCCATATCGTACGGCATACTATGGCACGCCGTTTTTCATCATTTTTGAGGATTTGAAAAAAATGAAAAATGAAAAAAACGGTGGGTTATAGCCCATGTTTTTTGAAATTTTGAAAAAAAAAGTTAGCCTCGTTTCTCATCATTTTGGACCGTGGGCTATAGCCCATATCGTACGGCATACTATGGCACGCCGTTTTTCATCATTTTTGAGGATTTGAAAAAAATGAAAAATGAAAGAAACGGTGGGTTATAGCCCATGTTTTTTGAAATTTTGAAAAAAAAAGTTAGCCTCGTTTCTCATCATTTTGGACCGTGGGCTATAGCCCATATCGTACGGCATACTATGGCACGCCGTTTTTCATCATTTTTGAGGATTTGAAAAAAATGAAAAATGAAAAAAAACGGTGGGTTATAGCCCATGTTTTTTGAAATTTTGAAAAAAAAAGTTAGCCTCGTTTCTCATCATTTTGGACCGTGGGCTATAGCCCATATCGTACGGCATACTATGGCACGCCGTTTTTCATCATTTTTGAGGATTTGAAAAAAATGAAAAATGAAAAAAACGGTGGGTTATAGCCCATGTTTTTTGAAATTTTGAAAAAAAAAGTTAGCCTCGTTTCTCATCATTTTGGACCGTGGGCTATAGCCCATATCGTACGGCATACTATGGCACGCCGTTTTTCATCATTTTTGAGGATTTGAAAAAAATGAAAAATAAAAAAAAACGGTGGGTTATAGCCCATGTTTTTTGAAATTTTGAAAAAAAAAGTTAGCCTCGTTTCTCATCATTTTGGACCGTGGGCTATAGCCCATATCGTACGGCATACTATGGCACGCCGTTTTTCATCATTTTTGAGGATTTGAAAAAAATGAAAAATAAAAAAAAAACGGTGGGTTATAGCCCATGCTTTTTGAAAATTTGAAAAAAAAAGTTAGCCTCGTTTCTCATCATTTTGGACCGTGGGCTATAGCCCATATCGTACGGCATACTATGGCACGCCGTTTTTCATCATTTTTGAGGATTTGAAAAAAATTAAAAATGAAAAAAACGGTGGGTTATAGCCCATGTTTTTTGAAATTTTGAAAAAAAAAGTTAGCCTCGTTTCTCATCATTTTGGACCGTGGGCTATAGCCCATATCGTACGGCATACTATGGCACGCCGTTTTTCATCATTTTTGAGGATTTGAAAAAAATGAAAAATGAAAAAAACGGTGGGTTATAGCCCATGTTTTTTGAAATTTTGAAAAAAAAAAGTTAGCCTCGTTTCTCATCATTTTGGACCGTGGGCTATAGCCCATATCGTACGGCATACTATGGCACGCCGTTTTTCATCATTTTTGAGGATTTGAAAAAAATGAAAAATGTAAAAAACGGTGGGTTATAGCCCATGTTTTTTGAAATTTTGAAAAAAAAAGTTAGCCTCGTTTCTCATCATTTTGGACCGTGGGCTATAGCCCATATCATACGGCATACTATGGCACGCCGTTTTTCATCATTTTTGAGGATTTGAAAAAAATGAAAAATGAAAAAAAACGGTGGGTTATAGCCCATGTTTTTTAAAATTTTGAAAAAAAAAGTTAGCCTCGTTTCTCATCATTTTGGACCGTGGGCTATAGCCCATATCGTACGGCATACTATGGCACGCCGTTTTTCATCATTTTTGAGGATTTGAAAAAAATGAAAAATGTAAAAAACGTGGGTTATAGCCCATGTTTTTTGAAATTTTGAAAAAAAAAGTTAGCCTCGTTTCTCATCATTTTGGACCGTGGGCTATAGCCCATATCGTACGGCATACTATGGCACGCCGTTTTTCATCATTTTTGAGGATTTGAAAAAAATGAAAAATGAAAAAAACGGTGGGTTATATCCCATGTTTTTTGAAATTTTGAAAAAAAAAGTTAGCCTCGTTTCTCATCATTTTGGACCGTGGGCTATAGCCCATATCGTACGGCATACTATGGCACGCCGTTTTTCATCATTTTTGAGGATTTGAAAAAAATGAAAAATGTAAAAAACGTGGGTTATAGCCCATGTTTTTTGAAATTTTGAAAAAAAAAGTTAGCCTCGTTTCTCATCGTTTTGGACCGTGGGCTATAGCCCATATCGTACGGCATACTATGGCACGCCGTTTTTCATCATTTTTGAGGATTTGAAAAAAATGAAAAATGTAAAAAACGTGGGTTATAGCCCATGTTTTTTGAAATTTTGAAAAAAAAAGTTAGCCTCGTTTCTCATCGTTTTGGACCGTGGGCTATAGCCCATATCGTACGGCATACTATGGCACGCCGTTTTTCATCATTTTTGAGGATTTGAAAAAAATGAAAAATGAAAAAAACGGTGGGTTATAGCCCATGTTTTTTGAAATTTTGAAAAAAAAAGTTAGCCTCGTTTCTCATCATTTTGGACCGTGGGCTATAGCCCATATCGTACGGCATACTATGGCACGCCGTTTTTCATCATTTTTGAGGATTTGAAAAAAATGAAAAATGTAAAAAACGGTGGGTTATAGCCCATGTTTTTTGAAATTTTGAAAAAAAAAAGTTAGCCTCGTTTCTCATCATTTTGGACCGTGGGCTATAGCCCATATCGTACGGCATACTATGGCACGCCGTTTTTCATCATTTTTGAGGATTTGAAAAAAATGAAAAATTAAAAAAACGGTGGGTTATAGCCCATGTTTTTTGAAATTTTGAAAAAAAAAGTTTGCCTCGTTTCTCATCATTTTGGACCGTGGGCTATAGCCCATATCGTACGGCATACTATGGCACGCCGTTTTTCATCATTTTTGAGGATTTGAAAAAAATGAAAAATGTAAAAAACGTGGGTTATAGCCCATGTTTTTTGAAATTTTGAAAAAAAAAGTTAGCCTCGTTTCTCATCATTTTGGACCGTGGGCTATAGCCCATATCGTACGGCATACTATGGCACGCCGTTTTTCATCATTTTTGAGGATTTGAAAAAAATGAAAAAAACGGTGGGTTATAGCCCATGTTTTTTGAAATTTTGAAAAAAAAAGTTAGCCTCGTTTCTCATCATTTTGGACCGTGGGCTATAGCCCATATCGTACGGCATACTATGGCACGCCGTTTTTCATCATTTTTGAGGATTTGAAAAAAATGAAAAATAAAAAAAACGGTGGGTTATAGCCCATGTTTTTTGAAATTTTGAAAAAAAAAGTTAGCCTCGTTTCTCATCATTTTGGACCGTGGGCTATAGCCCATATCGTACGGCATACTATGGCACGCCGTTTTTCATCATTTTTGAGGATTTGAAAAAAATGAAAAATGAAAAAAACGGTGGGTTATAGCCCATGTTTTTTGAAATTTTGAAAAAAAAAGTTAGCCTCGTTTCTCATCATTTTGGACCGTGGGCTATAGCCCATATCGTACGGCATACTATGGCACGCCGTTTTTCATCATTTTTGAGGATTTGAAAAAAATGAAAAATGAAAAAAACGGTGGGTTATAGCCCATGTTTTTTGAAATTTTGAAAAAAAAAGTTAGCCTCGTTTCTCATCATTTTGGACCGTGGGCTATAGCCCATATCGTACGGCATACTATGGCACGCCGTTTTTCATCATTTTTGAGGATTTGAAAAAAATGAAAAATGAAAAAAACGGTGGGTTATAGCCCATGTTTTTTGAAATTTTGAAAAAAAAAGTTAGCCTCGTTTCTCATCATTTTGGACCGTGGGCTATAGCCCATATCGTACGGCATACTATGGCACGCCGTTTTTCATCATTTTTGAGGATTTGAAAAAAATGAAAAATAAAAAAAACGGTGGGTTATAGCCCATGTTTTTTGAAATTTTGAAAAAAAAAGTTAGCCTCGTTTCTCATCATTTTGGACCGTGGGCTATAGCCCATATCGTACGGCATACTATGGCACGCCGTTTTTCATCATTTTTGAGGATTTGAAAAAAATGAAAAATGAAAAAAACGGTGGGTTATAGCCCATGCTTTTTGAAAATTTGAAAAAAAAAGTTAGCCTCGTTTCTCATCATTTTGGACCGTGGGCTATAGCCCATATCGTACGGCATACTATGGCACGCCGTTTTTCATCATTTTTGAGGATTTGAAAAAAATGAAAAATGAAAAAAACGGTGGGTTATAGCCCATGTTTTTTGAAATTTTGAAAAAAAAAGTTAGCCTCGTTTCTCATCATTTTGGACCGTGGGCTATAGCCCATATCGTACGGCATACTATGGCACGCCGTTTTTCATCATTTTTGAGGATTTGAAAAAAATGAAAAATGAAAAAAACGGTGGGTTATAGCCCATGTTTTTTGAAATTTTGAAAAAAAAAGTTAGCCTCGTTTCTCATCATTTTGGACCGTGGGCTATAGCCCATATCGTACGGCATACTATGGCACGCCGTTTTTCATCATTTTTGAGGATTTGAAAAAAATGAAAAATGTAAAAAACGGTGGGTTATAGCCCATGTTTTTTGAAATTTTGAAAAAAAAAGTTAGCCTCGTTTCTCATCATTTTGGACCGTGGGCTATAGCCCATATCGTACGGCATACTATGGCACGCCGTTTTTCATCATTTTTGAGGATTTGAAAAAAATGAAAAATGAAAAAAAACGGTGGGTTATAGCCCATGTTTTTTAAAATTTTGAAAAAAAAAGTTAGCCTCGTTTCTCATCATTTTGGACCGTGGGCTATAGCCCATATCGTACGGCATACTATGGCACGCCGTTTTTCATCATTTTTGAGGATTTGAAAAAAATGAAAAATGTAAAAAACGTGGGTTATAGCCCATGTTTTTTGAAATTTTGAAAAAAAAAGTTAGCCTCGTTTCTCATCATTTTGGACCATGGGCTATAGCCCATATCGTACGGCATACTATGGCACGCCGTTTTTCATCATTTTTGAGGATTTGAAAAAAATGAAAAAAACGGTGGGTTCTAGCCCATGTTTTTTGAAATTTTGAAAAAAAAAGTTAGCCTCGTTTCTCATCATTTTGGACCGTGGGCTATAGCCCATATCGTACGGCATACTATGGCACGCCGTTTTTCATCATTTTTGAGGATTTGAAAAAAATGAAAAATAAAAAAAACGGTGGGTTATAGCCCATGTTTTTTGAAATTTTGAAAAAAAAAGTTAGCCTCGTTTCTCATCATTTTGGACCGTGGGCTATAGCCCATATCGTACGGCATACTATGGCACGCCGTTTTTCATCATTTTTGAGGATTTGAAAAAAATGAAAAATGAAAAAAACGGTGGGTTATAGCCCATGTTTTTTGAAATTTTGAAAAAAAAAGTTAGCCTCGTTTCTCATCATTTTGGACCGTGGGCTATAGCCCATATCGTACGGCATACTATGGCACGCCGTTTTTCATCATTTTTGAGGATTTGAAAAAAATGAAAAATGAAAAAAACGGTGGGTTATAGCCCATGTTTTTTGAAATTTTGAAAAAAAAAGTTAGCCTCGTTTCTCATCATTTTGGACCGTGGGCTATAGCCCATATCGTACGGCATACTATGGCACGCCGTTTTTCATCATTTTTGAGGATTTGAAAAAAATGAAAAATAAAAAAAACGGTGGGTTATAGCCCATGTTTTTTGAAATTTTGAAAAAAAAAGTTAGCCTCGTTTCTCATCATTTTGGACCGTGGGCTATAGCCCATATCGTACGGCATACTATGGCACGCCGTTTTTCATCATTTTTGAGGATTTGAAAAAAATGAAAAATGAAAAAAACGGTGGGTTATAGCCCATGTTTTTTGAAATTTTGAAAAAAAAAGTTAGCCTCGTTTCTCATCATTTTGGACCGTGGGCTATAGCCCATATCGTACGGCATACTATGGCACGCCGTTTTTCATCATTTTTGAGGATTTGAAAAAAATGAAAAATGAAAAAAACGGTGGGTTATAGCCCATGTTTTTTGAAATTTTGAAAAAAAAAGTTAGCCTCGTTTCTCATCATTTTGGACCGTGGGCTATAGCCCATATCGTACGGCATACTATGGCACGCCGTTTTTCATCATTTTTGAGGATTTGAAAAAAATGAAAAATGAAAACAACGGTGGGTTATAGCCCATGTTTTTTGAAATTTTGAAAAAAAAAGTTAGCCTCGTTTCTCATCATTTTGGACCGTGGGCTATAGCCCATATCGTACGGCATACTATGGCACGCCGTTTTTCATCATTTTTGAGGATTTGAAAAAAATGAAAAATGAAAAAAAACGGTGGGTTATAGCCCATGTTTTTTGAAATTTTGAAAAAAAAAGTTAGCCTCGTTTCTCATCATTTTGGACCGTGGGCTATAGCCCATATCGTACGGCATACTATGGCACGCCGTTTTTCATCATTTTTGAGGATTTGAAAAAAATGAAAAATGAAAAAAACGGTGGGTTATAGCCCATGTTTTTTGAAATTTTGAAAAAAAAAGTTAGCCTCGTTTCTCATCATTTTGGACCGTGGGCTATAGCCCATATCGTACGGCATACTATGGCACGCCGTTTTTCATCATTTTTGAGGATTTGAAAAAAATGAAAAATAAAAAAAACGGTGGGTTATAGCCCATGTTTTTTGAAATTTTGAAAAAAAAAGTTAGCCTCGTTTCTCATCATTTTGGACCGTGGGCTATAGCCCATATCGTACGGCATACTATGGCACGCCGTTTTTCATCATTTTTGAGGATTTGAAAAAAATGAAAAATGAAAAAAACGGTGGGTTATAGCCCATGCTTTTTGAAAATTTGAAAAAAAAAGTTAGCCTCGTTTCTCATCATTTTGGACCGTGGGCTATAGCCCATATCGTACGGCATACTATGGCACGCCGTTTTTCATCATTTTTGAGGATTTGAAAAAAATGAAAAATGAAAAAAACGGTGGGTTATAGCCCATGTTTTTTGAAATTTTGAAAAAAAAAGTTAGCCTCGTTTCTCATCATTTTGGACCGTGGGCTATAGCCCATATCGTACGGCATACTATGGCACGCCGTTTTTCATCATTTTTGAGGATTTGAAAAAAATGAAAAATGAAAAAAACGGTGGGTTATAGCCCATGTTTTTTGAAATTTTGAAAAAAAAAGTTAGCCTCGTTTCTCATCATTTTGGACCGTGGGCTATAGCCCATATCGTACGGCATACTATGGCACGCCGTTTTTCATCATTTTTGAGGATTTGAAAAAAATGAAAAATGTAAAAAACGGTGGGTTATAGCCCATGTTTTTTGAAATTTTGAAAAAAAAAGTTAGCCTCGTTTCTCATCATTTTGGACCGTGGGCTATAGCCCATATCGTACGGCATACTATGGCACGCCGTTTTTCATCATTTTTGAGGATTTGAAAAAAATGAAAAATGAAAAAAAACGGTGGGTTATAGCCCATGTTTTTTAAAATTTTGAAAAAAAAAGTTAGCCTCGTTTCTCATCATTTTGGACCGTGGGCTATAGCCCATATCGTACGGCATACTATGGCACGCCGTTTTTCATCATTTTTGAGGATTTGAAAAAAATGAAAAATGTAAAAAACGTGGGTTATAGCCCATGTTTTTTGAAATTTTGAAAAAAAAAAGTTAGCCTCGTTTCTCATCATTTTGGACCGTGGGCTATAGCCCATATCGTACGGCATACTATGGCACGCCGTTTTTCATCATTTTTGAGGATTTGAAAAAAATGAAAAATGAAAAAAACGGTGGGTTATAGCCCATGTTTTTTGAAATTTTGAAAAAAAAAGTTAGCCTCGTTTCTCATCATTTTGGACCGTTGGCTATAGCCCATATCGTACGGCATACTATGGCACGCCGTTTTTCATCATTTTTGAGGATTTGAAAAAAATGAAAAATGTAAAAAACGTGGGTTATAGCCCATGTTTTTTTAAATTTTGAAAAAAAAAGTTAGCCTCGTTTCTCATCGTTTTGGACCGTGGGCTATAGCCCATATCGTACGGCATACTATGGCACGCCGTTTTTCATCATTTTTGAGGATTTTAAAAAAATGAAAAATGAAAAAAACGGTGGGTTATAGCCCATGTTTTTTGAAATTTTGAAAAAAAAAGTTAGCCTCGTTTCTCATCATTTTGGACCGTGGGCTATAGCCCATATCGTACGGCATACTATGGCACGCCGTTTTTCATCATTTTTGAGGATTTGAAAAAAATGAAAAATGTAAAAAACGGTGGGTTATAGCCCATGTTTTTTGAAATTTTGAAGAAAAAAAAAGTTAGCCTCGTTTCTCATCATTTTGGACCGTGGGCTATAGCCCATATCGTACGGCATACTATGGCACGCCGTTTTTCATCATTTGAGGATTTGAAAAAAATTAAAAATTAAAAAAACGGTGGGTTATAGCCCATGTTTTTTGAAATTTTGAAAAAAAAAGTTTGCCTCGTTTCTCATCATTTTGGACCGTGGGCTATAGCCCATATCGTACGGCATACTATAGCGCGCCGTTTTTCATCATTTTTGAAGATTTGAAAAAAATGACGAAATGACAAAAACGGTGGGTTATAGCCCATGTTTTTTGAAATTTTGAAAAAAAAAAAGTTAGCCTCGTTTCTCATCATTTTGGACCGTGGGCTATAGCCCATATCGTACGGCATACTATAGCGCGCCGTTTTTCATCATTTTTGAAAAAAATTACGAAATGACAAAAACGATGGGTTATAGCCCATGTTTTTTGAAATTTTGAAAAAAAAAGTTATCCTCGTTTCTCATCATTTTGGACCATGGGCTATAGCCTATATCGTACGGCATACTATAGCGCGCCGTTTTTCATCATTTTTGAAAAAAAATGTAATAATGAAAACAAAATTTGTATGTCTACTTGGAAGTTATGCACATTTTATGATAGGCCACTCCCATTGCATCTCCCCCACCCCTTTTAGCCAATTGGTCTGAAAGCACATGACCTTCATGCAACATTTCAGTCTTCTACAGCAAATATTGTAGCTGCTAGAGGGACGTTTAGGAAGATTTGACAAAACCGCTGGCGGCCATTTTGAAAAATGGCTGCCACACCCACCAGAATAAGAATTTGGGATGGCCCAATATCCAGTTTCGTTACCAATATATCTGTCAAAACTTCTGCCAAATTTGGCGCTTACGTCATAAAATGAACGATAGGTTAGCTATGCCGCCTCACTATGGAACGAAAATCATTCCGAGACCATGGGCTATAGTCCATAATCTTGGAATGATTAGTCTATTTTTTCAAATCCTCCAAAATGAAAAACGGCATACTGAAAAACGAGGATTTGAAAAAAAGTTCCATGGACTTCTAATATGGACCCCCAACCCCCAACTGACTGCCGAGTGTGACCGTGGACTGCCATTTTTGGTGGAAGGAGAAGAGAAAACCAAGAGTACCTTCGGGCTTGTCCCTAAATAGACTTGTAACCCAAATGTAGAGAGTACAAACGCAGTAAAGAACCTGGGGGTTATCATCTCTGAAAAGGCAACAATGAGCAGAAAATGAACCATGTAAATACAACAAATTGAGGGCACCGCAGGGAGTTGAACCCCATTCTGGTAAACCAGTAGTACCACACCAGTGCCTTAGTTTGTTTTGTTGTAATTTACAGGTCCAAAAGCAATCACATTCATAATAATTTGAATCATAATGGACTATAAATGATAGCCATGATTATGTCTTACAATTGAAATCGAGAAGAAGACTAAGGAAAACTCCTCAGACATAAACTAAGAAAATATTTTATTTTTCCGTGCTCATAAAGAGCTGCAAAGTGCTAAAAGTGAAAAGTGCAGCAGAAAACCTTTGGGTCATAGGCCCATCGTCAATGCCTCGCCTACTGACCGGCATGAATTAAGTTTTAGCTGCAAATGGCAGCATAAATAAATCACATCAATACACACCACATAATGTGATGTGAACTGACACGATGAAGCTTCACTCGCACATTATAAAAGACATACATCACATCAATCCACATCACATACCTAACCCTAGCCCTAACCCTAAATTCATCATGTGATGTGGGGATGACGTGATGAAGCCTTACTCACCAATGTGAAATGATACGAGACATAAACACACATCACATACCGGGCCTGTGTTCATATGTGATGTGGGCTTAGATGAAGCTTTATACTCACAAATTGGATCTGATAATATAGCACAAACAATGCTCTTATGACCTAGAGGTTTGCTGCTGGACTTCTCACTTAAAGCACTTGGAGCGCTTTATGAACATGAACAAAACAAAAAGATTCTTGGTCTCCGCCCAAGCAGTTGGCCTTAGGTTTGTGGCCAGTCTTTCTAGCCAGTTGTCCCACATTTCTATTTTAAAATCTACATGTTTTCAAAAGAATTGCCCACATTTAAATATACATTACAATTTATGCCATTTGTGGACGATTGACAAATTATACGAGGTGCAAATTATGCAATGGCAGAAGCATTCTTTGGACCCCAGTATTTGTCAGCAATACAGCAACACTATGAACATGAGAACACAACATACATACAACACTGAGGATGACATTAGAACACAAGAGCAATGAACAGAGTGCATGGCGTGCAACGAGCTATCCGCAATTTGTGAAATAATCACATAAAAATATCACATAAATGCACATCACATACCGGCCTGTGTTCATATCTGATGTGAACTGACGTGATGGCGCTTTACCAGCAAATGACACAACGCAAATGACGTGAAACGATACAGCTCCAATCAAATGATTAGAAACTGTATGAGAGACACGACCCGACACACGCACCACATACACTAGTGAAGAACTAGTGATAGATAGGAAAGAAAGAAATGACTTATGAAAAATAAAGCAAAATGCGATTAAAAACTCTGACCAGAAAAAACTTTATTAAAGCAAAGAATAGAAGAGAAGATGAAAGGTCGGGGTAGAAACCGTGCATGTTCGATACTAATAGGTTATATTCAATAATGGATGATCTTTGCATCGTGAGCTTGTAGATCAGCTATTTGCTACTTTAGTGTGTGACACTGTAGCATGACCAAGTAAGGAAATTAATTTACAAAAGGTTGAACTATGGAGATACAAGGTTTCTGCCCGACATCAAAAGATAATAAACTACGCCCACTTACCTTCAATATCAGCACTAAACAAAACAAACTAACCAACGAAGAAAATCTGCCATAATTTTCTTCCTGTTAGTTTGGACAGATCTACAGCATAGAAGGCTGTAAACAGTGTTAAGCAGGCTACATGCTACCATAATGATACCGGAAATAAGTCGCATGACGCCAAATCACATTTTGTACACACAGTCCACTAGTGAAGAACTAGGGCAATGGGCAAGGAGAAATAAAAAAAATACTTTTTTTTATTAAAAGAGAAAGGAAATAGAAATTCTAATAACTCGACACAGAAAACAGCACAGAAAGACTACAACAGAACATACATAATGTGATGTGACGTGACGCGACAGCTTTACCCGTAAATTATGTTAAACAATACATAAATCACATTGCGGCATGTGATGTAGAGTGGCATTATACACAGATTACGTGAAACGATACACAGTGCGAATGACAACCTATGGTATGGTAGCATGTAGCATGTAGCCCACTTACACAAGCATCAGGAATCAAAAGGTTCGTTACTAACCTTCACTGCCAACAGCACCCAGGAGTGGCAACAGCACTGTACCTTCAATACCGACGTCGCCTTGTCAGCTTCACGTTCTGAAATGACAAGAAAAAAATATATCCATTTAGTTGTCGGCCTACAGGATGACATTTTGTAAGTCATAACAGTCACTGAAAGCTGTGTCACCAATATCTTACTTTATTATTGTCACAAATTGTGATTAAAGCTCCTATAAGCAATAATGTCAATTTTAATGATTTTTATTTAATTCAGCAATGAGTAAAACACACATGATTTAGTCTCTGCGATACATCTAGGGGCCACAATCTGCAGTCAAAGATATTCCTAGAAGCTTTGTCATTGGTCAGAGAAAAAAAAAGAACCCGGTCAAAATGACTGACCAATCAGGAAGTAGACAGGCAAATCGACCAATGACAAAGCTAGGAACATCTTTGAATGCAGATTGTGGCCCCAAGATGTGTCAGAGACAATATTGTTTTACCCATTGCTGGCAGTCTGAATACCAATTTTTTTTAAAGTAATTACATTTGACATATTGCTTATAGCAGCTTTAATGATTCAACCCATTAAACGGCGACTTCACCCCTTTTGCAACCAGAGCTTATTTAATGATGTTTGGGAGACAAGAAACACTTTCCTGGGTTTTTTATGTGGGTAATCGTCGTTTTTAGATATGTAGTATTTCAAAAGTGTCCATGGGCTCCATGATGTCATGGACAATGGGCTCACTTCCTCCCTAGACTACATGTTGTCTCAGTAAGACAGCCCTCCCCTATGCACAAGGAGCAGTGCACCAAAGCATTATGGGAATTGCAGTCTGGGTAGGAAGTGTCCATGAAATCATGGACACATTGAAATACTAAAAACACATAAAAACCTCAGTAAGGTTTTTCACCCAAACATATGTAAAATCATATGTATGACAATGAATGGTCAACTTGACATGTAATGGTGACACTGCCCTTGTTTCTACTACAGCCACATGTAATCCAGGTACATACCATGGGGGGGCTTCCGTCGCTCAGTTAAAGATAGCCGGTATTAATAGAGCCGCGTAGGTTGTATGGCACAATACGTCCCGAGCACCGTACGCCTCGTAATCTCAGGGAGCGTTCGTTGACACCGTTATACGTTTCAGCTCAGCCGAGTAGACACTCTATTATCAATACCAGCCATCTCCTGATGACCCCATCCAAGGTCACACATGACACCAAGGTCACATGATTAACCTGCAAGACATAAATAAAAACAACATTACTCTTTATCCAGATTTCATACATTGTAAAATTCATATAATATTAAAAGGATATTTCACTTTATCGTCTACTCAGGCTTATGTGAACACTGCAGAGAGCTTTTAAGTTGCTTGATTCAGTATTTAAATATTCATTTTAGCTTTTTAACTTAAAAACTGTCTGTAGTGTTCACATAAACCCGAGTAGATAATAAAATGACAAAAAGTTAGTTTTTTAAAGTGAATTGTCCCTTTAAGATATTGGTAAAAAAAAATCTAAACTTCAAAATCTACATTATATAACTTGAGTCAAAGTTAAAAGGTTTTGGCATCAAAATGTACTTAAACATTTCAAATGGGACAATCTGCATACTTGGTCATTTTTAACAGAAAAAAACCTTTTGAAAATAGCAGATCTAAAAGCTCACAATGTGTCACATCACATTCACAATGCATTGTGAGCTTGTAGATCAGCCATTTTCACAGACAAGACAATGCTTTTGTTGCGATCAAGGCCCAAGGCCTCAGTCACACATAAGCATATGTTCTGGGCTCTGCCTGTGTTTGATTGCCCCCCAAAATCAAACACAAATGTTTGGTCAAAGCATGTGCCTCCCATTGGAAATGCATTGGGGCGGCCATTAAACAGACAGGACAAATGTTTTTTTTGTGTGATCGAGGCCCAAGGCCAAAGAACGAGTCCTATAAAAGGACAAACATTGCTGACATTGTTGTCCATTTTGTGTCACAATAAACAACAGTCTTATAAATACTCTGTTTAAACAATAAACAGTCCTATAAATCATCTTAATGTCTAAACAACAACAGTGCTCAAGGATAAAACCGTCTTTCTCAAACAAACGCTTCTTACCTTGGAACAAACAGCTCTGCTCACAGACAGCATGAAGTGGATCCCAAACCAAACAGCATGCTGGGAAAAAACATGGCCGCTCCTATTTAAATCCAAAGCCCCGCCCACTGGATCCGGTCACCTGTTCAACAGGTCCGTTAGTCAGATTGATTTGTGTTTGGATCATCCACTGTTGCTGTAACTGCTGTGTGCACCACACACACACACACACACACACACACACACACACACACACACACACACGCACTCATGCACTCACGCACGCACGCACGTGCATTATTTCACCCTTTGGTTGGTTATAAAGGCTTATATTAATAAACACAAGGACGTGTGTGTCTGTGGCTGTCTGTATCAGCCTTTATAGGTTTGTTTATTCCGCCATCTTGTTTGATATTTGTTTGAGTGTCACCACCATCAGCCTTTAACAGGTGTTCAATCAGGCAAATGAGCACCAGCAGCCATCTAGCAGCTGATGCACTCTGGGAGATGTAGTTGTTGAGACTGTAGAAGTTGTCTGAGGTGTCTTGTAGAAGATCCATGCTCCATTTATGAGTTTTAACTCAACAATAACGATTCATTATGAACTAATAACCTATAAGCTCATCAAGTGTGGTAGGACAAGGTGTCAAATCTTGAGGTCCTGCAGAAGTGTGGTCTACCCAGTGTTGAAAGCCTGATCATCAAGGCCCAGTTCCGGGCAGTAATGATACTGCCTGTGATACTGACATGATACTGATACGATGTAAAACTTTTCTCAACAATATGACCCGTAATTACATTATTAACTGTGAATTGAGCGGCTACATGTAACACATTATTACATAATTACATTATGCAAAAATCCATTATTATGTTATGCTCTCGTGATGTATTACATTGTGACCTTATTAGCCTACATTATGGGCCTTTACTACATTTAGGTTATCACATTATGAACTGTTATAACATTATGTGCCGTTATTACATTATGAGTTGCTATATTAGACTCAGTATAATTATGATATTCTAACTACCATAACATCCCTGAAACTGGCACTGCTGGGAAGGCAATTCCCAGCTGCCTTTGGTCTAGACCTCTGGGTTTAAGTAGAAGCGTTTATGACTGATTGGACTTGATGGCTCGTGCTGTTCTTTGGTCAAGAACTGGGGGAACCACCTGGAACTCTGTCCTGTAGTGTGAATGCAGTGATAAAATCTTCCCCGTGTCAGGCTAGTTCAGGATAAAATGCAATTATTTCACATAGCCATCTTTGTGTTTCTTTTAATACTCTATACCAATTATCTCATGTCTTAGGAGGGATCATTATATATTTAACAACATGGCCTTAGTTAACTTGGCAATTGTGTCTCTGCACACATTCAGACATAGTTTGGTCTCACTTGTTAAACGTTGATGGACCATTCAAGATCACACTTCCATAGCTCCAAGTGGGACCATCTAGGGTCAGGGTGAGGGTGTCAGATAGTCTCACACAGCACTTCTAGGCAGCAGCCTGGAAATGTGAGAGGAAGTGGCAATTTGAACATGGCTCTTTTTGTGGCTGCAGCATATCTGCTCTCTTAATCCCTTAACACAAAGCCTGGATGAGCAGTACCTTTGTGTGTGTCAGACTGTCAAAAGGTTTTTTTCTGTTCAAAATGACCAAGTATGCAGATTGTCCCATTTGAAATTTGATCCTTGAGCCAGTGCCTGGCTCAAGGATCACCTCGACAGTGGGGGAGTCCCACAGGGATGGAACTGTGAACCTTACCGTTTCCCAGGCGACCACTCTACCTCCTGGAGCCTCTGCTGCCCCCCCCCCCCCGATCGAGCCGCAGATCATTTGTAGATTATTTATTATTTTGACACACGGGCGAAGCTATCGTGGTATCTAGCTATAGTATTAGTAGCCATGCATGCTTGTCCCTCACTATCAACTGAACACATTCCCTGTGAAGTTCACTTTGAAACCTTTCCTTTGCTGTCAAAATGGCTGACCTGACATCAATAACAAGGTTTTTCTCAGGTTGCAGCATTTATATTTGGTGCTTTGGCAATTTAATTATTGCTTAAAAAATAGTCCATGGGCTCAGACAAGGATTTTCACGAGTGAGGGACATGCAAGGTATAGGAAATTGGAAATTGCGGAAATTGGAAATTGCGGAAATTGCGAAAATTGGGGAAATTGCGGAAATTGAAAATTGCGGAAATTGCGGAATTTGGGGAAATTGAAAATTGCGGAAATTGAAAATTGTGGAAATTGGAAATTGCGGAAATTTTGGACCGTGGGCTATAGCCCATATCGTACGGCACGCCGTTTTTCATCATTTTTGACGACACACTCAACACACAACACTCCGCAATTTGCTAATGTTTCTCATCCTCCGCAACACTCCGTAATTTGCTAATGTTTCTCATTTTCGTAAAAAAATATTTTTTGTAAAATAGTGCAATAATATTTGGTTCTTTTACTAAACTCATTTAAAAAAAATGAGTAATTCTTCCACTACTGAGTGGAATCAAACCAAGGATCTCTCACACTTAAAGACTATATTATAGCCCATAGGAGACGGGAGACCCAGACCACTGTTAATGATTCTGAACTCGATAGGAAGAACTTTTAATGATTTGAGATTTCAAGGTTTAAGTTAAATCTTGTTATCTAAAATGCGGAATGCCTAACGACAACCTAACTATACAGGCTAAAACTATAGAAGCATCTGCGCTCTGAACACTGGTCAGCGAGTGGTAGGCATAAAGAAATGCATGCATTCATTATTTGATCCCTGAATTAAATCCATCATCATAGAAGAACACGTTTATCCACAGTCACAAGGGGGCGCTCTGTAGTAGTCTGTACCAAGAAGAAGATCTGACGATGAGTATAATAAACTGGAAGAAAAGTAACGAGTGTGTGTTCTGGTCCTGTTGATTGATCAATCAAGAGGACCAGTCCAGAACACAGGTGCGGCTGCCAGGATCACATGGGTGTTTCCTAACAAACCCGACAGTCCGAAAACATACAACAACTATGAATATCATTGTCATTTTATCATTTTAACACTGTATTGGATCACACACACACACACACACACACACACACACACACACACACAGAAAAATAGATTCATACCGGTATCTATTTTGTGCATTAGAAGTTTGTCATGAAAGTATAAAGAAAAAAACTAAGACACAGAGACAAAGAGGCATTTCTGTCTTTTATTAGATTATAATCCGCAGAGCTTAAAATATTAAATTGCTTTTAACTTAGTTAATAATTAAAATACATAAAAATGAAAGCCAGAACTGAAGAACCCTGCAAACAAGAAAACAAAAATAAAATAAATAAAATAAAAAGGATAATCATAAACCCAATCCTCCTTTCGATACAGAGGCTATGTCTGACGGAACCCGCTTGCGATTCTTTGTACAGTGAAGTCCAAGCAGACATTGTGCATTTTCTATACATGTGTAATGATATTTATGAACTAATTTCCTCTTTGATAATAAAAAAAAGAAAAGAAAAAGAGAAACAAAATATTAAAGGGACAAAAAAATATATCTAAATGTTGCGCTGGGAATATTGATGACATGTCTTGCCTTCAGCAGTTGTGGACAGTAACAAAGTACAATTACTCTAGTACTGTACTTAAGTAAGCTTTTTGAGTATCAGAACTTTACTTGGGTGTATTTATGGATACTTCCAAGTTTCACTCCACTGCATTGCAAAGACCATGTACTTTTGACTCCACTACATTTCTAGGAATGAAATAAAAGTACATTATGAATTAACCACTTAAGCCATATTTCAAATATAGTGAAAACAACTGATCTACAATCTCACATGTTGTGATGCGCTGTAGTGAGCTTGTAGATCTGCTATTTTCACTATCATCAAAATTAGTTTGTACTTTTTTAAAGCAAGTACTCCAGTACTTAACTCAAAGTACAAATCTGACAGAGCAAGTCTCACTTGAAATGGAGCAATATTTTACCAGGAGCATCTATATTTTTACTCAAGTACTTGGGGTGGGGGTGGGTGAGTACTTTGTCCACCACTGAATTTCAGCAATTTGCAAACAGCAAGGCAGAAGGAAAGAAAATGCCCCCAAATTCTCCCCCACATTCTCCCCACCTGTCACCACCTCCTCACTGTGGGCATGCAGACATTGAGAAATGTCTTTGTCCTTCTCCTGTGCTACTGGAGAAAGGGGAGGGGACAGGAAGGGAAGGGGAGGCTTCTGCCACGCTGTAACCCGGCAAACAAGCTCTGACGTCTGGAGAAGAGGTGTCCACCAACCTTCACTAGTAGGGCCAGATATGGGCTTCAGTCTCGTTAATAGCAGTTCCCTCTGACCAGATTAAATATCTAATATACAATCTTTATATCTTCTTCTGTCTCTCAATCCTTTGTGTGGCATTTGCCACGCTGTGTCTTTACCGACCGACCGACCCCCCCCCCCCCCCCATATGTAGGTTTCTATGACAGGGCTGTTAGGAACGGGATACAGCGGATGATTATGTGACTACAGTTATACAAGATCAAACATCTGTAATATGGAGGAATGAATGAGATCGGCCTTGTGGAGAGAGGACAGCGAGGGACAGAGCGAAAGGGAGAGAGAGAGCAAGAGAGAGCAAGAGAGAGAGAGTTAACTTCTCTCTGGCAGCAGTGACAATATTCTTTCAGGTCCTGAGTAGGAAGCGCTTTTATTAAACATCCCCACCAGATACTCAACCTAAACCAGTGATTGGCTAGTATCGCCCCGCCAGGCAGTAACATGGCTCCCTACTGGCCAGCGTAGTGGCCATCCACCCTATAGTCTGGACCCCCCCAGCCACTAGGGGGAGGGGGGAGGTTGTAGCGTAGAGGACTGTAGGATTAACAGAGATACCTTTCTCCACACGTTTCAACAACACTGTACAATAGCATGTTTAAGCAAAGCAAAGCCCCGCCCCCCGCATCCTACACTGTATGACAAGCAGATAACGGGGGGGAGGGGAGGGGGGATGGGCAAATGGTCACACCTCACGTCCTCCACCGAGCGAAAAAATAAAAATAAAAACAGAAATTAAACTAAATATAACTCCATAACATCGGAGAGAAAAACAAAAAAAATCAAACACATTTTTTTGTTCCTAGTTTAAATTGCAGAGAAGATGGGAGGGATTTGCCCCTTGGGAGGAAACACTCACGCCAATTCCTGCTGGCGTGACAAACCCCTCCCCGCCACCCCACCCCCTCGATAAATCCTCCCCCCCCCCCCTCCTTCTATCCCTCCGTCCGTCTGGCTGGTTGGTGTCGTAGCGAAATATAAGGGTAGTGGAAGGTCTCTAAGTCCTGCTGGCGCCGTTGGTGCCTAGGAAAGGGTCAGGGGGGGGCAGGCTGCAATTTTCCTCTCTCCGTCTATCTTAATCTTCTATCACCACCCCGGGCGTGGCGGTCTCACCGCTGGGTCCTGCTCATCTCTCCGTCACGTGGTTTTGTGAGGAGGGAGAGGGGGCCGAGGGGTCATCAGCGGGGGCTGGGGCGGGGGGCTGGGGCGGGACGGGGGCGCAGAGGATTTCAGACAGGTCGTCCATGATGCAGGTCTCCTTGGGGTCGACCAGGTTGAATTCCCTTACGAAAACGATGAAATGTGCATACAGAGTGTTCAGGTGACCCTGCAGGTCCAGTGCCACCGTCTCTTTAAAGTGCGCCCAGTAGAGGTGAGCCAGCACGTGGAACAGGTACCGGCAGATCTTCTTCACCAAGGACTCGAACGAGTTGGGGAACTCCTTGCCTGGTGAGAGAGAGGCACAAGAGACACGGGGTTACAATTTAGGCATTTAGCAGACATCCTGACAGTTTTCTGAAAAAGCTATGTTTCCATGTCAGTCGTTCTTCGATTTTTCAAAAATAACAGATCTACAAGCTCGTAGCGCGCCACTCGGTGGCGCGCTATAAGCTTGTAGATCTGCTATTTTTCAATAGCTAAAGCATAACATAATGCTAACACCAAAAGGGGTCCCCGCCCAGAATGGGTTAATCCAGTGATTTACATTAAGCAAGAACAAAAAGCATGGCAATACTGTACGTCAGGGGTGCCCACACTTTTTTGACTTGAGGTCTACTTTTAAAATTGCCAGCTCAAGGTGATCTACCAACCAAAAAAATATTATCCCATTGCTTAAAATACTCAAAATAAATAACATTAAGGCATTTGGACTGTTTCAAAATCAATTCTATTTATTTACCTTTTCAGTTACCCCACATTGTTACTCCAAATGATCGTCTGTTAACTTCATGTGGGAAAACGCTGATTCACATAAATATGTGGAGCCAAATAACGCTGTGAGCGAGGCTGCACAAGTCCTGATTTTGGATACTTTTCCTCCACGAGTAATTTCCAAAACTCTCCATCGCGGGCGCGCAACTTTAACTTTAACTACAGTCAGCCTGCAGTGCCATGAACTCATTCTCCAACGCAGAAGAGTTCATGTTAAAAAGTGTTGCTATTTTCGAGGCAATGGAATCAACATCAGCTTCTGAATGGGAAGCACATGAATGTAGCGATGGGCTCGAGTAAGGCAAACGCAGTTGGACTTGGAATGTGACATCGTGAAAAAATAATCTTCTTCCCACTCATGGAAGTGATAGGTTTTAGGCTTCTTTGCTGCGCGCATCTTCCTATATGAACAATGATGGATAGATATCCTTTTAATTTGTTTGTTTAACAACAGAACAGAACCGACGTTCCCCACACTTGAAAACAAGGCACTGCATTGTGGGGGGTTTTAAAGCCGCCGCCGCGCCGCCGCCTGCCCGAGGCGAGGATATATATATATTTTTCATGACAGGGCCATGCGGTCTACCTGCGCAGCGCTTGCGATCGACCGCGGTCGACGTAATGGGCACCCCTGCTGTACGTCATATACAGTACATACAAAGTAGTTATCATTAATCATACGTAAGCGTAAACGTAATCATGGAATATTTATAAAAATAAACTATGCATATACACTATATTTACATAAAATTCTATAAATCTACATAAACTGCCATCTAAGTCTACATGATAAAATGCTGTCTAAGTTAAATAAGTTGAGCCTTTGCATATGCCTGTATGGTCGAGGCTAGGGCAAATACTATGGAAAGTGCTATCGATGCTAGGGGTTTAGATTTATTTAGACTTTATTGAGGCTCAATAATTGAATCTGTGACTCGCTGTCATGCTGCATTATATGTGGTATGTGCTACACTGATTAAACATAGAGTAAGTGATATTGTTTTGTTAAAATAAATGTAGCAAGCACTCTATTCTGATCATACTCATTGCTATTGAAGTTTCCATGTCTCTCCAGGTCTTTAGTAGTACAGAAATGTATTTTCAACTTGTGATACCAATTTGATCAAATCAGGAGAGAGAACTCATGCAGGATTAACAGGTGAAATGGGAAGTGGTGACACAAAGAAATGAGCAGACAAAACTGGAACACTAGCAATTTTAAGCTGATAAATATGTACTCTCTCTGAATTTGGCAACCCAACTGAAAATGTACTTTCTTTTTTATTAAAGAGCTGGAGAGACGAGGACATCTCTGATACTGAATAAGCCTATAAGTATAGCAATGATTACTAACGGAATATATAGCTTTGACCTTAAAGAGAAGACAAAAAACTTTTGTTTTAACAAAAAGATGACTGTCATCATCCCTGTGCATCGTGTCACACGACTACATGTAAACCAGACTTTATTGAAATCAAATAGCTGGCCTGTCGATGACCAATTGTAAGAACAATGTTGGTATGTCATGCAGCAGCACACTGCCCTGCTGTTCAACAAGTGCACCAGCAGAGGGCCCTGCAGCACCATATATTGTGTTGACAAACATCTGTATCATTTAGAATTCAAGATTTAAAGACTGTATTTTGATACATGTAATGCAAAAGTAATGTCCATATCGCATTATATAGTACAGGTTCCCCTTACAGGACCCCTGACTAATAAGACAAAAAAGCCTTCAAATATTATACCCTCTACTAACTAAAATAAAAAAATAAAACCACCTTAAATATTTTATTTTTCATAAAAAATAAAAAATCTTTCACTGAAAAGGGACTGCTCCTGTCGCAAGTTGATAATGTCATATGTCCGTGTGTGGTCAGCCCTATTGAATGCACATGCTAATATATTATCCTTATGAAGTACTGAGTTGTTTTATAAGCATCAAAGCAATATTTACTTTATATTAGCACATACATTCCATATATTCCATAGGGCTGGAACACACATGACATCATCAACTTGCGACAGGAGCAGTTCCTATTGACTGAAAGATTCTCTTTTTATGAAATAAATAAAATATTTAAGTTGTTTTTATTTTTATATTTTAGTTTAGTTGTAGAGGGCAAGTAAAATGTCTTAAGGCTTATTTGTCTCATTAGCCAGGGATCCTTTTAAGTAATAAAGTGTAAGTAAACCTATCACCTTCTCCAATACTGAAGCACAGCTGGAAATCCTGAGCGCAAATGTAACCCTTTAAAGTGTAAATAAGAACATGGGTACATTTTCAGAGTTGAGGACTTTGATTTAAAGCCGCTGAAAGCCTGGAACAAAAGAAAAAAAGAAAACAAATTACCGTATTTTGTAGGGAAGATGTCATCGTCTGTGACCAGTTTTTGACAAAGACTCATGACAAAGTCGACGTATTGAGGAGCAGTGCACTTCGTCTTCTTCCCCCTCTCGTCGTACCAGTAGTATATTCTGCAGAGAGGGACAAGGAAGGGGTTAATGTTACATGATGTCACATGCTGCACATTTCACACATAAATCGCCGGGCCGTTAGCTTTTGCCAACAACGAGATGCCAAAAATAGGTGATCCCAGTTTCGGAGTTGTTAAGTGTGTTTCGTACATATTTAAACAAGAGCTTGTGAGTAAAGAACTACATTGGAATTAGAATACAAGTTATTCCCCCCCCCCCCCATCTCATGAAGACATCACATGCACATTTTTTGCAACGTGATCCGTGTTGGAAGTGACGGTGAGTGCAGAACAGGATATTTCACAACTACGAACTGGGCTCATCATTTGATTCAACGTTCAGTGAATGTTTTTCCAAAAATGTTCACGGTCAGTTGGGACAAAAAGCTGGTTACATATCAGGAAAAGCATTTCCTGAAAATCATGATTCATCTACAGCATCCATTAAGACAAGACAGAGGTGTAGACACCTTTGTCATCATCATCAGACCTGATGATGATGACATTGATGACACACTGCCCACATCCTGACTGTTTCACCACTCTGGACAAACCCAGATTTCTGAATGACTGGTGTCTGTATTACACTGGCCTCAAGCCTGCCCCCTGGTGTACTGGATCGACCGCACATGTAAACGTCAAGCCATCATTGCTTGCATATTTTCATTCCAGTGGACTTAGTGAACCCACTGCCCCCGGGCCTTTCATTTCCTGATCGGGGCCAAATTCCCTGCAGTCTCGGGAGTAACGCGACACCGATCCCCCTGTCGCTTGACCCGGTCCGTCCGCTGGTCAAACATTTCCGGGGAAGCTGACCCAGATAAGCCGAGCGGTGTAACTGAAGGCCAAAAAGCCCTCTGGGCCCAGCGACAGAGGGGTCATAGTTAGTAAAAGGTCAGGCTGGGGAGTCAACAAACACAACGCCAGTCATGCTAGCAAGCCAGCAGACACCTCAGAGATGGGAGCAGGGCGGCTATTAGCCAACTAATTAAGCCACCTGAGCATGGAGGCCGACTGAGTTACAAAACTGGGAAGGGGTATCGCAGGGGTTGACACTTAAGGTCTCAGAGGCAGGTCATGTTCTACTTGCCCAAAGGCCATGCCCACTAACAAAAGTAAATAGTCCATTATAAAATTACAGGTAAAATTTGAATTACCGTTAAATTACCACTTATCTTTTTACTTTTTGGGTCTGCGTGATAAGAAAATGCCATACCTCAATTTGTATACCAAATACTTACATACTAGCTATGAATATGACATGTTCACATGGTTCACAGGTCACATGTCACAGGTTCACATGTTATTTTATATTTTTAAGTGTAGCAACAGTGTAAACAGCATATAGGTAAACAGTGCTCTCATTTTACATTCTACAGACCAGAAGCCTGGGGATTTAGACGTTTTTTTTAAATTTCGAGGTCAGGCCTAAATGGGTTAAATCGATTAGTTCCATTCATCTTTGCCCCCCTAATGCAAAGAATAATTGGGCATTGTCACTTGTCAGGCCAGGCCAGGGCTGGTGGAAAAGGAAAAGTGGTGTTAGGGTCTTAGGAAGCAGACATTACAAATCCTGAGGAATGTAAAGAGTCCACATAACTGACCGTGTACAGGGGGGGGGGGGGGGGGGAGAGGCTAGACTGACCACAGGATCAGGGGCCAGGGCTCTCCGCTCCTGTTGGGATTGCGTGGGAGAATTGGAGAAAGACTGACTCGACCACAAAACCCGTCTACCCACTTGTGCACACGGTAAAAATAATAATTTGCAGTCACAGACATGCACAACGGAGGTCATATGGGTTGTTCCCGTTGTGCAAGATGACTTCCTTACATTATGGCATAAGCATATAATCATCATGTCTCTCTCTCTCTCTCCCCCTAAACACACCCATCCACCCACTCAAAAAGCAGGTCTAAATAACAAACAAATGGTCCTGTTCCCTCTCATAGCTCATGGAAACTTTTATTTCCAAATATAGTACTGAGCTCTGCCTCAGGGCAGGGGGGCACCGACGCCCACACCAGCCCAGGGTGGAGCTCTGCCTTAGGGGCAGGGGGGCACTGACGCCTACACCAGCCCAGGATGGATGCCAGGCCCCGATACATACAGGAAAGGGCGGGGTGGCGCTCCTGTGGTACAATGGTACGCCATGGCACACACTGTGGAAGAAAGACTGCTGCCCATGACCATTATGAATGGTGGAGCTCACTCTTATAATGTCTTACTGTTAGCTACTTGGAAAATGTAGTAAGCTACACTACCAGTTACTCTCTATTTAATATAGCTCAACTACAACGGAAGCTATCCTCCGGGGGATTGTAGCAAGCTACACTATAAGCTACATGGCAAAAGTAGCTAGCTACATGGACACTACTAGTTCATTTTTCGTTCCCCCCCCTTTTTATTTTTTACAAAATTATCATTTACGCACCAGTTGAGAGACAGGGATTTAGAGAATGCTGACAGGCACTCAAATGAGATGTTAACGTCCTGTAAGTAGACTTAGAAATAAAACTAGAGTTGACTAATCAATACAAGTGGCTCTATTTTGATGAGGCAGTTTCTGCACAGGAAGTCCGTTTGACTTGTAAACAAGCTACGATGGATGAGCTGTCAAAGTACTAGTCGCTAAACCACGTTAGCGATCATATTTACAATATGAAAACTGTCACTTAGACAATGTAGGTTACACACGCTGGAATTAAACAGGGAACCTGCAGGCAGCATTAGGGGAGTAATTCATTGTAGATAAATGGACAGCTGCTACTGATAAATGTAGTTAAGCTATGTAGCGTCGCTACTGCCCAACACTGCTGTTAGGCCTACACACACTACGGGTGCAACAGTTATCGAACTAATCGGTTTAATCGATAAGAAATAATTTTAGGTCAGAAATATACAAAGTATAAAATAGTACAGCAGTAGTGCACCTTATGAAGATGCAGATTCTCCTTTCAATTTGGGCTGTTTCATTTCCACAGTAAATTTAAAACAAATAAAGAACTTGCACAAAAGAAAACTCGTTTTCGCCACTGCTGCCCTTTCACACGCCAGAAAAGTAGGTTATTTCTCAGGGCGTGTGTGCTATTAACAGTAGCTTAAGGTGACAGGGGGTGGAAAGCATACACTCATGACTAAAAGATGAACTTGTGACATGCTTTGTCAGTGACAGCAAATCTCTCACAACTGCTGTGTCTCTATTGTTCGCCGCAGCAGTCACATGTCACAGTCCTGCTTTGGTGTTTAGTTGTGACGTACGCAAGTGTTTACGTGTTTATGTGCGACATACGAAGAGGCGAGAGGACATGATTTGCAGTGTGGGTAATCTGGTTTTTCCAGCCTTAAGTAATACATGGGGGAAGAGGGCCTCTTTCCAGAAGACAAGGAATCACACATAAAAGAGACACCGCACCCCGACTGGGTAAACTAGTTGGATAAATACTCAAAATAAGTTGTATAAATACTTACAGTGGGGCCACCTCCCCCTCTGTTAACATGGCCTGAATAGGACTTCATGTTATGACTGTCTTAAACAGCCGTTTTACTACCGTAGGGGTAGGTCCTGCCCCTACTCTACGGGGAGACATCACCAGCAATTAAGCACCTCAGAGCACAAGGGCAGCCTCCCACAGTGAGACAGCCACAGCATTCCTCTATAAACATCACACGGGCAGCAGTGTCATTTTAAGACCCTGTCTGGTGACTTTGTAATAGCATGTATGTGCCGCTTTTGCCCTCCTTACCTCTCAGGTACACACAGAAACAAAATGCTGTGGGTTGGTTAACATTCAGCCGTGTCTCAGTCAGAACAACCTGGTCACGGCACTGCATGAATGAATTCATCTTTATTCCCTTACGGGATTATAAGACACCAACAACATAAATAAACAATATCACGTTCACTTCCCACACAGACTGCATGTCCTGAATTCAGTGGCATCACCAGCAGACACCAGTTAAAAGGTGGACGTGCCACGGGACTGCAGTGCATGAAATGTATATACATGAATGCATAGCATGCCACCGCAAGCAGTTTGAGAATGCAGTCAGCGTATACTGGGGATTCCAACATGAATAATGGCCCAGTGAGCTCAAACAAAAGGACTGATTGGTTTGAAGGAAGTGAGAATATCCCAGAGGTTGTGACCCCTTCCGAACCGTATAATTATATATAAGAGGTTGAGGCATTCCTAGATAAATTAACCAATGGGACGATAAGACGTCTGATGAATTAACTAATGAGATGATAAGACTGCCGATTAATTAACCAATGGGACGCTAAGATTTCCGATGAATAAACCAATGGGACTCGGCGGAACGGTGCTGAATAAACCAACATGGGGGCGGTTGTACTTACGTGTTGCAGGCCGTCATGGCTTGACAGGTGTCCCCAGTGCAGAACTCTGAGATGGTGCTGTACTGCAGGTTGATAAGGTTGAAGAATGTTGTCGCTGTGGTTCACAAAAAGAGGCACACACACAGACACAACAAAACGGGACAGTTAGGACATCCCAGGAAATCTTAACCACTTAAACCCCCATAGTACGTTGTTGAGTCTCACAGGGCTCTGTGCTTGCTAGTGCCTTTTACATGCATGTGTTTTTTGGGCCAAGGTGGCTAGGGTAGCGGTCTTGGCACCTAGGCTGCCTGACAGCGTGTCACGGGTTCGAAATCCGATCCTGATGACCTTTGCTGTTAGCCTACCGTCCTATCAATAAATGCATAAAAGTATTTCTTAAAAACTATATATATATCTATATATATCTATATAATTATATATAGATATTTAAACATTTTGCTGAAAATAGCTGATCGATTAACTCACAAACGTGTCGCAGACGTGCTTGTGGGCTAGTTGATTAGCTATTTTCTGTGAGTTTTCCCCGGTATACAGATGTTGGGGTTTAGGTGATTAGGTGTCCCTAGTAATAACAGCAATACAAATACTGCCAGGGTTAATATTAGTGAAGGCAGACAGACATATTAGTAATCTGAAACTAAGTTCATGGTAAAGTATCACGCTGCCAGTTTCTCCTACAGAAGATAACATGAGGACAACCCTAAGCTGACGTATGTCTGCCATGTTATCTATCACTATAATCCGTGGAAAGTGACTGTCACAAACAATAATGCATCAAACGTGACACGTGACAGTGTGACTGAGCCCCAGATGAAAAGCACACAATGGGAGGTGGCTGCATGTTTGGCATGCGTTTGGAGATCTGGCTCTGTCACCTCAAACAGGTACTTCTGCCTCAAGGGAACCTCGTCACACTCTGTCACGTGCCAAAAGGACTCCCCCCCCACAATAAAGAGTAGAGTACAATACCTAGTTATTTCATACACACAAACTGACAGATGGATCTGTATTTGTCATTATATAGGCAGTTCATATGACGTTCTTGAAAACAGAACATGTTTGTGTTTCACCGCTTAAGCCCTATAATATGCCAGATAATGCCAGACAATGCACATTTGGGGTTTAATTTTCATCCATGTAAATGGAACAGTTAGCCAGAAGCAAATCTTCATCTGTAGTCCCTGAGCAGGCTGTTAAAAGTTGTGATAAAACTATCCAATACAATACAAGACAAATAAACATGGAACAAATTCATGATCGACAAGTTTTGTGTATTTGAGAGCTTGCACATTACATTTTCAGTCTGGAACAACAAAACCATTCGTAGGCACAAAACATGCTCAGTCTGTTTAAGTGTTTTATCAGCTAAAGAAAAGGGTAGGGAAAGGGAACGCTCAGTCTTGATTTTTTTTTCACCTCGCCCCACTAAGCACCTGGTTGATCTGGGTACGCAACCAAAACAAGGGAAGATCGGCAGAATAAATAATCTTATGATCCTTGCTCACTTCAGCCAAGTAAAAAAAATACGTAAATAATTGTTTCCTTGTTATGTTTTTGTTGTGGAATACTGTGTGTACTTTGTCTTGTCCACAAGTTGTTAGCTTGCAGATCGGCTATTTGTGATAATCGTCATACGAAATAGAGCTCAAGTGGTTAAAACTCTTGAGGAGATGATTGTGCCGATACTGATCATCTTCAATACGAGTTGAAATACTCTGTTGCGCAACATGCACTGGATTTGGCTGTAAAACGATTGTGGTAAAAAAAAGTAAAGAAAACATGCAGGGCATGGTATTATTGAGAACAGGCATCGCTGCAACATGTTAAGGACTTGGCTGTGTCAGATCCAACAGCTCCAATATCAATGGAACAGTGTCCAGATGACAAGTGCATATCACGGTGAAGATAGAGAGATAGATTAGATAGATATATATATAAGATAGATATCTATATATAAGAGAGAGAGATATATATAAGAGAGAGAGAGAGAGAGAGATGTCTGAAATACCACATTCCAAATCGGAGAGACCATTAACTTAGGTTTGGAAAGTTTTAGGGTCTAGTCTAGTATAAACCAATGAGAAGTCAGTCACGCTACATTTACAGCTGAAATACATTTACTTAGACTGGATTAAGTGTTGTCTATTTTATATGGCTCTGGTGAACCTCATCTGTGTTAATTTAACAGAGGCTTTTACGGTGTATATATAACTATTCTTCCTGACAACTTCCGTTTGTTACTCTTAGGAGCCTTTTTAGAGCAAATATACCGCCGGACGGCACAGACTACTCACTGTTGCTGGCGAGCCATTCGTTGAGGTCTATCTCTCTGGGGAGGACCACTAGCTCCTTGAGGTCAAAGTCCACCACGCGGATTTTCGTGAACTCCGTCTCCACGTACTGCTTTTTCTCCTCTGTTGGCGGCTTCTTCCCATTGGGCTTCGTCTTCGACTTCCTGCAAGACACGAGAAGGGAGAAGGGAACGGTTAAGGTTAGGTAGCGGGGATGGACACACATGCAGTGTTGAACAGTACGCAAATTACAAAGTGCCAAGAGATTTCCCCAACGTAGAGTAAAGTCAAACGTGACTGATATACAGAGCAGGGCAGAAACCATCTCCATATTTTAACCATTTGCGATTTTTGGTAAATTAACGCCCTACTTGATCACACTACAGTGTCACACAAAAGCATCAAAAGTACCAGATCTGCATCTTGTAGATCTGCTTCCTATGCCATGTTTGGAATCGAATCCTGAAAAGTAACAGTTTGACGTAATGAGGTTTCCACCCGACAGAGGCGCTATACAGGTGTTTAGAGTAACAAAAGTGGGGTACATCTCTCATTTGATCTCCTGACATTTTATTTCTAGCACAGGTTTTTGGCTGTGAATCTGAATTTCACCAGCGGGATCAATAAAGGTCTTATCTTATTGAATGTGTCATGGCAAACTGTCTGTTAAGATGCAGCTCATGGATTCCAGACATCTCCAGACATGCCCTCTGGGAACCGTTGGGGCCCTATTTTGTGTCTTAAGTACCAGGTCTTATGACTTAACTTAAGACATGGTGGCGTGAGCAATGCGATTTGGCCAGTCAAAATAGCCAAACGGCATTGGACACGCCTCCAGGTCCTAAGTTAAAGTCATAATAACTGATACTTAAGACACAAAACAGGGCCCTTGGTGTCTGTGTGCTAGTGCATGGCTATCAAATGAGGCTGGAAACCTTTCAAATAATACAAGTGTTAGCATTATAACTAATGATGTTGCTCTCACTGCCGCATGTGCCAACAGTGCATGCTGTCATTAGTGTGAACCAGCAGACATGGCATTCATAGCAGCCAGCCCAGCGCCACATACAGAGTTACAGACAGCCTCATGTGGCTGGAGCCTCCCGGGACACAAGTCTGACCTCCGACCCATCGTTACGCAGAGAACTACCGCACAGACGACCATCCCAAGGGGCTTGTACTTCCACTGCTAGTTTTAGCATGAGTATGTCACATCACACTCTCCCTACACTTCCAGGGCCATAACCTCTTGTCCCCCCCCCACGCCTCCCGCACTACACCCCTCCACTGACGCAGGCTTATCTGGGGGTCAACGGTCAAAAGGCTTGATACACTAGTGAGAGAAATAAAAAGAGCTGACACTGCACGGCTTTGTTCTGTTCAGCCGCACAGCTAAACATAGACTTAACTTGCACGGATCTGCTCTCAAAACTGTTCCCACCGCCAGTCTTCGTTTCTCCACAACATGGAGGATAAAGCCCAAGTCACATATAGTTGCACTGAAAATGTCAGATCTACAAGGCTCACCACACGGCGTGTTCAGAGAGCTTGCAGATCCGACATATTCCGTGCGCGACTTCGGCACACACTTGGCTATAAATTATTCTTAAGTGGGCCCCCGGCTTGAAGTTAATAACTTGATATTGAAGTATCTCTATTCCGGGCATCAAAATTGAACTTGAGCAGAATATAAACCGCATGATCTGCATAATTCTACACCCAAGGCTTTTCTCGTTCTGTAATGACTTAAGTCCTTTCTTGCCTTTACGTGTGGCCTCTCTGAATGTCTACGCTGTGCTACCGTTGTTTGGGTTTGCTTGAGGACAGGGGAGTTATACTTTGCTTCCCCTTGAATTTATTGTGCTGTTGTTGACCTTCATTTCCGCTGCACTCTGCTCCCCTGCCCTCCTCTCTCTCCTCCACTCTCTCCGTCCTGCAATCTTTTCTATTTCCAACAAACCCCCGTGTCTAAAAACAATGATCCAGCCACGTGTTCTTGGCTCTCGACCTATTCCCTCTTTCAAAGAGACACTCCCCCTGTTCAACTGATTCCCAGAATTCCCGCTATTGGCTGCTGGCCTATGTTCTGCAAGGACATAGAGAAACAAGAGAGAGAATCAGAAATGGAAGGAGAGAGAGAGAGAGAGAGAGAGAGAGAGATGTACTTTTTAGGCGATTTAGGTAATGATGAAGGGTTAGAAGTGTAAACGGTGTGTGTGGGGCCAACCCGAACCCCAGCTGATAACCATGGGAACTAATCAACACGTACAAAACATGACATGAGTGTGGAGCGTGAGGCCCCTTAGCTGGTATGCAGTGTCCAAAAGCCCGTTTTCCCTCCACTTTCAGACATCAACCTGGTCTCCCACATTTACACACCATGCCTTCAGCTCTGTCAGCCCTCCGCTCCGACGCCATTTATTACCAACACCTCGCCATACAACCTCCACTGTCCAAGAGCACCCCATTTTTGAGGGGCTCTAGCCCCTCCTATATTCAGCTGTTAGTGTAGATTTCCATCTTACATTAAAATCCCATGGATAATGTACGTCATATGTGTACGTGCAAATCGCCATTTAAAGTCATGATGATGTACGATGATAAGAGCGCCCCTCACTTCACTGTTTTTTTTTCTGGAAAATGTGATGGAACCGATCATTTGAGTTCCTCAACGTTCGATCCAATTCCAGATCCTAACCCTACACTACACAGTATGCTGCCGGCTAATTATTCATGACGACAGGCTACTTTCTGTTTCTCCTCTACTTTCCATGTCTGATGTCTGTCCGTTTCCCTGCGACAGTTCTTTCACTCAAGCACTGCTTCTCACCACTTCTAGATTCTCGGTGTCTTTTGGTTCCCTCCTTCTCGTGGCTGTAGGCTCACCTGTCCAAATAGACCATTGTGTGGAGGAAGCCCCCCCCCCTCCGTACTCCCATTGCTGCACTCTCCTTTCATCTCTCCGCCATGCCCCTTCTACTCCCCCTGCCCTTCAGCTCTCACTAATCAATAAGACAAAGGCGTTCCAAAATGTACTTCGAAGCAAGGTATTCTAGGAGTTTGGGTGAAATTTGGTCCATGAAACAAATTCAATAATCATTTCACACTCACATGTATATTCAATTTAACACCATAGATGTATGTGCATGCTCAGCACATTGACCAGAAGACAATCATATACCGTAAATCCTCTTTTAGGAACCCGGGCTATTATTTGTCTCAACCGATCCTGATACCGGGATTTTATTGGAAGGAGGCAGCTATAAGAAGGAGGCCTTTTATTTCTAATTTTCAAACTGATCATAATTAACAAATCACATTTTGGGTCAGTTAGAACACAGTAAAATGTATTGGGCTCATATCCTATTGAAACCAAGTCCTCGTGAAATATTGAACAGTGCAGTTGCAGGTGCTCAATGGTCATTTTAACTGTTTTTCCATTATTGGCATATTGCCTATGGTAAATACCATAATAACATCAACACATCAATTTAACTTGAATAACCAATGAATAACCAATGGTATATAACTTCAACTGAGATAGAATACCACAGTACTGTGGTAAAGGCCTACAGTTAGGCTACTGACAAGTTCAGATGCAAATAATAACATAAAAATAAAATGTATGATAGGCTATTTCATATACCGGTAATATCAAATCAGAACAGTGCAACACTGCAGTGCTTCATTCAACGGGAGGGAGAGAGAGAGAGAGAGAGAGACGTCAGACGTGTTAGAGAGAGCGTCTCTCTCTAACGCACGCGCGAGAGAGAGAGAGAGAGAGACGTAGAGAATGTCTGAGAGAGAGAGACTTGTTGCTAACGGGGTCCCGTTAGCAACGTAGTAGCACCGGTATGCTGTTAGCTTGTTAGCTTGTTGCTAACGGGGTCCCGTTAGCAACAAGCTAACAGCATACCGGTGGTACTACGTTCGTTCCATAAAATGAGAGATCCAACGTTCGTTGCATGAAGGGCAGATCTGTGGGGGCTCTCTCCCGAAGTTATTAACTTTGTTGTTGTATTGTGTGCAAGCTGAGCACCGCGGCCACGGCATCTGGACAGTGGACGCTGACAGGCACAGCCAGCCAGAGCAGCGAAAGTAACAGATACGGCACTTGAAAAAAAAAAAAAAAACACAAAAAACCCCGGCTCATAAAAGAAGACCGGAATTTATTTACTTAATTCAACGCCATCCCCGGTGATTAATAGGGGCCCGGTAATTAATAGAAAGGAGGAGTTTATTGGAGGATTTACGGTAGTCATAATTATATTATGACTATCTAATGTTGTGTTAGTTGTACTGTGAACAGAATTTAGCACTACAGGATTTTTCATTTTTACTAAGTTGCTCAGCCCTAACCGTTTCTCTTCTTTTTAAATATTCTATCCGTTTATCAGACGTTCACCTCATCATTTTCTCGCCAAACTTATATTTTTAGTTTAATCTCAGGCAGGCTGCTTCCCCCCTCGCCACTCACACGGAGCAGAACAGAGGCACATCATCCATGTGGTCCATGTGGCTTTCATGCCGTGAGCTACATGTTCCGTCATGTGAAAGAGCTTACTCGGGGAAAAGGAGTCTCTTCCACAGATACCATCAGCTCACACTAACTGTTCAAAGGCCTCTCGGCTATAAGCCCCTCACAGGATCCATTCCACTCCTGTGAAAAGTTTCAAGACGGCTCGTTTTCGTCTCTCCTCTTCCCCCCCCCCCCCCCCCCTTCCTTTTGAAAACATTCTGTTTCACTGAGCCATTTCCTGTCTCTCTCTCTGTAATTTCGTCATTTTCCATACAAACGCCTCCTCCTCCCTCCTTTTGAACATTTGTGTGGTACGGGGAGGTGAATTCTGGAGCCATTAGTTTATTTTAGGATAAAGAAAACTTCCTCTATGCCAGCACCCCTCCCCTCATGCGTACATAGCACACACACACACACACACACACACAGTAAGGTTCTTGTGGACAAAATTGTTGCCATAAAAGGCAGCAAATGAACTCACCAGACCAGGCCAGATCAGGGCAGGCCAGAAGGCAAGAGTGGAGGAGAACTGAGGCCAGGGCTGGGCACGTCTCTGGGGGACTGCCACAGTCAGCCTGGCACCAGTGGGAACCCATCCGTGATATACCCAAGGAGAGAATCCAGGGGCCTCACCGAGGCCAAAGAAATGGGAATCGACGAATCCATGACGTCTTTGTGTATGAAAGTGTTTGTCAAAGCGTGTTATAACTGCTTCTAACGCATATTCTAACGCATGCATTTCTATCCATTTACTACTAATGCTGTGTATGTAATGGGTGACTGATTTGATGGTGCGTATCTTGACTAAAAACAATAGGGTTGTATACCAGGGTGACATTGGGGTCAGTTTTGAGCAGAGACGGACTCAACAGCTGTTGGTTCCTGTCTGTAGCTACTCCCCCCCCCCCTCCTCCAAAACGTATTATACCCGTTACCTTTCACTGGCAACACCCTCAACTTCTCCTCAAAGACTGTCTCACACATGCATGGACACACGCAGTCACGCACACAGCTGACTATAGCCCCCCCACCTTCCATGGCCTGACCAGCTGGACCCAACAGCTGCACCACCAGCCTGATCCCACCACGAGGGCCCCGAGACAACCCTGCAGAAATGAGCCCTGTCTGGTGTATGTTTGTACAAGCACGTATCGTGCGTCCAGTAAAACCCGTCTGTGCAAACATGCACACAAAAAAGCTCACAATTCCCCACGTCTGTTGAGCGACTGGTGCGCTCTGCGTTGCTGCACTTATGGGGGGCTTCTGTGCGTCAGCAGACTGCTGAATGCACACCGTTCTAAAATAAACCCCTCTCTCTAAAGACAACCAGGCCTCTGGCAGGTACACCCAGAGCCTGTCTCATTAACCGGCAACCTGGTTCCAATTAATACAAAGAATCACTCGGGACCACATTATAGAACTATGGAGGGGGAATTAGCTTAAGTGCTTAGGCTAAAAGTGCTACAATTTGCTACCAAAATGCCCCGTTGAACAATAGTTCAAAGCAGGAAAACTATGTAGTAAGACTATGTTGTTGACTGCTGAATGTGCCAAAGACATAGCGTTCAGCTCAGCTCGAAAAACACTGATTCCATCGACATTGGCGCACAACGCACAATCTGCAACTTTATAAGCCCAGAAACCAGAGGACGCAGTTTATGTTTTTGAGGGGCGCCTCCTATACACAGGTTTAATGTTTGTCTTTAGTTTGTTTTATAAAAGCATTGAAAATGCAGGGAGAATTTACGTTATTATGTGTCATTTACGTCATATTGTCTATTGTTAATATATTAGCGCCGCTCACTTCACACGGGTGTGATTTTTGTAAGTGCACAAGGCAATTTAAATATATTCAACTAGAATTTCATGCCCGCTTTGCGGGAATTCATTCCAGATTACGTTGCCGCGCATTATGGGAAGAAGGAAATTGCGGGAGTTGACTCCACATGTAGTAACGGCGCGCATGTTGTAGTTGCATTCATCCAAAGCAAACTTCAATTGAAATAAAATAAATGGTTTTTCATTTTCAGGTCATTAACGCTTTTCATGAGACAAAAATAAATGTAAAATGCAATGTATAGCCTATTATAAAATCCCAGGTTGATATAATACACAATCCTCTGTGATCACCAACTCACCAGAACATCTCACATTAAAAACGTTTGGATTGTCATGTTTTAAAGTATTCTACATGCAACACTGAGCCTGTAAGCTGTGTGATGCTAACGCGCTAACACCGTTAGCATGGTCTGTCTTGGTCAAATAAAAAACGGGCAATCTAGACACACAAGGTTACAATGAGTTTATAATGTTACATTGTGTTTCTGTGGTAAACAACTGACGTTAGGTCTGCGCACACTGTACGTTGCTATGGCAACCTGTCATCAAATGCTGCTAACGTTGTGTTCACCACTGTTACTACTACTGGCCAAAATGTCATACAAAGCACAACACCTAAAATCGGAATGTTATTGTGACCTATTGAGCACAAACAGACCATCATGATTTGCTTGCTGGACCTATAATTAATTTATTTGCATTCAATTTCCACTCGCCCATATAAATAAAAAGCAAGATGGCTGCCGATTGTGAGATAGACGGAGAGAACAGAGCTGGTGACGTGGGAGCCAGGGCAGTGTTGCCAGGTTTGCGAATTGTAAGCGAGTTGTAGTGTATGTAAGTAGCGTGGTTAAAGGCCTTGTTTGGGCCTGTTGGGGCAACAGCATAGGCAGCAGTGCTGAGTGTTCCGTGTAGGGAAGCCTCGGGGGTGTGGGTGATTGGGCCGAGAATGTTTGTATTAAACAAATGCATTGGCGGCGTGAGTGTGGAAGTGAGGCATTATTAGTGCCAATGCAACGGCCATTGTTTGTCGGCTGGTGGTCAGCGTTGGCGAAGGACGCGACAGGAGGAGATAGGTCCCGAACACTGCGAAGGGTAAGTGTGTGACGTCACTGCCGTGTGAGTGTGTGTGGGTGTAGTGTGTAAGATGGTGTTGCAATAGCGACGTAGCTGTTGTGGCTTTGGGTTTCTTCTGCTTTTGGGTACCACTTCTCCAATGTATATGATGTATCCAAGCCCCCCGCCCCTTCTCCAACTGAACCCATGTACACACAGTGAATACTCCCCCGGCCCACACGCTTCAGCCTTTGGTTCCTGCCAAGCTGAATATTACACAACTGTTGCTTAAATTGGCCTGTTGTATTGCGTAGGAATCTAACTGTTGGCATATGGACATAGTTCAATACAATCTGCGAGGGTGAACAGCATTCACATTCATGCCATGCTGTTAAACAAGACATAGAAGATGGCGTCCAGCTTCTCTCTGATTCATGCAGAAGGCAAAGTTCCTCTACTCTACAGACAAGAGGAGACGTTGCTTTTGAGTTTCCTAATGACAGAGGGCAAGATGATCCGATATCTTTCCCTTAAGCCTAACCAGCCAGTCATTTAAAATTATGTCTTAGGGTTGTTGTGGGTGGATGCATTTCTCCAGAACAGTGCCATTGTTGGGGTAATCTTTCCGGTAAGTGAAGGGAGCAAGCCAAGTAGTAAAAGAAATATGCTCCTTGTCCCTTTCTGCCCGTTGTAAAACTCTCAACACTACTACAGACTGGAGGTCGGTTGAAAGGTGTGAAAAAGGTACTGAATACACCTCGCATCATCGACAGGCGGCTATAGCTTGGAGCAAAACAATAGCTCATGGTTTGATGTTGCTTTTCAACAACAAACACGTGAATGTGTGCATGCTTAGATCATTAGAGAAATTATAATGGAAAAGATAACCACTGCACAGCACCTACACAGCACCTACTTTAGCTTGTAGATATAGTTATTTTCAAAGACCGCTGAATGCACTAACGTAAACGCTGGAAAAGATTGTATGATTGTATGAAGACAATAAAGATTGTATAATTGCGATAGAGAGCTTAGGACATGGCACAATCTGTCATCTGTATTTTCATTTATTTCTTTAATGTTGAAACAATAAGCAAGAAGCAGCACGATGTTCACACACATAATTTTTGCTTCAACTAATCATCAATATATTATAAATGGCTAGAATGATTAGAAACAAATGGCACAACAGCCTGCCATTTTTGATATTCCGTCGGGATAACTCACCACATTGGGCACGCACAATGAATCCAACGTTTCATCATCATAAATAATCATCATTTTCAATTGATTTACTTTTCTTTTTCTTTCTTTCTTGAGCAAACATGCAGATGTAGCTATGTACCAATAGGCTAACAGTCTCATTTAATTGAGAAAGGGCCACCACTACCCCTCCTAGCAAGGCTAAGCAGCCAACCAGCGAGCTCTACGAGCCTTTACGCCCTCCTCTCTCCACCACCCTGTTGCTACTGACGGGCAGTATTCGACGGGAGCCAACCGGCCAAGTTTGATCAGCTTTTGACGCCTCGCTATAACTTTTGCCCCGGCACGCCAGTGTACACACCGGCCATTCAACAGCCGATTTTCGGCCAAAGGCGCTTTCCAACACTGCAGACGTCGGGTTGATTTGTTGGGATCTTTAAGTACGTCACTACATTTGTCACTGGCAAAACAAACTACACTATCCATGATAACGACGAGAGCAAAGGCATCCTAAGCACTGCAGAAAATGTCTAAGAAAACAAATTAGATAAGTGCAAAACTGTATCTCGGAGGGTAATCAGACGAACAATGTACAGTAGGAGTGGTTGCATACGGAATCAATCCAGGAGGTTCTAATATCGTTAATGAACTTTGTTCTAGGTCCATCTCGGTCATAATGTGACAAAACATCAATAGCGTTATATTATCAGTGGGTTATGAATTTAATGCTGTCATACGAGGACAGCGTAAATCATGCTTTAGCCTCTGATAACACTAGACTTGAAAGAGAGAAGAACTCTATCATTTTCTAAAGAGAGCTCCCAGCCAGGCCTCCTGATCTATTTCAAGACTCAAACTGAATACTCTGAATGGCCCTTTTCCCTTGAAAAACCACAGACTGAGGCGCACAGGCATCCTGAGCCAAGCCGGGCCAAGCCAAACCACGACAGCCATTATGGGGCTAAAAAAGAGTCCGCGTTAAGGACAGACCAGCCTAGCTGAGGTCTACACAGAATAGCTGCTCTGTGTAAAGTTACACATGTTTTTTAAGAGAGCATAGTGTGTGTGTGTGTGTGTGTGTATGTATGTGTGTCTGTATGCATGTGTGTACACACACACACACACACACACACACTACAGTAGAAACTCACTTAAAGTAATTAACTGGATAAGCACATAGGGAAGCAACAAATGGGGTCAGCCGTCAATCAGTAACATCACCAGAAGTGGTTATAACTCAATTATTCACTCAATTATTCAAGTACAGACATAACCAAACCAAACCAGCACACTCCAATTTACACATACTCTATGTACCTGGCCCTGCTAGACCAGTACAGCTGTGACCCCCTCTTCTCCAATCTTGTCCTCAAGTGATGAATGGTTTTCTGTAAAGTACATAAGACCACCCATACTGACCTTGCAATGGAGCATCACAAGTTAACACACATGGGTGGGTAAAATGAGATTATGTGGAGCCCCTGGTTGAGTACCTTGTTGAGTGATGTACAGTAGCCTGCACCCTTAGTTAATCTGATGGCGAGATTAAATATGGATCTGAGGATGGACAAGATAGGACATTGCTCATATGACTGAGACATTGTGATCAATTCAATCAAGTGATTATTGCATCAGGGAACAAATCAGGGAAATGATTCAATCAATGGGAGATTGGGCGTCTGCAGCAACTGTGAGAGACCATTAATCATGCAGACCCTTGAATCCCAGTTCTGGGATGAAACATTTGGCGAAAATTGCTGCTCTAGAATTCCACAACTCTACAAGCCACTGATCTTTATCACCAACCATTCCTGTAACTAACTATCCATGTCAGGCTAATCTTCAGACCAGCTTCCAGATCCAGGGTATTTTACCATCCACTGAAGGAGGAAACAAGGTAACTGTTGAGCCATAAACAGGTCTAGTCTCCTCCCCCTGTAAAACACAAACTATGCGTCCTTGTTAACTTTGATAGAGTCCCTCTTTTGTTCACCCCCCCCTTTCAGCTGTTGAATTTCTGGAAACTCCCTATTTTATTTTATTTTTTCATTGGAGGGTATAAAAGGTAAATAATAAATTGAAGGTGGGCGCTTCTAAGAAAGTCAGCTGATTACCATCGGTGTGGTATTTCTGAGAGGTGGTTAAAGAAAGCAATTAAGTTTCCCTGGAGAGGAGCGGCGTACAGTAGGGCCTGTCATTACTTGTTAAGGAGATATTACGATAGACCAACCATACCACTGTACCACACACACACATGGCGCATTCCACTGCTTGCATGCATTTTACTGTCGGCCTGCATTCTGTTTAGAGATCCTAAAATGGTGGACATTCTTCAAACGATTTGCTATTCCGTCTGTGAGGGGCAAGGTGGGGGGGTGGACAATAGACAACAAGCCAGCCAGGCATATGCCCTTTTTGACATGAAGACACCTGTCACCACCACCAGAATCCATGACAAATTAATTTTAACAGGGCCGTCTGTGTCCCCTGAAGAAACACTCATAATGACTGCATGTCTCCCTCTCGCATGACACACCCGAGGTGAGCAGCAGTGTTCATTTCGTCGACTAAAACTATAAAGGAAAATGTTCGTAGACTTTTTTCCACTGACTAAAACGAAATACACTAAATGAAACCTAAGCTATGACCTACGATGACTAAAACAAAGACAAACTATACGCTGCGATGCGTTGTGAGCTAGTAGATTGGCTTTTCAGCATGCAACCAAGTGTAAAGTCGACGCCATCAAAATGCCATTAAGGCCCGCCAAAATATCTTGTCACTTTTCAGATGACTAAAATATGATCAACTAAACAAAGATTTATTCAAAAGAACTACATCAAAATGTTCTGTGAAACATAACACTGGCGAGCAGTATGTAAACACGACAGAGGTCATGGGCCCATAGCATGAGTACGCAGTGTGTGCGCCATTTACCCCCGCTCCCCTTGATGTCTCCATGGGGTTAATGCAGTATGTATGTGAATCCTGTTCCAAGTCTATTTAATTCTTCTATGTGGGTCATGCATTCTTCTAAGTCTTATGTCTGCTGCCCGTCTTTCATTTGCAGCTCTAGGAAACACTACGTACTTTCTTGAAGCCTCGTCCTACCCGAACCCGGGGTGCCCTGCATGCATGCAAGTGCCAAAACAAAAGATCTACCACTGAGCTGAGGTAATGGAGCACACAAACCTTTTTGTGCAAAGGAACGCCCCCCCCAAATTGATGTTTTATTTGGTTGCGGACCCCATTTGAAAATGGCTTGTACCAGGGACCCCCAGAAGAGACTTTTGTCAAAAGATTGTGTGTGTATATATTCTTTCAAAAATAGCAGATGTACAAGGTGCTGCACTGAACAGCCAACATACACAGTAAATTGATAAATTGTTAAATGATTGTGAATTTGTGATGCTACGTTAACACCCCCCCCCCCCCCCCCCCAATAAGACCAAAGGGTTTTGGAAGCAATATGAATGAGGTATTAAATAAACCCCTATGGAAGTCATGTGTTAGCTTTGTGCTTGAGATTTAAACGGAACATGGAATCTTAAATAATTCACAGCAGTAGAGAAGACGGATCACATGGCCCTCAGTTCATTCTTACTTGGGAGATCTAGTCTGCCTGATGAGTGGCCGCTTAAAAGGCTTTAAAAGACCGCCACACTGTGGTGTAAGTCAGTGGTTCCCAAACTGTTTCATCTCAAGGACCCCCAAATTGACACTAATTAGCCCACGGACCACCATTTATAAAGATATGCCAGGAGGCAGGGACCCCCCATAAGAGAAGATGTTTACAGTTCTAGCAGTGACTCTCAACCTGTTTAATTTCAAGGACCCACATCCATTAAAGCTACGGTCCCCCATTTAATGGCATTTCTATCTCTGGGACCACAATGTATATTGTAAAGTCAAAGCTAATGTACAGGTCCATTTGTACACTCTCAGAGTTACAAACCCATAAGGGTCCATTTGGTTACAAACTATCATATAGCGGGGGACCCCCTGGAACTCTAGGGGCCCCTAGGGGTCCCTGGACCCCACTTTGGGAACCAGTGGTGTAAGTAACTACCAGTAAGTATATTTACTCAAGTACTGTACTTAAGTACTTTTAACTTCATTGAGTATTTCCAATGTTCTGTACTTTTACTTCACTACATCTCAGAGGCAAATATACTTTTACTCCACTGCAATTATTTGAAAACTTGTGTTAGTTTGTAGATTGCCCTATAGGCATACATGGATGATTTAAAACTTAATTGTGAAAAGGGACATTCTGCATAACTGTTACTTTTTGGTACTTCATACTTTTACATACTGGTAAGTGGTAAGCTTAAAAAAAAGGTACTTTTCCCCCCACCACTGCAAGCTGTAAACGCCGGAACTAAGACGATCCAATAAAGATGTATATTGTATAATTGCGGTAGATAGCCATGGTTCACATGACGCTGAGAGAACGAGTCGTACAAGACAGTCATGTTTGTTTCAGAGTTACTTTCTCAACTAGTCAAGGAGGATGAGATGGACACAACACAATCAAATGAAACTGTCGATCTCCAGTCTCCACATGAAAAGACACGAGACGGATTCAATCAAATAAAGCAATCGATCGCTCTCCAGTAAGACACGAGACAACAACACGGGACCGGGCAAGTTTCGCTTTAACTAAGTTACCGGTACACGTTTCAATCATAGAGCAACACGTTGACTAAAAGAAAAAGAAAAACTACAACCGCACTGCCGCAGTGGAAACGTCACAACAAAAACACATGCGTTTTAGTTAATGTTAAGATTAAGCAGTCAGGTTTTTACAGTCAACTCAACTCTTTGGAAGTTCCATAAATACGACTAGCATGGCGCTGTTGCAAAGCTGCATTGGTCCACATGGACAAGAACAGACTCAATAAACTGTTAAATAAATAAAATACAATCTGACATAACATTACAAAGCGCTCATAGTCCTATATATTATATTGTTGTTTTTTTTACCTTAGAACTTTCCCCACCGCTTGAAGCACCATTTTGCAACTTAGTCCGTTTTTTGAGTTTCTCTGCGAGTGCATGTCCTTTTTATCTCCTGGTGACAGAGCGCAGTAATCTCCGACCATTGCTTTAAAACATGCAGATCCAAGGCAAGCTGGGGTTTTCTTCTAGAACCGGGTGGGTCGATGATATGAATTGACTTAAAGCTCGGGTCCGTCTGCTCTGCTCTGTGTGAGACACTCACTGTACTGTATTAGTAACTAGTACTACTGTACAGGGAAAGAGGAAGAACCTTGAGACTTTGGAGAAGTGTCCTCCCCTTTCTAGACTTCCAGCCAATCAAAAAGGAAAGGAGGAAGAAAACAGCGCACGTCACAGTCAGTCGTCTCATGTGAACGTGTTCCTGACTAGCCTCGGGTTCCTGAGTAGTGTGGAGTTGCACTGTAACAACAGGTGGTCTACTACTACTGCTCTTAAAACTAAGAGTACAATGGACGACAATGGAAACAATACATTTTAGCATAACCTTTGACTGTACTACAGACGCCGTTAACGATCTTGGTTAATAAAGTAATCAATCAAATAAATAAATACATCAAAAACCTGACATGGGCTACAATAAACAATTCGCATAGGATTAAACACCCAAGAAAGCACTATAGCATGTTTTCATTTGGGTCCGTTGTAATCAATTCATCAAAACATTTAATTAATGACAGACAAATATACAATACTATGCAAAAACATCATATAAATGAGTTGAGGAAAAAAATAAAAATATGTAGAAAGAGTGCTTTGATACCCGTTCTATCCTCTTGTGTTGTGAGCTTGTAAGAGTGGCTATTTTCACCTTATGTTCACCTATTATGACATGCCCACAAATGGGGATGCTAGCATTCAAGCCATTTCAGTGTTATTTCTTTCAGTGCTAGTGCTTTTTTTTTGCACACCAGTTTTGCTCATGACATACAAGATCATACTGCACACAAAATATGGCCGCCTGGGTTAACGTGTTACATGAATTAATAATTAACTATAAAGAAAATCATCTGTGCGTATAAACATTATACATGACAGATTTACAAGTGTGGTGGTGCCTTGAGCCCCTTGTTTGTAACAGTTTTGAGACGTGGTGGGTGCCAAGGTGTTGACTTCCAGCGTCACCTGAAGTCTTAACTATGACAGTCTGGCGGAGGTTTAAGGACATGTTCCAACTTGCCCCTGCCGGTAAAGAGTAGCAGCAGCAAAGGTGAGGTCTGGGACAATTCCTGCCCGGAGAGACAAAACAGTCCCAAGATCCACATTGTAGCTGTCGGGCAGAAACCTCCTATGTAAATTAACACCGTACTTGATTCATACTACTGTAACAGTGTCACACTAACGTATCAAACGTGGCAGATCTGCAAGCTCGAGCTTGTAGATCTGCTACTTTTGAATTTTAATCGTGAAAAGTTTTTTGACATATGAGGTTTCCACCCGACAGAGACGATGCATTATGTAAGAATAAAACAGCAACATTTTGTCATCCAAACCCCGATTCCTGAGGGCAGATTTTAATACACAGAACACAATAACGCAAATTAATCGGTCATCGGATGTTTCACTGTTAAGACACTGAAACTTGAACGAACGCAACAACAAAACAGAAGGGTGGAATTTAACAACCTAAGAGGGTCTAGAGAAGATTATGACAGTGTTAAGGAGCCCTATCATTCTCCTGCCCTCTAATTACTCTCCTTCAATCTTCCTCTCTCATTCTCTCTTCCTTCACACTTTCCCCCCTCCCATTCTTTAATTTTAGCTTGCTTCTTTTCATTGTCTCCCCGTGTCCCAGGTCTTTCTTCTCTCTCTCTTCACAGATGGGACCTGTGGGGCAGGCAGTGCAGCTGCAGATGTGAGAAATACCAGCAGTCTGCTGTTGCATGGACACACACAAAGACACACTAATCTACAGCATCTCTGAAGCCCTGCACACTTAGTTTGTTGTGTTCCTGTGTGGGCACAAGTAATTTAAATGAGATAAAAAACAAAACAGAGATAGAGAGCGTTATGTGAAAGCTCTGGTCGCATTGTGCATGTGATAGTGTGTGCGTGTATGTATGTACTGCGCGCCGGTGGTTGTGACCGGTGAAGCATGCCGGATCACTGGACCTTCGTTCTGAGCTGCTGCTTGTTTGTGTAAATAAGACCCTATTTGTGCAGGCCGAAGTTCTATCTGAAAGTATCAGAGTCCGATAGGGGGTCCATGACACAGTCAAACTGCAACACTCCACTACTGCACACTAGTGGCAAACGCCTCACCGTCTGGCACCTGCAGACTGCACGTTCAGAGGGGAGAGGGAGGCAGAGGAAGGCAGGCAGGCTGCTGGGTGAAACTTAAGGGTTGGGGATGGAACTCTGCTCTAGAATCTCTGAGTGGCTGCTGTACTGCTGCTATGGCGATGGTGGTGGTTAGGAGCTAGAGTAGTGGGGGGAGAGAACAGAACAGGGCAGATACTTTTCTCCCCTGGAGCTAAATATAGCTTGCATGGCCCCATACAGAATGGAACAGTACAGCGGGGAGAGAGGGGAGGAGGGTGGCTTGCGTATGTAAATGTGTGAGCCGTGCGTGCACACATGGGTGTATGCACAAACGAGTGAATCAGAGAGTGAGGACATGACAGAGGTGCGTGGGGGAGGAGAGGTTTGTAGAATGGGGATGGGGGGAAAAGGGGAGGAAGTGAATGAATGAGCGAGCCTAGGGTTAAGGGTGAGCAGGCCTAAATGGCGTGAAGTACACCCCCCCCCCCCAAACACACACACACACACACACACACACACACACAGTTACTTGAGGTGCCCACTGAAGTGAAAGCAATTACTGTAATGGAAATCCTTGCAAGGAGAACTTTCCATCAATTTGCCTTCAACTATTAGATCAGTGCGGTCACCCTAAAATAGAAGGCAGCCATTCATGATCACTGGGGCATGGGCCCGGTCTGGTGCCTCACCTCTCAGCTTGACGACAGTCACTGAGCAAGGCCTTAATGAATGGGGCTTCAAAGTCACACAGCGGGAAACTAATAACTTTACAGTACTTGTACCAGTACCATGTTGGCGGAACGTTGTTGTGCCATCAGTGAACAAGTGAAGCCGATCCTTGCGTCGCTGGTTCTCAAACGCTTTCGTACCAAGGACCCCAAAACATATATATATTTGGTCATGGACGGCCATCTGAAAAGGTTTTGTGCCAAGCAGATGGCAGATATACGAGCTCAGACAATGTTTAAAATAATAAAAAGGGTTCAAATGATTGTGATGCTGTATTAACTATGCACTGCTTTACGCAACACTCGGTGGGTGGAGGCCAACGGGCGTGCATTCCACCGCCCCAAGTCTTTCTTCTCCACCTTCATGACGTTGTACCGAAATGGCATCACTCATCGGCTGACTACAGTAACCACCAGTAACCAGATGCTGTGTCTCTCACTCACACACACACACACACACACACACACACACACACACAGTGGTGAACAAAGCAGAATACACTACTATGGTGGACACAGGCTATTGCTTACATATCCCTAAGAACATTTTATGTAACATTGAATCAATGATCCAGATTAGAGAGAAATGGCACATCTATTCACTGTGAAACGGAAGGGTTATTATGTCCCTTACATAAATCCTTGCAGTGAAACGGGAGACTTTTGAAAGAGTGGAAGGCAATCGGTAGCTTTAGGCCCGATTGCCAAAATAGGGATTGGTTTCCCGATATGGCCAATCTAAAATCATATTTGCTGCAATCATCATATCTTATATCTAGGCCATGATATCAAAGAAATAGACTGAGACAATAGAGTTGGTAACAGTATTGAGTGTCAAACCCCGTCAAAGGCAACCACCCCTGGGGATGACCGACGCAGACATACAACCCAGATACAATTTATTTTTATGAATTGCTCGTTAAAAAGGGAGGAGTAGTACGGGAAATAACAGTTTTATGTAATACAGTGATGTCAGAGCGGGGCGGGTGTTGATGACTAACCGATGAGGTGATAGCGGTTTATGCATTACTCAGTTAAGTCACAAGACAAGTGCAGTCAACCATCACCAACTGTGATCTGACCGTGACATAACAGCATTGTGACAAAAATAGAGAATGCAATTGGAAAAATGCCAGCAATTCCAATCCTTATGTTGCCCCACGTCACAACCACCAGGTGAAGAGGGCTCCTCCACCCTGAAAGACAAACGATCAAATTGGCATGTGAAAACAATGGAATGAAAACACTGCAGGTTTTCATCTGTCCGCTGCCATGATCAGATGCAACACTGAGCAGTTGGCTGAACTACAGCAGTGACATCCCATGTTAAAATCCCCACTGGGACTCTCCCCGATGCGGTGCTTGTTGGCCAGGGGCCACTCTAGCTCACTGCTGGTGGTGCTGGCTGGCTGGCCTAACAGGTTGGGTCTGAAAGTCAGCGGACATTCCACCTATTTCGACAAAGAAAACAGTGAACTCTGCCAGCAACAGATGAGTCACGGCCATAGCAGCAGATGCGCCTCGGGTCCTGGCAACAGCTCAGTCCCCGCCTGCTGGCCCCCCAAAAAAAAACCCCGTCCAATGATGCGCGAGCGTCGCATCACGGACATGTCAGCCAACCAACCACATGAGAGAACCGGCGTGGTTCCGAGTTACTCTCTGTGGGCCTGCGGAACTTTGGGTTGGTGACCCAACGCTCTGGGTGCCTCTGAATGTGTTTGAAGCACTGTGTGGCGTGTGTTTAGGTAAGGCCTTAGTCAGTGCAAACAGTGCAGGCTGAGGGTCTTAGTGCCTGGGGAGGGGGATTTCTATAGGCCAGATAAAAAGGTCAGCAAGGCCAGGAGGAGACACTCCAAGCACTGAACCCTGCGACCTGCAGTGCAACACCGACCTGCACCTCCCCAACAAGACATCATCACCGTCCCTGTGCTGTGCAATGTGCATGCATCGCACAAATGTTGACTATGTAAACTGCAAACTCTTCTCCCTTCTGGCTCCAAAACTTTGGAATGCACTTCCCATTACAATCAGAACTGGAGCCTCACTCCCTATCTTGGTGATTTGGGAACACTACCGATATCTGAGGAATTTATCCAAGACTGAAACAAGGAACGCAAAATCAAATTACTACAAAACAATTTCAGCCATGATTTCCATAATCCCAAACAGTTCTGGAACAAACTGAACACCTTCCTTAATAAAACCGACAAACAATCTATAAATCAAACACAGATAAATAATATTATCTCGGACCCTCCACTCATTGCCCAAGCTTTCAACAATCATTTCACATCAATTGGTAGTTCCCAATCCACAAGCTCCGAGTCCTATGTAACAACAGATTTTCTTTTATCCTTTATTTACCCAGGGTAGTAGCTGAGCACAAGTGCTCATTTTCAGCAACGCCCTGCACACACACACACACACACACACACACACACACACACACACACACACACACACACACACACACCTGGGAGCTGACCAGTACAACCACAGTCTTATACTGTTGGCCACTAAGCAGCTCCAGGGGGAGCAGTTGGGGGTTCAGTGCCTTGATCAAGGGCACTTCAGCGGTGTTGGGTGAGTGATGACAATCACTTCCCCACCCAGATTGTTCCTGCCCGTCCGGGGAATCGAACCGGCAACAGATGTCCTCCACGCTATATGTGAGCTAAAAGATTGCTGGTCCTGATGCTCATATATTAGCCTTTCCTCTTGCTGATCTGTTCAATTTATCTCAGTCTACTTCCTCACTCCCACCCATATGGAAATGTGCAAGAGTTAGCCCCATTTTCAAATCCGGAGACTCAACTGATATAAACAATTACAGACCTATTTCAATCATCTGCACCACTGCAAAAATCTTTGAAAAACTGGTCTTCAAACAACTATCTAAATAATACATCAATCAGGAAAACATCTTATCCCCCTTCTCACTTCTCAATCACCACAGCTACTCTAAAATTCACCAGTGATGTGCTAATGTCTTTTGAAAAAAGCCAACTTACTGGTGCAATATTCATTGACCTACCTCCTCCTAGACAAACTCCATTCTATCGCTATTCAACGACATGCTCTTCTCTGGTTCAATGCTTATCTTCACAACAGGCGTCAATGTGTTGCGTTACAAGGTTCCCAACCAGACTTTTTAACAGTCCCTGAAACCATTCACATCCCCATACCCACTTAGACACACACAACATCCCTATCTCATGGTTCTCAACAGAATACTTTCGGTATCTGGACGCAGGTCATTCCACTACAAAGCTCCATCTGACTGGAACAACCTTCCACTTTCACTCAAATAAACTACCTCTCTAGGCAGCTTCAGGACTTCACTATATTCACATCTCCAAACAACCTGTTCATGCTTCGAATACTACTTACTCACATGTTTACTTCTTCGACACAGGTTATAGTACTGTTTTTCTCTATTTCCATATATAAACGAGTTGGGGGTCAGGGGTGGGGTGGGAGAAGGGGAGCAAGCTAACTGTACCTGTATGTGTATGTCCTGTGTATTTGCACTGTATGTCATGTTGCACCTATGTGTCTTTAGTACTGTGTACTGCTGTAATGTTGTATTTTGTATGTATAGGACCCCCTCTAAAACGAGATGCTGCATCTCAAGGGGCCATCCTCTAAATAAAGTTCAAAGTTCAAATATTCCGCCGTAGTCTGAAAACCCACCTGTTCAGACAATAGACAGCACTTTATGTAGACTTAAGATAGCATTATATACAGACTTAAAGCACATAGACAGCACTATAATTGCTTTTTATGTAGTCATAGCACTGTATAGTATATTATATATGTATAGTTTATACATATAGTTTCATTATATAGATATATTTCACTGTTATGTTCTTAGCTTACGTATGTTTCATGATAACTACTTAGTTTTTATGTATATGATGTATTGCCATGCTTTTTGTTCTTGCTTAATGTAAATCGCTCTGGATTAAGAGCATCTGCTGCTAAATGCCTAAATTGTATGTATGGCCTGTTGTACAGAACCTATAGGTACTGCATGTGCTCACATGCCTGCGCGCCTAATAGCACACGGTTATGCAAACAAAGAATAGACAAGAATAGATGTTGGCAAACACAGCGCAAAAGTAGCAAGTCAGTGGGACTCTACCTCTGCACTGACAAGACGAGCTTGGCCAACCGTGTTTGCTTAATTTATTTGACACTGTTCCCTCAAAGACTCTCACAGCTCCTCTCTACGGTGAACTGTGGCTTGGCTAACACACGGTGGGACAAGGTTATTATGGTTTCGCATTTTTCAGCTGTAATTTATTTTGTTTTTCGTTTTCAGTTCAATTTAGTTTGTTAGTTTCAAGAGTAGGTTTGTAGTTTCATAATATGTATTGTGAAATACAAAGTCATGTAGAGTGTAGACATCCCAGTCTCAATAAACATAATAGGCATTATGCACCAATCCTCGTGCAGACGGCACATTTGATCAAATTAACAAAAAAACGAAACATTTTCTATTTAAAAAAAAGAAATCTATTCAAAAAAAAAAGGTTTTAGTGCACACTATAGTTTCAGTTCTAGTTTTTTTTTTCAGGAAAAAGAAAATAAATCTGAACTAATTCTAGTTAACTAATAATATTTACAAGCTCCGGATGCAGTTGGGAATTGAGATTAGTACTTCCATATGTTATGTCTATTGTTCAGTGAAATTCCGTAAAAGAATGAACATAACCAGCAGTTCCTACATTTCTAAATCTCCCTCCAACTTTCTCCTTTTCCTACTAGAGGGCTTATGGAGGATAATCTCTCTCTTGCCCTTTTTTCTTCTTCTTCCTAGCTGCATCTCTCCATCCCTCTCCCTAATGCTCAGCATTCCAGTAGGGGCAGGGCTGCAAGCACAGACATGCCATCCCAGCCTGCACAGTCTGGCCCAACAATGGAGACAAAAAAAGAGTTCAGAAATACACGATTCTAAGATTGTATCTCTGAAGACAGTTTTCAAACTTTTGCATGCCAAGGCCCCCTAAATGTATGCAATAGCTATCGTATAGAATGGATAAAGTGGTCAAAATGATTGGGATGCTACATTAACTACTTTAGCTGGACCCCACTTTGAGAACCAATGTGTTAAAGGACTACTTCACCACTTTTCAACCTATCTTCATATAATAGGTCCTCACTGATAATGATAAAATGGCACGATTCTTTTCTACTCAGTCTGTGTCTCATAGGAGGGCTGTGGGCAGTTTAGAAACCATCTTCCAGTGACATCATCATTAGGCAGATTATTTTTTAAACAAGATGTTCTTTACAAAAATGTTTAGATTTTCATTATCGTGAGAACGATGGCTTCCATTTTCACAATGCAACTTTTCAGGACTAGAAAGCCTGCAGTTTTTATTAGCTTGTATTCCCCTTCGATGATGTCACTGGAAGAGGGTTTCTGAACTGCCCACTGCCCTCCTATGAGACACATTTTTTCAAGATTATTAGTGAGGACCTATTATGAAGATAGGTTGAAAAGTGGTCCTTTAAGGTTTAATAATTGGCCCCAAATGTCAGAAGGTTCGTTTGGCTATTTATTTACTGTGGCTCGCGAGGCCACTTGCTCTGCAATTTATTAGCCATCAGGTTTTGAGAGGATACGATCCGTGTGCGTGACTGCGTGCATGTACTGTATGTGTTTGCCAGATACAGCAGGCAGGCTCTAGACCTAGTGTAATGTTCAGGATATATCGAAGCGTGTTTAGCAGATTCAGTCAAAGCAATACAGACAGAGGTGGAATAATTGGGCTTGGATTAATTGAACGCCATATTATCGAGGCGTGTATTTAGCATGGACCGCAAATGGTGCTGCATTTAAAGACGGAGAAGCAGCAAACATTAACAAATGAAACTTATAATTTCCATATAGCCAACTATTTTCCTCATCAAGTAGCATTACATGGGACTTGGCCTGAACACTAATACATGGCTTTGGGGCCAACCCTAAAACACATGCTTCATTTAACAGCATTAACAGAAGCAAAAAATGACTTGACTGACTATTGCCAACATGCTCATAATCCAATTACGAGTCTTGTTAGCTTGAATTCTAAAAGATTCCTGCATGCTCTCTAGTTGACACGGGAGCTCAGGTTTTGCAAGAGGAAGTACACGAGGACTCGAGGAGGATGTTTTAGATGAGCGGAGGATGTTTGAAAGACGAGAAGCGGCACTCTGACTGTTTTATGACCGATGCTGGAGGAAGAGAGGGCTTTAGAATGAGAGAGAGAGATTGCAGATGAGAAACCCCAGACCTCGTGTCAAAGATTTATCTATCACCATCGTCATGGCTACTGCTGGGTTTTAAACAGCCGTCATATAGGGAGACAGAGGGAAGAGAGCTGTCCGGAAGACGAGGAGGATGAAGGAGTTAGTGGAAAAAATATATGAATGAAGATAATGGTTCTCAACGTTGGGTCTGGGGTTATATTTTGCTAATATAGTAATTAAATCAATTTAACCACTTTGACCCTATCCTATACATTAGTAAATTGATCATGTTAATTTTCTTCTTGAAACAAACAAATGTGTAACACAAATCTTGTATCCCTGGCACAAAATATTTTCAGAAGGGTGTGTCCTTTGCAAAACATGTAATAATTTGGGGCTGGCCGACATGAAAATGTTTGACAGCCACTGAGTTAAGAGATATGGGAGTGGGTGAAGAGAAGAGAGTAGAGTCACAAAGGGGCAGGATGGCGTGCGTATGCAAAATGGAACGGTTTTATGAAGTTAAGCATGATGAGGAGTGAAGGAGTGTAAAAACACAAGGAGGATGAACCGGGGGGAGGTTGTCACAGCATGCACCATCAACGCCAACTCCCAGCATTCCTCAGCAGGGGAGAGTCCACCAGCAACACCTGTCTGTCGAAAAGAGCTGACCTAGGGGTCAGTGGTAGACAGTAACAAAGTACATTTCTTATTTGTACTTTGAGCGTTTATATTTTTGGGTATTACTTTCCTCCCACTAGATTTTCAAAGACAAATATTGTACTTTTGACCACTACATCTCTAGGAAGGTGGAAAAGGACATTATGAATGAACTACTTAAGCCCAATTTCAATTATAAAGTAGTGAACTTTGCAGATCTGCAATTTATTATTGGTGTTTTTTTTAATAAAATCTGTCCACGAGTATCTATACTTTGACTCAAGTACTGGGGCGAGGAAGTTTGTGGGGAAAGTGCCTAGGGTTAAGGTGCAAGGTCAGCTATTTAAATCATGTTATGGGACAACTCCATAACCTTCAGTCAAGCTGTGTGAAACAAACAGGTTAGGTTTGTGCTTCTTAAACTTCCAGGTGTCAGTAGCATGGCCAGAATGTGACTTTGTCTCCAGGGCACAGCCTAAAAGTAGAGGTTATGACCGCAAAAAGCAGAGTCCCTGTGAAGGGCTACGGGTCAGGTGCGTGCTGGACTCGTCCCTCTGGCTCGACAGCCTCACTTCTCGACACTAATGGCGGGAGATAAGAAAGAGTCTCTGACACCTTCCATCAGTGTCAGCCTCAGGGCCTAAGATCATTATCATCCCACAACCAGAGAGGCCTGTCCCAAGGCTAGGGAAGGCGGCCTTGGGCTCTTTGGGGACAAGCTGTTCTCTCACAGACACAGTGTCCTCCTGAGTGTTCATTTAACGGTGAGAATGTACAAATGTAGCCAATGTGTTCCCACCAAATTCCAAATTCAATTGCCAAGACGGCTTTCTTCACACTGTAGGCTTATGGTGAAGTAGTTATGCTAATGTATTATAGTTGGACCAATGTTTCACATGTTTAATCTTGCCATAATCGATTTTGAACATTATACTATCAGCCCAACGCTAGTAGGAACAATCGAGTTTCCTTAAGGCAAAGCATCTTCCTAGAACTCCACTCGTAAATCTAAAAGGAAAAGAATGTTCTTTTCCTGAGTATAATATGATAGGGACTAGTAACCTTGGCATGTCGAGGGGTGGAGAGAGACACACACACACACACACACACACACACCTCTGAATCAAACAAAAAATATAACTCATTACGGTTTCAAAATAACATGCGGGTGCGTACCAATCTGTGAAATATATGAGAGATAATGTGGTTTGGCCATGCTTGACATGTGAGAGAGCAACATTCTTTGTTTGGAGTCCAACCACACACACAGTCAGGAGAAAACTTTGTGTGAGCAATCCCACCACCTACAGGCCAACTGAGACACTGCAACAACCTTGACAGGTCTGGTTCATTAGGTTCATTGGTGCAGAGAAATGTCTTCATTTATGGCAAATGGTTAACAATGATTAACGATGACCGACTTCAGATGGGAGATTAGGATGATTAGAACACCATTGATGCTTTCTATTTTTAGGCATAATGAATGAATACGGGCAAAAGAGGAGGTGAAACTATATAATATATAGTTCCCGCCCAATGGAATAGCATGGGTCCATTAGTGTAGACATTGTACTATGAACCATACACAGCCGTCTTAAGACTGAATTTCCATTCTACTTTTCCATTTCACGGTTTATAATAAGGGTGTGGGTACTCTGATGTGTGCGTGCGTGCGCTCATGTATTTCCTGAAACCTGATGCTGAATGGCTACCATGCTGACGCTATAGACTCCTGCATCCTTTGAAAACGGTTCAAACTAATGAGGTACTTTCCACTACGCTAAAGAACGGAACACACTAAAAACAAGGAGACAGGAAGCGAGACAAGGATCCTTTCAAGTGTCACAACGTGCACATCAGCCTGCAAAGAGAAAAAAAAAAAAAGAGAAAAAAAAAAGAGAAAGAAATCACCCAACGAGGGTCTGTTGAGATCTTGTTTTCCGGGACAGAGACACGTCTGGACGAGGGCACGGCTGAGGAGCAGTGTTGTTTTGGGCAGCACATTTCCATTTTAGTTTTAGTCATAGTCTCTTGAATAGTTTTCATTTAGTTTTAGTCACATTTTAGTCGCCTGGAATGTTTTAGTGTTAGTCTAGTTTTAGTAGACTAAAATGTATTTTGGCGGGCCTCGATGCCGTCGTAATGAGTGTTTTTACACTTGCTGCGACGCGTTTGCTATTTTCAGAATGCAACCAAGTGTAAAATAACTTATACTGGATCTCTTGTCCACTAGCCCCTTCCTAACATTTTAGTCTAGTTTTTATTTGTCGACGAAATTGTCAGTATATTTAGTCATCGTAGCTTAGTTTTCATTTAGTTTTTGTCTGTGAAAAAAGGTAGTCGACGCACTGCGAGCTATTTTTGAATAGCCCACACTAAAATATTAAAACACGGATGCCTTCCCGGTTTTAATGGATTAAAAGGCTATCGTAGATTCGTAGAATCACCACAGTACTAAAGAACCATTTTATTTCGTGAATGGTTGAACATGAAGAACCATTCACAAAATTTGACGGAAAAACTAAGAACCATATTATGGTTCTAGAGAACTTAGTTTTTAGTTTTTCCGTCATATTTCTTTAAATATTTGTTTTTGGCTTTTATGTCTTTGATAGTTACAGTGAAGACGGACAGGAAAGAGGGAGAGAGAGACGGGGAGAGACACGCAGCAAAGGTCGTCATGAACGGGACTCGAACACGCAACGCGCTGTCAGGCCAGAGCCTATATGTGGCATGCGCTTGGACCATTAGGGCAGCGGGCGCCCCTCTCCGTCAAATTTCTTTACTTTATTGAGGCACTTAATATGCGAACATGGGACATGAGACACAGTTTGATGTAATATTTGGGTTTAAGTGGTTACAAATGGTTTCTTCAAAAAACCTGGTTCGGAAAGGTTCTTTCTAGAACCAATCGTCTATAGTTGGCACCTTTATTTTCCTGTGTGCAGGAGAACAAGAGGCAGACTGTGCAAGGGGGGGAGAGAGAGAGAGAGAGAGAGAGAGAGAGAGAGAGAGAGAGAGAGAGAGAGAGAGAGAGAGAGAGAGAGAAGGGTGGTATAGACTGTCGGAGGAGAAAGAGACCATGTCATGGAAAAGGATGGAAGGATGGATGGAGCGGGAGGGAGCTCAGAGGAAGTATGTCGGGAAAAGGGTTGGGGTGGTGCCCATGTTTGCACAAGACATGTGTGTGTGTGTGTGTGTGTGTGTGTGTGTGTGTGTGTGTTAGGGTGGAGTATGATGGATCGGGGGTGAACAGAGCTCCGTTCATGATCTTGAGGAGAGTGGGGGGGGAGGGGGGGTTCAACTAACACCACCCAATAAAAACACAGAAGGCAGTGCCAACCCAGACTGCCAGGTTTGTCTTAAGCTTCCAAATACACAAAGCAGATGGTCCGCTGAAAACGGCGTGCGCTAGGAGGTAGTCCGCTTGGTAGCGTGTAGGTATGTGAATTATCGATTAATGCATACATAGTTAATCGATAAGTTTTCATAAGGTTATCGATCGATTAACCGGTTAGTTGATAAGCGTTTTTATAAAAAACTAATCTGATTAATTTCCCCCATACAAATCTACATTTAGCTGATATACAGAAATAATACAAAAGGCATATTATATTCCTTAATCAAATATTTATTTGACCATTGACGACACAGGGCCAGGCAATGGCATCTTGGTATGTGCGTTCCTCGGCCGCACACGCACGCAGACAGCATTACATTCACAGAAAAACAACCAATGATAGGACCGCATAATGTTTGATTAATTATGAATAGTTATTAACTGTTAACGACTACCGACTAATTCTTCTTAACAGCGATTAACTATTAACATCCCTAGTGTGTGCATATATATATATATATATATATATATATATATATATATATATATATATATATATATATATATATATATATAAAGACTCAGTGATTAAAATAGGGTGCATTTTGCATCGTTTATAGTTAAGGGACGCAATAAAACAACGACCTCTGCATCCACGGGATGCACTAGCAGCACTACTGTACTTTAATTTTAGTTTATTTTGCTAGTTATTTAGTTATAATAATAATTTCTTCTTCTGTTTTCTACATGAATATAACCACATTATAACCATATAAAATGAAATGGGAGCAATTTTAGCTGCAATTGCAAAAAAATGGCAAAATACTAATTCAACGTTGTTGAAGTGGAACTCATAAAATGTCCCTGGGACTCATCTAAAAGACCATGCCTGCATACTCATTACATTCCTATTTACATTACTGAAGACTCGGAAACGGTTCAAACCTGCTGCCTGAGCCAATCAAACGAGCCTTCGGAGCGGCGACAGCATTACTTGATCACTGCCGACCCCTGTGCCTATGACCACTGCCAGACGGGTTGACGCACACACTGTACTGCACCAACTTCTAAATGGTAACACAATGTCATTGGAAAAAGCCAGGCAACAGTCCAGTTGAGCTAACCAGTGCATGAATGCTTCCAAGACTAACCCTCGCCTTCTATTCTTCTGGACAGAGTAGAGTTATGGGCTAGTCGACGTAGAAGCAAGCGATGCGTTGCAGAGGTAAAGCGGTGTAGAGGGGCGTTCGGGGGAAACTATGGGGTCGCTTTTTGTCCTCTCCTCCATAGCGTTGCATGCCTGCGCTGCCTGAAACAGCTCATTAACTCCTAAATGAGGGCATTTAGTCACAGATTCCCTAGTAAAGGGAATGTGAATGCATGAGACCTACGGCAGTTCCCAGGCTCTCTCACTCACACAGAGACACACACGAGTCGATAGAAATGAACAGAATGTTCCTTAAACATGACGACCTGTGTAATTGGTAGGCAAGGCCGTCACAATGGGCACAACTTACTGATTGATGGGGTTGTTGTTGAAAAAGACAATGCCTCTCACTCTTGCGCGCGCAGATGTGTATCTGTTAAGCAGATGTTCTGAGTGTGTGTATGTCAGGGATGTAAATGATTAGTAGACAATCACTCAAGAATTAGACCAGTCAAAATATACATCAACCGATGATGCAGTGTTCACCCATAAAAAGGCCCATGTCAGGCAGGTTTTAAAATGCCCTATGCCCAGCTTTGTGTGTCTACCACGAACGGGATGATTTGATTGGCTGAAGCACGAATGTGATGTATGATGATAAGAGCGCCCCTCACTTCACACAAGTGCGATATTTCTTTTAAATCTCTGGGAGACTGGGACCCCAATCCTCAGTGTTCATTTGGGCTGTACAACATTTTTAATTTGCGTACAGTATACTCTCCGAGCCACAGACCCATAAGGTTCCATTTGGTTCCTAACTATCAATCAATTAGCTGCGGGACCCGTTGAAACCAGATGTTGAGAAGAAGTGTACTAAGCCAGTGGTTCCCAAACTTTTTCATGTGAAGGACCCCAATTTATATAGTAAAGTTAATGTTAATTTAACTGAGAGTGTACAAATGGAACCGGGTCCATTTGGTTCCATTTCTACACTCTCAGAGTTACAGACCCATAAGGCTCCATTTGGTTACAAACTATAATTTAGCTGGGGACCCCCTGGAACTCCTTCAAGGACCCCTGGGAGTCCCGGGACCCCACTTTGGGAACCAGTGTACTAAGCTAACCACACTTGTAATGTGTTTATTGCCCGAATCCCGATAATGTGGCTAAAAATCCACACATTGCAGCCATATAGCCCGTTTCTTTTTATATGAATGCATAATTGATTAACCGATCTTTAATGTGGTTGACGGGTCAGAAAATGCCTTTAAAATGTGCATGTCCTCCTAGTGTGCTTGTGCTTAGTGACATAATGACAACCAGCAGTGTGGGAGAAACGCCTTGCATAAGAGAGAGGCAGGACATAAATGTAATGAATGCCAACTATTCCTGCATGCCTTTCTGACAGACGCATGTTGAATCTTAAAAGAACAAACAAGTGCTCGCAAAAGAACGCTAATCATTTTAAGAACCAGCTGATTCGATCAAGACAAATCTCCCTCTCAAACAAAGTGAGGCTGTGAAATCTGCTATGCAGTGTGCTCTTCACACACACAGACACACACACACACACACACACACACACACACACACACACACACACACACACACACACACACACACACACACACACACACACACACTCCAATGTCTGCTTCCTGGAATATTACATAACCGGCATTGGGTTGGGGGTCAAGTCAACATTCTGCTTTCATGTAACCTAAGCTCCCCCTTTCTCAGGGGAAAGGTCTCTGCTTCCTGGACCCACCAGACCAATGGTTCTCAAACGTTTTCATGTGAAGGACCCCCAAATTGATGTGTATTTGGCCACGGATCCCCCATGCAAGAGATTATCAAAACATCTGATCTTTTTCAAAGATTTTTACAAGCTTGCAGTGTGTGATCTGCAATTATTTTGTATGTATAAATGGATTAAGTGGTGAAAAGGATTGTGACGCTATATTAACTATAACATCCCCAGACTCCAATTTGAAAACCAATGCACCAGACCGTCAATAGCAACGGTTGTCAAAGTGCTCATTGTGGAGCCCCAGGGGTCTTTGTGGGGGTTCCAGGGGGTCTGTAACTCCGACAACGTACAAATGTAACCACCATTTGGTTACATTTATTTTGTACACTGTCATGAGTTAAATTAGCAGTATAGCACGGAGGAGTTTTACAGGATAGATCAGGGTCCCAGGGATTAACCCATTTTGGGTGATCTGCTATTTTTGAAAAATCCTGAAAATGTGTCGCAAAATTAGTGTATATTCTTTCACAGCGAATGCTTTTAACTCAAAAATTTGCTTCTGGGAGCGTCCCTGGAACAACATATTTTCAGATGGGGCCGGCGGGCAAATACATATTCTCAGGCTCCTTGGAGAACCACTGATATAGAAACATGAGGTTTTTCCAGAAATGGGCCTCAAGTCTAAATGGGTTAATAAAAAGTATCAACTCGGGGTCTATCCGTGGCCTAATGCATATCAAACTGGCGTTCCTTGAAATGAAAGTTTGAGAAACACTGGACAACAGAATGCAGGAGTGACTGACATATCAGACTAGCCTGGCAGCAACACTTGTGTTTGTGTTCATTATTTAGCCGTAGCACCAGGTTTGGGCTCGCTTTCACATCAACTACATGTAATTGACCGCGTCTCTAAATGTACAAACAAACAGTTGTGTGTTAATACAATACATTCCCCCGGCTTATTAAATTCTTTGGCTGCCTGACGAGTATTTTGTGAACACAACATTGAAGAAAAGAATCTGCTTTCGAGGTATTCATCACATATGGCGAGGGAATGATGAACGATTCAGCTGTTGCTTTGAGGTTTCGGTTATTGGACTCAGATGTGCGTTTTGTTCAGAGCTGCTATTTGAATCCTTCAACCTTCTGTGTCGATGCAGAAACCATCGGGCTGCTGATGAAGGTATGACTTTAATCTAAAAAGCAAGAATGTTGGCCTCCTTTCAATGTCATATGTTCAGCTCACAGACCAGTTCAGGTCAATTTCAAATAAGGATGCAGGCAATTAAAACACCATTTGTGACACAGTTTCATAAAGAAGAATGAATGTTTGTGCACGTGCGTGTGTGTGCGTGCATGCGTGTGTGCATGTGTAGTATCCCATCAGTGAAGATTTTTCTCTACAGAATATCTCTGTACTTGTGCACGAAAAGCACGCTTGGAGTTATCGTGACAGAACAGCTCTGTATTTCAGAGTTGGGGTTTTAATTCGCTCAGAATGCGCTGCTGTGCTTATCAAAACAGCCACACGGTCAAACACAAAGAACAAGGACATTTTCAGAGAGATCAGCCAGTTGGCTCCCACGCAGCACTCCTGTGCAGCATGTAAAAACCATTAAGAGAAAGAAACAGCAACAACAAATAAACCTATTAGTAAGGCTTTCCACCACCACTACAAACCTCACTTGATTAAAAAACTCTAAATTCAGTTTCATTTATCATCCTGTGCTTCCACTGAATGGGGCCTGATGACTCAGGGATGTGATTAATTATAAGGGCACAGAAAGGACCGAGAAACCTTTTCAAATAATTATTATAACTATGAATTAATCACCAGGCTTTTGCATGCAAAAACTTCAAAAACCATTTAATTCATGACGACATTGCAAAACATGCTTCTGAGATAAGCATGTTTTGGCTCATCACAGGCACAGAACTTCCGTGTTTTGGCTCATCACTTTGGCTCTCTTGCCAATACATTCTTCATTTTCCCCTCCCGTTTCCGACCTGACATCTCCAAGCATCTCCGTTTCCTACATCCCATTGAAGCTTTGAACAACATTTCACCTAGGGACATTTTATAATCATTATTTGGGATTGCCCATTCATTTCAGTAACTTGTTTTCTGCAGCTAAACAATTGGCAATTAAATATCCTGAATGATACCACAGGGTATTTTTGGTCCCCAATAAACATGGATCAAATATCTGTGGGTCATTGCGGGGAAAGGCTTATGTTATTAAAGCAGGGAACACAGGAACAAGTACAAGAGATGTATGCAAAGACAGGGAAACAAATAAATAAATAATCCCAGCCCTGATGACGAGACGAGATCTGGCGGTTATCTGATAGCAAGCAAGAGGAAACTCTGGCCCATTGTCCCGAGGTGGATTAAAGCAGGGCGTTACACCGAGGCGCAGGAAGCCATCACATCCCAGAGCTGGAGAAAGAAGTTCAATGAAGTGGCCCAGACTAAACGGCAAATAACCAGGTCCATGGAAACAACCAACATTATGACTATGAGCCCTGCCTAATAGAGGCTGTGCTTTCAAGTTTGGCCTGTACAGTAGTCCGTGTGTAGATCTACAAGGGGGTGGGTATCAAAAATCTTTGGAAGCTTTTGACCTGTATTTTAACAAACATTCTCTTCTGGACGTCCCTGGAGTGGTACAACACATGTTCTACTGCAACGGCACACATTGAGGCCTCCTTCCTTCCTAAGCCAACCTCTCCAGAGAGGACTGTGGAGGGATGGAGGCGACAGGGGACACGCTAGCCTCATCCAGCATGATGTAACCACTACTACCACCAGCTCACCTACTGTACATCATCCATCTATGACAGCAGCAGCAACAACATGGCATGGCATGCATGGCTCGCTGCCACCCAACAACACCGGCTGAATAACAACAGCATGGCTCGCTGCCACCCAACAACACCGGCTGAATAACAACAGCATGGCTCGCTGCCATTCAACAACACCAGCTGAATAACAACAGCTATGACATTAGCGGTTACACCCCCCCCCCCCCCCCCCGGCTACAACAGCGACAACCACCAATAAAGGCCAGGCATTCTTCTACTGGACCGCTAGAGGCGGGATCAACGCGATACTGATGACGTATTGAAGCGCTGCCACAGTGCAAATATTGTAAACACAACCCAACGAGATTACAACTCGAAATTACTATGGAGATATCATTTTTGTCCCGCTGCTGCCGGTTCATCGTTTCTGAAGAGAGAGAGACCAGATGCAGGCAGTAGGAGGGAACTTGTGAACTCAATACTGCCGCAATCTGGCGGAGTCAGGTTAGGAACATGAGGGAAAAATTAAGAATTAAGAGAAAGAAAGAGAAAGGAAAGGAAGGAGAGAAAGAAGAAGTGATGGATTCCTGGACAAAGCCACATATTTCCCTCGTTGAGGTCATTGTTGGGATGACAGTTAACCACAGTGGAGCCCTGCCCTTCACTGAGGACTGGCACAGTCTGCCTTCACACGCCAAACAAGAGGCACGCACGCACGCACACACGCACGAGCACACCAAGAGCCGCAAGGGCACATCAACAAACACTCAATGGGACACACAGTCACACCAAAACACCTCTGCACAAATCTCATTACATTGTGTGAGTGGAAATGTTCAACCCCCCCGCATGCAAACACACACACACGCACTCATATATACGGAGAAAAACAACAACATTGGCATCCACAGATGGCTCGTCAATGAGCGAGAGCGAACGAGGAAGTGGGCGGATGGATGGGAAAATAAGAATGAGACGGATTGAAAAGGACGGAGCGGGGGAGGACAAATCAATAGATGCCCTGCCGTTCTGAGCACAGCGATCAAAAGAGCCCACCCCCCCCTCCCACCATGCAGCACAATATCCTCAGCTGACCCAGGAACAGCGTTACCTCTCGTCTCCATCCCTGAGTCATCCTACAGCAACTAGTGCTCAACGTCGGCTTCTCGACTATTCGATAAATCAACAGAATAATCTTTAATTAACCCATTTTGGGCAGTAACCCCTTTTGGTGTTTTAAGCATTATGTTATGCTTTAGCTGTTGAAAAATAGCAGATCTACAAGCTTTTGGGAAAAATTAAATATATTTTTGGGGGTCCTTGACATGGAAATGTAGGATTTAGAAGACATTTGTAGAATCGTCCTCAGGTCTAAATGGGTTAATTAAATATATAAATGGTTAGTTGCAGGCAGCCCTAGTGTATACACACACACATCCTGGCTTTAGGGGGAACAGGTGTACATGATACTGATTGGCTGGGCAGTGGAGGAAAGAAGAGGAAAACCTGTCTCCCACCAGGGACCTATTCAATGATGTCACTGCTGTGCCTGAAGGGGGGCAAACGACTGCACAACAAACATCTGTCTTCCCTGCAAAACACCTATCCAGCTTATCCTATTTTCTCCGTCTCCCTCTCTGAAGTACAAGTATCCTTTCCTAGTACAGCACGGTCAGCTGACACAAATAACACAAAGGAAGCATTTAGGGCTCGTGAACTTAAGTACAGTATTATTTGTTTGGGGCCCACAGCTCTCTAGCACAGTGAACAGACATAATGAGGAGCGTTATGCATGTCACCTCCAAAACATGCTAGTCAGCACTCGACGGTACTCTTCCCCCTCTCTCTCCCTGCTTGGCCAACGTGTCTGTCCAGCATCCTGAGTCAATATAGCCTCGAGTACAAAGGGAATTATTGGTGTCTGTACTTCCCTTTTGTTGGGTCTCCTCTCTAGGCTGGGTACAACGGCGACATGAGATGGTAGATAATTGAAACAAATGAGAGGGCAGTGGGCAGTGCTGCCAACAGCACTGCAGCACAGGGGCAATTACACAGAGAGAAGAGAGAGAGAGAGAGAGAGAGACATCACAGAGATTAAAATAGGGTTAATTTTGCATCCCAAGACGCAGTTTATAGTTAAGGGACGCAATAAAACGACCTCTGCATCCACGGGATGCACTACTGTACTGTTTTTTATTCTAGTTTATTTTGCTAGCTTTAGTTATAATAATCATTTCTTCTGATTTCTACATTCATTTAAACACAACCATATAAAATGAAATGGGAGTTAAATGCTGCAATATGACATGATGATATAGAACATCAATGAAGTGGGACTCATAAAATGTCCCTGGGGCTCATCTAAAAGACCATCGCTGCATCCCGGGACTCATTACATTGAAAACCTATTTACATCACTGGCATCATCTAGTGTCTAGTGTTCACATTTAAACCTCACATTCAGTTATTCTATGCATATTTTCCCCCCAACTCCACAACATTGTTTGTTTGTGTGTTTGTTTGTACATTAATCCGATTCAGATCGATGCTGAGTGCATCTCAATCCATGCCCATCCATCTACATGCGACACCTCGTCACACGTATGTTTGTAACCATGTTTATTAATTACGTTTAACTTGAAATCCCTGTTTTGGGCATGTCATTAACATAGGCAAACATTTTCAGATAGCAGAAATACTACATGTATGTACAAGCTCACGTGTTTGTGAGTTTGTAGGAGCACGAAAAATCAATCACATTTTGGAAATGGGGCTTAAGTGGTAACTTATATAGTCCCTATTCTTTCAGAAATGAGAGAAAGAGAGAGACAGAGCGAGAGACCGTCAGAGCGAGGACGTACCTACTAACCACCACCACCACCCTTTCTGTCCATTTTTAGACTGCAACTTTGCCAGCCCACCCCTCCCGTGGTTACCCGTGCTTGGAGACAAACTCCATAAACAGGAAGTAAGGCGCCCAGGCACTTCCTGCCTCCCCTGAATTGGGCCTCTTGTTCCCAGAGGCGCTGTGGAGAAGATGTGGGCTACTGCAGCGAAGGCCAACGCTTCACCACAGAACACTTTCCATGTCACCTTTACAGCTCAGCTCCTTTAGGCCTGGATCTAGCCTGTAGGTAGGCCTGCTGCTGTGTTAGTGGGTTCCGTTATACACCGCTGAACACATCATGGGGGCGTGGGGTGTGCCCAAGGGTGGAAATCTGTCAAATCGCAATAGCTTAGTGGCTCAAATTCGTTTATCCATGACTAATGGACCCATAGTGTTCACACACACACACACACACACACACACACACACACACACACACACACACACACACACACACACACACACACACACACACACACACACACACACACACACACACACACAGTCAAAGTGACAAAAGGGCACATGGCAGACTCTCCGTGTCCTATGATGATGAAATGACTTGCTGTGCTTTCTCCTTCAGACAGTAGGTGGTGAACGATGCTGCATCGAGATGCGTCAGCGGCACTTTCACTCTAGTGTGTGTGTGTGCACAATCATGCGCACGCACGTGTACGCGTGTGCGAGTGCTGACTCTGCAGAGCTAAATGTGGAGGTAAGGTTACTGCTAGGCCTTCTCTTTCTGTTTCCTGAGCGAGCAGCAGCTTGTGAGAGAGAGAGACACACACACACACACACACACACAGCGGCTGTTACATAACTGACGTGTGCAGTCTGCAGTGACATGGGGACAGGTGGAAACTGAGGACGGCACGTGTCTCTTACTCCTTAAAACCTGAGATATACATAGTCATGCACACCGAAAATAGCCGGTATACAAGTTCCTGTGAGCTTTTAGATCTTCTAAATTCGAGCCGCAACACTGATTTGCAGCCAAGTGTATACATCAACCTTTGCAGGGGATCAAGTACCGGTGAGAGATTCCGAGGCCTTCTCCTCCCAGGTCACTGGGTTATCTGTGGTAATGGGTTACGCGCCAATGAAATGGCACAATCCTGCAGCTCATTTATCCACTCAGTTTACAGGATGACAATGGAAACCAACCGCCCAGGACTGTTTTGTGTTAAACGCTTAGTTTTAATGTCTTGCTGTATCATGTGCCGTTTACATTTCGGACTACAAATTAAAAAAAGTAGTCAATCAATACTGTATGAACCCTCATTAAACCCTCTAGTCTTAGTAAGACAGGCCTTGCAAACTGCTCTGTCTGCATCAACTAAGTGGTTAAGGCTGTGTCAAAGCAAGCCTGAAAACTGTTAAAGGTGGAGAAAATCATTCAAAACATCAGACTACTCGAGGAACAGAGGAACCGAGTAGAGATTCTCGAAGCATGAAGGAAAGATCTAAGTCAGACGGGTCATGGACAGTTGAATGAGTACCTCAACGAATTGAGTATCTCAACGGAAATCTTGTGTGAATTATATTAATCAAAAATCCAACGGTCCAGTCTCAGCCAACGTGTCATCTGGGCAGAACTTTGGCCAGCAATACAGACAGACAGACAGGGAGGGTCTATTTGTAGCCCTATGGTCCACTCTGGAGCCAGTGGGACGCCATTGGCCTGGGCCGACCTCAGACCCACACTGCACATGTATGATGGACACCAGAGTTTAAGGCCGGAGGTCGACCCACCACAACACAGACACAAAACATCATAGTAGTGTGTGAATGTATGATGGCTTATGTGAACATTGCTTAATGTTGGCCAGTGTTTGTAAGGCAATCAAGTGCTCAATTTCCCCGGTTCAGCTACAGAGCTGCAGGATCAATGTAACGCAGCTGGGAATGATAGAAAGTGATTGAAGGTGTGGATTATCGTGATATTTACCATGGCAACCAGCCAAGAATTGGGAATAACCATTTTAGAAGATGTGTTTGGTACCATTCGGTTGACCTTACATTGATAAAGACATGTTTTTCTATCTGAATATATACCAGTAGATCCCAGTTCAATAAAATACAGTATGTTGACCACTGGAGAACTTGACATACTGCAATTAAACAGAATCAGAATCCAAACTCCAAGAATATATATTTTCCAATTATTTTGACCAATCTGTATGATAATGTTAATACAATAACTAGCATGTCTGCAGTGGTTGGAGGTTGTCTCCCTACTCTTCCATGTTTATCCAAATAGGATTTCAACAGACCATCAAATCTCAGTCAGGACTGATCCTGTTAAGGTCTGATTTGTGTATACGGTAGTTAAAGCGGGGATGTCACGCCCCTCGGGAAGCTATTAAGGCTATTAGCGCTAGCATCTAGATTGTGACGTAAAGTCGGGCCAGCTCAATTTGACCAATGAAATTGATCTTGTATCTGGTCTAAATGTCAGAGCGGCTCTGGGCTCTGCGAGTTAGCGTTCCTGGTGGCTATCAACTCATGCTAGTGGTTTTGAGGCCACCTTCAGCCTCATAGCTGGGTAAAAGTTTGGTGGAAAAATTACTTTTTTGCTACAAAAAACTCGCCAGAATGACACCGAGTTGACGTCCAAGTTTTAGGGAAAACTGTTGCATAATCGCAATTCCGCGCGACGGGCTCCATCGTACCTATCTTGTCTATCTGTCTCCCCCCGCTGACACGCCCTCAGCCGGCTAAATGCTGAACAGGGCTCACGGAGCCCTGGAGCTTCACGTAACGTTACCAGTACACTGCCTGTGACTACTCTAGCGGCCGGCCTAACCTGTGTCCGCCCCTCTCTCTCTCTCTCTCTCTCTCTCTCTCACACACACACACACACACACACACACACACACTCTCTCTCTCTCTCTCACACACACACACACCGATATGGGGGGGCGGTCTCTCTCTCTCTCTCTCTCTCTCTCTCTCTCTCTCTCTCTCCGTGCACAACTTGGAGCTCTCCAAATAGCCACCAGAAGTATGATGAAACTTGACATAGCGTTATTTAGGCTATAATGATCAACTTGTATGGGTGATCATTTTATGTATATCAAATATTATACCCCTCCACACACACACACACACACACACACACACACACACACACTCTCTATCTCTCTCTCACACACACCGATATGGGGGGGGCGAGACCCCCCCCCCCTCTCTCTCTCTCTCTCTCTCTCACACACACACACACACACACACACACCGACAGTCAGAGAACTGACTCACTAAACAACACTAAACAACGTTGGATTCGTACAGTGCAGAATGCAGATAAGTGTAGGCCTATAATGTTCTTATTATAATTGTGAGTTTGTTTTTTAACATGCACCGCGAGTCCACGGGAGCCGATCTACAAGCTCACAACGCGTTGCACTGCGAGTAGCCTAGAGAAGGCTGTCAAGTGAGCAGCGCAATCGCGCATGCTATAGAAATATCCTAATAAATAAATAAAAAGGTGTCGCTTGCAGGGGCAGTTTCCTTATGGGACTTGCCTCTAGAATGCATGCATAGGCATGCAAGTGCACTCGGCATTTATATATCATATATATAGACTAGTACGAAGTACAATTAAATGATCACAGGCATTCTAGGTCTAGGTCGGGACACATGAAATCCACGTAAATGCCTTTCCGCTAGCTTCACGTAAACGCGAGAAAACATCAACTTCTTTTTTTTCACCGCTGGGGGGGGGGGAGGCGGGGCTGCGGATAGCCCCCATGAGGATCATCAGAACTATTCGGGTCTGACCCATACAATGTTTTTCACTCATGAATTCATTATGCATAAACAAACATTTCACATGAAGAAACAATGTTGTGTGTGTGTGTGTGTATGTACACACATGCCCAGTTCAATGCGGGGCAGAGAGGCACTGCGCAGCCTGCATGAACAGAATAGGCTCTGTGCCCCGGCGGTGAGAGGGGCTGCATCCCAGCTCTCTGTGCCCCGGCGGTGAGAGGGGACAAACGGTCGTGAGCGGGGCTGCATCCCAGCTCTCTGGAAGTCCGAGTGCGAAATTGCGATTATGCAACAGTTTACGCTAAAACTTCCACGTCAACTCAATGTCATTGTAAGGAATAAATAAAAGCAATAAAATAATTTTTTAATGATATTTTCACCTAGTATGACGCAAAAGGTTACCTCAAAACCACTAGCCTTTACTGCGCTAGCCACTCAGCTCGGCTAGATGCTAGGTCACGTCAGAGCCTGAGATATAGTCACGTGTCGTTTGAAACTGTTTTCATTCAGACCACGTGATGTACCTTATCAGCAATGTTAATCTCGGGCTTTGACACTCCCCCTTTAAAGAGTTTGCAGCGTGTGCCATTATAATACAGTATATGATATCTATATGGCACGGAGCAGAGGCAAAGGGGAACAGAGTCCCATCTGACTAATTCATCCAGTGAGGTTTTAAAAAGAAACTATATAAACCAGAAATAAGGTCTCTCTATTCGCCAGTCATCATCCCCTTGGCTAGAGTGCAAACCGCGTAGTTAAAGACGGTTCCTCGAAGAAAAAGCCACGGGCATTTCAGCCTGATCCAAATTGGGGCCAATCTGAGTGACAGGCTTACTGAGGAGCAGTAGGCGTGGAACACCGGGCTACGAGTGGTTGTATTTGGCAGCAGAATGGTGTCCTTGTTGAGCCGTTGGTCTGAGCTTTGTGTGGAACACATCAGGTCTGCCAAAGATAGCCTAACGAGAGACACATGGCAAACTGAGGTATGGCCAGAAACCTCACTCTTCTCTGTTACATACACACACTTTTGTAATGCACTAAAAAACGATGTACTCGATAGAACTATTGTTGCACACTATGCACAAAACATCCCGCCAAGTAACCAACTGTAGACAAAAACACATGAATAAATATGTACATATTTGTCTTTCCGCAAGGAAGTCAACACAACAGCAGCAGTATGTAGATCCGGAAGCAACAAACAATAGGAAAATTGGGTTTATTTTTTTTGTGTGTACACAGCAATTGTTTCTGGAGACTGAGAGGAACTTGGAGAGAAGAAATGGCCACAGATTGTACTTTTGACCTCTTTGTACCCCCCCCCCCACACACACAGTGTTATGACAACAACAGCTAGCAACCCGATGCTAACGTAAATAGCATTATGGATTAAATAGGGTATAATTGACATACATCTACTGCAAGTGGGTTAATTCAGGTCAAGCCAGGGGGGGTCCTTGAAATTAAACAGTTTGAGAATAACTGCTAAAGCCGTAAAAATCGTACAACAGTGACACTTGGTGGTGAAGACCAACCAAACGCTATTTCTGTGCTCGGACACAGCCAGGGACCCAGGGACGTACGGCCCCAGGGACACCGCCACACACATAGCTGTCTATAGGAGTGGTTGCACCACTCAAAAAAAAGGTGGACGACGTCGCCGCTGTGCCACGGGGAAAAGTGGAGCGAGAGGAAGTGTGCCAAAAATAGAACCGATTTGGTCTGTTTTCTCTCAATGCTCCAATGACACGTCAGCGCTGCCCACCAAGTCCCACCCCTGGCCTGGTGATAATTGCTCAAGTGGGGCTTGGAAAAAACAGAACTGCTCCTGGCACTAGCCTGACTTCACAACAACAAGGCTTTTTGCATGTGGTGCGCGCGCACACACGGACACACGCATGCACATGGACACACGCACACATGCACAGTGCAGACATCACTTAACAGGCACATGAGCACAGCAAACACACACACACACACAAGATGCACACTGTAAACCATGTTCAGAAGAGCAAGGATGTGTAAACAAAGTCCCGAATCACTGCGACATCCGATGGCCTGCCCTAATCCAATGCAGATGTGTGTGCGTGTGTGTGTGTGTGTGTGTGTGTGTGTGTGTTTTTGCTTGCTTGCATGCATCTATTATAGCTTGATGAATCTTTTAGCCCTCACCATCAAAACGCTCCTCTGGGAGCTACAGGGTTATATATAGACTTTATACTGCAGTGAAGGCAGGCCCGTGCTGGCTAACCCCAAAACCACAAGAGAGGGGAAACAGATCCCTTCCAGGCCAGACTCCAGACTGCCAGGGGCAAGGCTAGCTCAAGTCATCCACACCACCCACCCCAAGCACAGCAGGCAGCTATAAGAACAGGGCAGGAATCAATAACATCAAATCACAACCAACCCAACCCATGCTGGTTTAACTGCAGTGAACCATTACACAGTTAAATACTTCATCGATGGCCATAATGACCAACAGATGGTGGCAAGTCCGGTCCACAGGCAAGTGTAGGTTTTTCTCTGCCAAAAAGGTTTGGTGCCAAATGCATAAAAATGTCCACAAATTTGACTGTTCCTGTACTTATCCTAGCGGGGTCATTGTAACTAGACGAAAGTGCAAAGTCCATCCACAACCCCCCCATACACTCCCCCCTTGGGAAGGAACACTGTGTCCAAACAAACAGACGCAGAGCTTCAGCTTGGGGGCATGGGGCAACAGAGGAAAGGTTCTCTTCGGATTTTCGGCTCAAATCAACGTTCTCCAACTTCTCCTGCAACCTACGACCGGCTAAACCCTGTAACACAGCAGCTCATGAATCCTCCTCTTTGCTCTGACGTAGAGAGGATGGCTGCGTGCCATTTCCATCCCTCTGCGCCCCCCCCCAAAAAATACCTTTTTATACCCAACCCTGTTCATCCGACTACAGCAAGAAATCTCTGCCTTCTAATGCAGCACTTTACTTTAAATATCTCAGCACAACAGAAGAGAGAGCTACAAAATTGGCTCAAATGAGGACCGGGGGGGATGAGAGGAGCGAAAGGGAGAGAACTTTAAGTGTGTGACAACATGGGATGACATTATCGAAGTGGTGGGTCAACTACAATGGCAACAAACAACAGGACATAAACATAATAGGGGGAGAGAGAGATAGATTAGAGAGAGAGATGTATATGCGTCACCGTACCTGTAAAAGAAGCAATCACAGCACACCAGAACCCCCATCCAGCTGACTGTAGAGGCAGAGCCGGGGTACTGATGGGTCAGGGCCCAGATCCCTTCTCCTCTCACACGTACACACACACACACCCCTACAGGTGTAATAGAGCTGATGCTGCCGCTTCCAGCCCCAGCATAACACCTTCTGCAATCACCTTCTGCGCACGTGTGGAGCGCTCCGCTTGCCGACCGGCGACCTCCCTTTGACTTATCGCAGGGCACTTGGAAAGCTGTGCACGTGCTCACAGCCCTGTGCAATAAACACACACACAGGGAAACGGTCTTCCAGAGTGGGCGAATAGAAGAGAAAAAGATCATTCACAAAACAAGAGTCCGTTCTGAGTGCGTGTTCTCTCCTCTCCTCTTCCAACAACTGCGACTGCCTGCCTCTCTTCTCTTCACTCCCTCGCTCTCTCTGCCTGCCCTCGCTCCCTCGCTGGCTTCCACTTGAAAGGCGGGAAGATTAGCTTGGCAAACAGACTCCCATAAACAAAGTGCTGACTGCGGGGAGGTACGGGCAGGATTGCAGGGGACAGAGAGATGGGTAGAGAGAGAGAGAGGAGATAGAGACTAGAGAGAGAGGAGATAGAAGAGAGAGAGAGAGAGAGAGAGAGAGAGAGAGAGAGAGAGAGACATTCCCTGGTGGTAGAAATCTCTGCCATCTGTATACATCCCAAACTAGGTTTAAACATCGTCCCCACCCATCTGTCCTCTGTAATGCACGTACACAAACACAGGAACACACACACACACGCCTGTATAATCTTTTATCAAAAAGTTACTCAATGCAGTAGCCTGGCAGCCTCTACTTGTGGGCTGAAAAAATGCCTTTGCTCAGTACAAGATAAGAGAGGCACTACTAGCCGCTAAACACACACCTGGCTCATCGTTAACTCTGAAAACGAACAAGTCATGCGGTACCAAAAGCATACACAATGACAACAAAAACACTCCACACACACTTACTTGACTATTATTCATTCACACAAATGACGCAGAGGTATGGGAGTGGCTACTGGCTAGCGCTGCAACACACCCCCAGGAAACGTGCCAATGGCTGCAGAGCGCCTTGGGTTGCTGCGCGTGCAAACAAGGTGAAGGGCACACAGTGAATTATAGACCTCATCACGTATGACCTCCCTGTATCCTTCCTTCCGCTCGCTGAAAGCCAGTAGCCACCCACTGTCTCCTCCACATTGTGAGATGAAACCCTTTTTGGTTGTTCTCAAATGTTCTCTGATCATGCGGTAGACGTGCGCAGCATCCTCGTGCCAGACTCCTGCGAGCAAAGATGTCAGGTGCCTGTGTGTGTCTGTATCTGTGTGTGCCTGACTGCCTGTGTGTGTCTGTAACTGTGTGCGCCTGTGTGTGTGTCTGACTGCCTGTGTGTGCGCGACTGTGTGTTCAAAGGCTACAGACAGTGACTGCACCACACACACCTCACGATTAACTGACCGTGACAACACAGACACAAGCAAAAGTCAACGTTCAAGCGCACGCACACACAGCAAGACAAAGCTGTGGCATCTAAATTTGAGTCAAAGAGAAAAATAGCGACACCTGCAGGCCGTGCTACTCTCAAGGTTCCGCAGGTTAGTAATTCGTTAGCCTCAGCGGTACCCAGGCTTTTATTTTCGTTCGCGTTCGGCTCAAATGAATGAAATGAAATGAAAGCCTGGGGGAACGTGACACATTTCCTGGTCTAGGAGAGTAGGAGGGGGGGGAAGTACAGTGCAGAGGAGCGTCGCTTTCCTCCGCTGATTTCTACCAGGGAGGGGAGGGGCGGAGGGGGGCTCTGATCGGTGAACCAATATTCTCCAGCGGTTGCTCCAAGCGTGCCCGTCCCTCTAGATCAGAAAGCACGCTGGCTACTTGGCTAGGCCAGGCTAGTAATTTGTGAGATCATCTTTGGGTGTTGAACGTTAATGTGTCATAGCAACCTGCTCATGACACAACATTAAGAACTTACATGCAGTGCAAGTGGGACATGGGTGGTCTAAGGGTGGTGCTAGGAGAAAGGCCATGCAGAGCATTAACAATTGAACATGCACATTGCACAGCAAATTCCATCACAGTCCAATACCAATACTGCCAGTGACTCTGAAGTTGACAGACCATGTTGCCGCACTTGGGAGCACTGTCTGCCGCTAGTGGGCCTAAAACTATTGAGATTGTGTGACTGACAAGTTACAACCACAAATTATTCTTGTAATATATAGTAATGACTCCTTTTTAATTTACTATACATGAACGTGAATTTATTTTCCAGTGCAGACACAAATTCAAAAATTATATATATGTATATAAATATTAATATTAAGCACTCTCAACCCGATATCCCCATTTTGGGCATGCCATTACAGCCAAAAATATATATTTAGACGTGTTTTATTTTAAAAACACGTCACATCGTGAGCTTGCATATCTGCCATTTCCGCTATGAATACAGGTGTGGCCTGCTCTCAACAAAATAGTTTTGCCCATTTGTGTGCCTTGGCCAACACAAAACCACCATTCTATAAAAACAAACAAATGCTCATTTTGTCTTGGAAAAAACATCTGGCGTTATGCCTTACACTGACAGGGGCAGTACAGAGACCTCAGAGATGTGAGGGGGGGGGGGGGGGGGACATGACATGATGACAGTTACAGTACAGTACTGGATCACTTCCCTTCCGTTTCTGAAAGATGAGACGGGACGGGACGGGGGGAGCTTGCAGCAGACAGCAGCAGTATATTTGAGCTACAATGACATCATCCTCTCTTCTCCCTTCTCTTCAGCGGCACCTTCCTCCTGTCTGTCACCACCCAGGCTCCACCTTCACTTTCCATTGTCCCTAATGCTCACTCCCTAATGCTCACAATACCTAGATGATTGGGAGGAGGGGGGGGGGGGGGGTGCGAGATCGTCAACTGAACGCGAAGTTCCGAGAAACAAAAGAACGCTGATTTAATCTGAAGCTCCCGTGCTTCTGCTTTGCACACGCATAGCCAAATACACACAAGTAAATTAATTGGGCTTTATTGGCACCACACACACACCTTAATTGAATACACACAAAAGTGAGTGCATAGTCATAACAATGCTCTCATGTTTGTGAGCCTGTGTGATGGAGTGTGCAATCAGCATTCATTCATTAGGCTGCTTTGTGTTTCAGCACACAAGAGTCAGGATGTGCTGCTGTGTGTGTGTGTGTGTGTGTGTGTGTGTGTGTGTGTGTGTGTGTGTGTACACACACAGCGGAAGGGGGCCTGTGCCTGATAACAATTCTGAGGGAGAGAGCTCCACGCCAGAGGAGAAAAGGAGGAAGGGAAACTACATCAACAGTCACTTTCAACAAAATGATCAAGTATGCGGCTGAGAGCGAGTGCCTGCGCCGTCAACTAGAACAAAAAGGCACTTCATCAAAATATCCAGATGAATAATTACGCAAGAAATCCGGTGGTTAATAGTCACACTCTCTCTGAGCCGAGCTGGATCGCAGGAGCATTCAAACTTGTGGTGCAGCTTGGTTTGATAAGGGGAGGAAGACGGAAGAGTAAGACAAAGAAAGTCCTTTTCATTAAACTTGTGACTCGGAGAGAGAGAGAGAGAGAGAGAGAGAGAGATGGCATAATGACACAAACAGTGGAATCAGTGGGTAACACTCGTGATCCGGTCTATAAATGTCTGGGAGGTGAATGCAGCCCGTTGAGGTCATATCCACAACGTGGGTTAGGCCGGGGGAACAAACTTATAACGTCTCTCAATTTTTTATAATTCATTCAAAGTGATTTATTGGCATGAGTTTACATTGCCAAAGCAAAAAGTGGAAGGCCTACAATCAAAACAAAATGTATGTACAATTGAAAGTCAGTATATCCAATAAATCAATTCTCTCTCACACTCTCACACACACACACACACACACACACACACTGAAGTTGCTAGGGGATGGAACCCATGGGGAGGGGTATCCTTTTTCTGTGGAGGGAGTGAGGTGATGTAGGGGGCCTGTTGCTTGCGATCCTGAGGGATGGAGAGAGGAAGAGCTAGTTTTCATTCTCCTGTCAATGGAAGACCGAAAACAAAAGAAAGAGCGCCTACCCCTCCCTCCCACCCACAGCAAGACGGACAGGTTTACCCTGACCTACACGTGGACACTACAATGGTGGAATCACCATGAATGAAGGAAGCGTGACAGCAGATCAATCTGTTCAACTACGAGTGCCAGTTCTTAACAATAGCCGCATTTTATCATAGAAAGGCGATATATTTTCTAAAACATTACTAATTCTACTCGGATTTCTGATTGCAAAAACAACGTCACTTTAATGTAGAAGCGAAACTAAAATAACATCGACACTACTCGGCATCATCATTGCAAAGCGTCCTCTCGGTCACGAGTTGTTTTAATATAAAACAAAAGGAGTTGACACAGCACGTTACGTTCCCCAGCAGAGATTATGCGTGAAGTTTACGGGGATCGAGGCGCGTGTTATGGTTTCTCTTACCTATTTAACGTATAGGAGCCGTTCCTTTTGAACCTCATCCCGGACGACAGTAAACGGATAAAGAAATCCAGAATTGTTTTGTTTTCCAGAAGAGGAGCTATAGAACAGAAAAAGCAGCGTGTTTGTTTGGTAGAGAGAGAGAGTGTAGCTGCTAGCTGCTGCTGCAGTCAGACGATGAACAATAAAATACCCGAACAGAACACTAGACTTGAAGCAGCCTTGCCTTGCAGAGCTTTTCTTCTCTTTTATGCTTTCTCTCTCTCTATCGCTGTGTTTTCCTAACCGCCCCCCTTCCTCCTCTCTCTGGTTCTAGTTCTACTGCTTCCGTGGGGCAGGCAGGGTTTTTCTTTTCACCTCACTAGAAGTCACCGGGGCTGTTGTTTCCGAATCGATGATGCCAAAAAACGACGGCAAACGTTTCCCAAACGACAAAGAAGCCAATTAAATTAAGTGACCGCTGTACGTTGTAGCCTACAGCAGTCCACCGGTGACGGAATTAACTTCTTCCAGACAATACAATTAGTCACACACACAGTGACACACACACACATTAACCATGAATCTGTATGGTATGTAATGCAATACAACAACAAGCAAGGCTACATCTGCAGTGGTTGGAGGCAATTCAATTATATCTAGGTGTCAGGTAGGACAGAAGGATCACACTGTCCAGAAACCTCATCTCCATATTTTAACATTTTGTGGGTTTGTTTGTAAATTAACGCCCTACTTGATCATACTACAGCGTCACACAAAGCATCCAAGTAGACCTACAAGCTTGAAACATAAAAGTACCAGTTTGACATAACATGAGGTTTTCAGACGACATTCTAGTTGTCAAGTAGTGCTGCCTGAAGCTCCCAAACAAGTGTAATATCTCACCCAATCCGGGAACCCATCAGCAAAAAGCAACAGCGCCCTGTTTTCCTTTGAATTTGCCTCAGGGAGCGGCGCCAAACAGAATGTGGATAGCAGGATGTTGCCCGTTTGCTCCGCCTTATGCCGGCCCTCCTCTTCCGGTGGGGCACAGGCGTTTTCAATTTTCATTCCCACTAACAATGTATACACGTTCTGAATGCTCCCGTCGACAGATTCAGTAGCGGAATCTGTTCTTGAGATTATATCTCCTGCTGACCAAGCAGGGATTGTGTCTGGTGGGTGCGGTAGAAAGTTTGGCCTCCCGTGCAGGAGAGACTGGGGTTCAAATCCAAAGTAGTAGGACATGAAAGTCACTAATGTTACGGATCGCAGCTTTCATTTAACTCAACAAATGGATACAACTAACATGATGCCAAGTTCACGCCAATAAAAAACAGAAATATACCATACGTAACCTAAGCTACAACTGTACAAACCAAGAGTTTGAGAAATTGACAAAAGCGAAATATAGGCTATAGAATGGATCATCAACCGCCGGCAGTATATTTATGAAAAATTATTCATATGGAATCCTGAGCGCCTGGTCTTTCTCCTCAGCCAGGACCCAGAGGGACCAATCATGGCTCTCGTGTTTCAGGAGCGTTTTCTATCGGCAGGGCTATATTCCCTCCGTAGGATGTAAACAGAGTCCAGAACAGCATGAATGGTGAAAGATTTTAAAGCCAAGAATAGCCATTTAACGTCCCATTCTGGGCGGGAACCCCTTTTGGTGTTTTAAGCATTATGTAATGCTTTAGCTATTGAAAAATAGCAGTTCTTCAAGCTCGTAGCGCGGCACTAGCTTATAGGTCTGCTATTATTTTTTAATCGTGAAAATGTGACACAAATTTTTTAATATACTTTCAGAGCAAACATTTTTAACTAAAATCTTTGCATGTTTGCAATATTGCATGTCTGTGTTTATGTATCCAACACTGTGGTTCTCCAACTTTGTCATAATTGTCAAGGACCCCGACATTTTATATCGCTGCTGTCGGGCAGAAACATCTTATCTCCATATTCTAACCTGTTGGGGTCTTTCGTAAATGAATGCCCTACTTGATCATCCTGCACCGTCACACAAAAGCATCAAAAGTAGCAGATCTACAAACTCGAAAGTGACGCGAATCATCATATGTTGAGCTTGTAGATCTGTTACTTTCAGTTTTTGAATGTGAATCCTGAAAAGTAGTGTTTTGGGACATATGGAGGTTTCCACCTGACCGAAATGTTTTGTGGCAAGTGGACTCCCATACAAGACGTGTGCCCCACACACAGTCACACATACGCACACAACCCCCCCTCCCCCCAGACTGAAGTGAGCTTGTGGATCTGCTAAACTGATCTAATAAACTGCAGCCACCACCCGGTATAAATAATTTCTTATTGAAAGGCGTTTAATATACAGTAGGAAGCTTTGGCAGCAGCTACACAATATACTGTAAGAAGCTCTGGCAACAGCTACACAATAACCTGTAAGAAGCTCTGGTAACAGCTACACAATATACTGTAAGAAGCTCTGGTAACAGCTACACAATAACCTGTAAGAAGCTCTGGTAACAGCTACACAATATACTGTAAGAAACTCTGGTAACAGCTACACAATAACCTGTAAGAAGCTCTGGTAACAGCTACACAATAACCTGTAAGAAGCTCTGGCAACAGCTACACAATGCTATGTGACATTTCAACCATCCTCTCCGAACACACTGAATTTGTGAAATAGCAGCGAGCCAGCGACGTACAGTATTATGGGAATGTTAAAATGCATGGAAGGCAGACAGCCAGACTTACTTGAGGTGACCGGAGGATGACACTTACGTGACACTGGAATGACTTTACAATGACAGATAGAGATCTTTATCGCCCTGGTTAGTGTCTACTTACTGTCTAGAGGTGCATTGTGTCCCTTTCGGGAAAGGAGCTGCCGGCTGGGGGATCTCTTCTCTCCTATACTGTGATTGTATAGGTCTGACTGTGTGGCCCAACAACATGTCATTGGGGTCAGCGCTGCCGCCAATTCCCACCCCTGACCTGGTGATAATTGCTCGAGTGGAACTTGAAAAAAACAAAACTGCTCCTGGCACTAGCCTGACTTCACAACAACAAGAAAACAACGCATGCCACTCACACACTTATCCATGTTCAGAAGAGCAAGGATGTGTAAACAAAGTCCTGAATCACTGTGACATCTGATGGCCGTGCGCACGTGTGCGTGCGTGTGTGTGACTGTGTGCGTATGTGACAGACCGACAGAGCAAGAGAGAGATCCATAGACAGAGACATAGAAATAGAGATGCATCGATCAATCGACCACCGATCGGCCTTCAAATGACTCGATCTGGAGAAAACAAACTTTTACATTTAAGTGTTATAAAAGTCAGAGTATAATTTTGCATCTTTGTGACTGGTCTAAACATTCTCCCCTTCCTCCCCACACACACACACACACACACACACACACACACAGGAACAGTTTTGACATGGGTTTTTACAAATTATAATTTTGGAAATATTCAAATTTTTCCCTTAAGCACAAGATCAGAATCGGTATCGGTTGATCATGAGAAAAGCAATCGGTGATCGGTCCTAAAAAACCTGATCGGAGCAGCCCTACATAGAAAAGTAGACGCCTCTTCCGGCTCTGGGACGAATGCTCTCAAGTGAGGGAAAGCTTCCGTGTTGGTGCCAAGGGCAAGGAAAGGAAGGGACGTGAGTCACATGACTGGACACCGCCATGACACTCATGTCCATGTAACTATATGGCTCATGTCCGGCGCACTTCCGCCCTCAGTTCAATACAGGTCGCTCCAATGAATTACAGCGGCGAATGAGGTGTCGTCTACCCTTCTATGTCTTTTAAAAGTTATTATGAATATTGTCATTCTATGTTGTTGATCTCACAAAATAGCACTTTGCTAGTTCGCTTCTTGTACCCGCAGGAGCAGTGACAAACAAACCTTAATGAGTGATCAATCCGTAGTGGTGTCATAATAAGGCACAATAAATCAATCAGCCATAAGTTGGTGCATTGGAGGGGGTCGTGCACTGATGTGTGGACCATATAATGTTGAATGAAGACAAGCAAAGGGCTCTGCAGGTTAGCATTACATCATGGACTGCAATGTGTGCTTGCAGTTACATTGATGCGTGCGCGCGCGCGTGTGTGTGTGTGTGTGTGTGTACGCTTGTGTGTGGTCTCCCTTTCCCAACTGAAGCACTCGGGCCCAGTTTCAGTGCACAGTAAAACCCATGGTGTTATTTTAACCGCAAAGAGTGCACGAATGGAACTGAATGCGGGTCCATTCGGTTCCATTTGTACACTCTTCGGAGTGAGGGTCATTTATTATACCGTAAAGAGCAGACTGGCAAACAAAACTGCTGATTAATCAATCGCCCTGCTGCTGCTGCTCGCAGGCAGACGACTCACTGCATAGTTACGCAACACAAGCTCTGGACGAAGAGGAGGAGAGAGGGGGGGATGCAGAGGGGATGGCTGGCAGTGGTGTAAAGTAACTAAGTACATTTACTTAAGTACTGTACTTAACCCATTTTGACCCGACAACAGATTCTACAAAATATCTTCTAAATCCTGACAGCTTTCTGAAAACCCTATGTTTCTATGTCAGTGGTGCTCAACCTTTTTCATGTCAAAGACCCCCAGAATTATCTGTATTTGGCCGCTGACCCCCATCTGAAAATATGTTGTTCCAGGGACCCCCCAGAAGCAAAGATTTGAGTTAAAAATGTTCGCTCTGAAAGAATATACATTCAAAGATTTGCGCAACATTTTCACGATCTTTCAAAAATAGCAGATCTAGTAGTTCTGCTATTTTTCAATAGCTAAAGTATAACATAATGCTTCAAACATCAAAAGGGGTTCCCGCCCAAGTACAATTTGGGGGCATTTGTGCTTTACTTGCGTATTTCCAATTTCAGACATCTTTACTTCTACTACACTACATTTTAGAGGCAAATATTGTACTTTTACTCCACTGCATTTATTTGAAACTACGACATTCTGCCTAATGAGTACTTTCTATTTTGGATACTTTAGGTACATTTTGATGCCAATACTTTTGCACTTTTAATCAAGTACATTTAGATTTCAGGAATTTTCAATTTCATCTGGCCACAAAAGATCACGGGATCTAATGACATATTGAGCCTACAACACGGAGTATAGCTTTAAAAAAAAAAATATATATATATAGTCCCATGTTCGAATGCCCCCGCCCCACTGTCAAATATAGCTAAAATCCCTAAAACGAAAGAAAGCAGCAAATGGAAAAAAATGAACACTCAAAGTTGTCCTTTAAGTAAAACAATTGGGTACTTTTCCCACCACTGATGGCTGGGGGGGTGGTTGGGGGTCCGGTACAGTCCAGGGGGGATTGAAGAATGGCGTCGGGGCGAGTCTGAGGAAGACGAGAAAAATACAAGAAAACGGCGGGGAGATATTGTATATGGAGACGCCGCGGCAGGAAATGAAACAAACACCCTATGGGGCGAGGGAAAGGGAGGGAGGGGAGGAAAGAGGAGAGAGGGAGGGAGGGGAGGAAAGAGGAGAGAGGGAGGGAGGGAGGGGAGGCGGAAGCAGCACTGCAAAGTAACCACAGGGACAATTAGCTGATGCTTTATTGCGCTGCAGTTGAAAACAACCCCTCCCTCCTCCTCCTCCCCCGCTCTCCCTCCCTCTTCTAAGTTACAAAGCATTTCTCCTCCTTGCATGTATTCATCACCTTCTCCACCCTCCGGCAGCCCTGCTTGTTGTCATTGCTCTTTACGGTGACGGTCATTAGACCTTTTGCCTGCCGTTGTCAGGCAAAAGCATCATTCATACAGTGACCGGTTGTCGCTTGCCGACAAGAACTGACTTTCAAGCTAACGAGGGTGGCGACACCGTTGTACGGTGTATGAATGAGGCTTAATTCAAGCTTTGTTCCTTGCTTGCGCAAGCCCTCGTTTCCCCATTCATGTCTTTCCAGGCGTTACCAGGGTTGCATCATTTGCCCCCTTGATATGTCCATCTGGTTCTCTCTTCCCCTCACTCTATGTACCTCCTTCCTGGTGTACACTGCAAAGACTGGCGTGTCGATTTTACTCGGAAAGTGTAAAAATGATGCCTTTCTCTTAAATTAACACTCTGGACTTTGCCTTGTATGTTGTGTAATGAAAATGAACTTAACCTGCACGAGTGAGTGTGTGTGTGTGTGTGTGTGTGTGTGTGTGTGTGTGAGCACTTATGTGACATACAGTGAGTCCTCATGCTACAAAAAGTACTTTATCTTAATCCCCCCCCACCCCCCTCCCTCCAATAGTCATTTGCAGAGCTAGTACCTTCCCTTTCTTTACTGCATAAATCCGTTATCTCTCCTCCTTTCCCTCTATTGAAGCTGGGGGAGCCTTATGGGGGAGAGAGCTAAGGAAAGAGTAGAAGGCAGAAACAAACAAAGAAAAGATGGAGGGAGAGAGAGAGAGAGAGAGAGAGAGAGAGAGAGGCTTCCAGAAAACAGCTCTGGTTGACTGCAGTGTTGTGGGGTAAAACCCATGGCCCCTCCTGGCCAGCACAGGCTTTCCAGGAATACGCCACTGAGAGCCAAGTTAAGTTGGACCGCCTGTGGTGCACACAGATCACACACGTGCGAGCGTTTTAACACGCACGCTGATTAATGCACACGCATGCAGTCACACACAGCTCTGGGCCCAGCTGGAGTGGCCGTAAGCAGGAAAGGGGGAAGCATTAGTGCTAGGACGAGAAACCATATCGCACGCGCACACACACACACACACACACACACACACACACACACACACACACACACACACACACACACACACACACACACACACACACACACACACACACACACACACACACACACACACACACACACACACACACACACACACACACACACACACACACACACACACACACACACACACACACACACACACACACACACACACACACACACACACACACACACACACACACACACACACACACACACACACACACACACACCATCTATTATGAAACAACCCACTGGCTGCAGACCCAAGCACAGTATGAGCCTTGAGTTTCTCTCTCACACACTCATACCAATGTTGTGTTGAGACACACACACACACAGTTAAAGCAGTGTATGTGAGCTGGGGCCTGACCGAGGGGGGTGCAGTATGAAAAGGCAGGCAGACGCCAGCAGTCGGCTTGTCTGTCTGTAACATACAGCCTGGTCTATACAGTCAAGACAGCAAGACATATAGCTCACCTTTAATAGCTGCCCTGTGTGGATCTTTCTCTTTTGGTGTCTCATCGGTTTAAATTAATTGACTGTCAATCGTCTTCCCCTGCTTGCTTGTACCAGTCGGTCCAAGAATGTCTCCCTTTCTGGGCCTGGTGTTAGGCCCGTCATAATTATTATATAATAATCGTCTAATCGCTAATTATTTGAGACAATCGCTAATTATTTTGCATAATCGTCATAAAAGTTCCTATAGCTATTAACATTTTCCAAAATAGTGGAAATAGCCGATCTTCTAGCTCAACGTGTCGCGATGGGACGTGTTGCAGATTGGACATTTCCACAATTCCTGTTTTTATTTTTTAAGTTGTATAATTTATAATGTCATATCTGCCCTGTCCAACTTCAAAGCCAAAAACAGAAATTGAATTTGTATTCATCATAATTATGTTCCAACAAAATTCCCCACAATAAAATTGTTAAATCGCTATTATTTGTGTGACAATAAGGGCCTTTCTCGGCTCCACCCTCTCCAATTTTTTATATTGTGTTTAGTTTCCAAAATTGCCGCAGCACCAGGAGGGGGTGGGGTCGACATATGCCCTTACTGAGCTGCATTCAAGACACTTGCCTTGTGTTTGACACCTGACTTGTGTCTGAACACAGCTTTGATGGATGTGTTCTGCCCCCCTCCCCCCATCAAACAAAATGTCTGGTCAAACCATATGGGCTTCCATTGGAAATGCATTGGAGCGGCCATTAAACACAAACACAAGACAGGTGTCTTGAATGTGTGAACGCACCCCAGTAAGGGCATATGTCAACCCCACCCGCTCACCTCCGCCCCACCCCCTCCTGGTGCTGCGGCCATCTTGGAAACTAAACAATATAAACAGTGGGAGAGGGGTGGGGGCTGTACTATAAGTTACGCCATTCATCATCCGAGGAAAGTGGGACAGCGCCACGACAGATTCCCAGTGCAATAACCGTCTGCCACTTCCATCTCTGGCTTTTCATTGCATATGAACCCATGGGAATGCCTGTGAAATAATGGGGCGTTTTTTTTTCAGCCAAAGTTAATATTTTCTCAAGTGCTCGCGGCGGTGGTCCCGTATGACAATGTTATGCCTGGGTATGATTGTAATATCATAACACAAATCATTATCATCTTCCTCCCACAGCTCCTTTCCAGTTTGATTTGAAAAACTCCAGGCGAGACTTAAAGGAAATGAAATGCAACCGAAGCCACTGCAGCAACAGGCCGATGAGCATGCTCCACACACCTAGAATGTTCTGCACAGAGGGCAGGAATTTGGACCAACGAGACGAGAATAATACTGATAATTTGGTCAAGCAGATGAAATTGTTCTGCATCTTTCACGGGCAAGTGACTCTAAAAAGTACCACCGAAAAGAAAAAGGAAGGTTTAGTGTAAGATGGGACACACTGTCAGCCGCACAAATACACACAGTACAGCCAGAGCCAAAGGACTGCTGGGGACAGTATGGCTTAGCAAAGCAGAAAACTATTCTGTGGGGCCCCCTACTGTTCACCAAAGATAAAGTACCACAAAAAAAACAAAGCCATGTAGAATATATAAGGTACCAAAAGTAAAAGTACTCATTATGCAGAAAGTTCAAATCCTTTGAAAATGGCAGATCTACAAGCTCACACGTCTATTATCTAATTTGACCTTAGTGATTAAACACATGGAATTCAATGTTCCAAACCACACCAAAGGGACGGTTTTAGCGTTAACTCTTTGCAACTGTTTGGACCCAAGGAGTTACATGGTGACCCTTTGGTGTGGTTAGGGCTTAACACGCAGACACAGACAGATACAGTACATGAGTAAATGTACTTTCCACCACTTGAGTGTGAGCTATAGGAGATCAGCTATTTTCACTATATATATATATAAAAATAAAGAATAGTCATAAACGACAAAGCAAGCAAGATAGGGCCCTCTGTGTGCTGGAGGTGAAGAAGACAACTGCAGCAGCAGGTAAGGAGGGATGAAGGGAGGGAGAACACAGCGGGAGCTGTGGGGCCCTGCCTGCACGCAGAGCCACAGACAGCCACTTAACGTCCTGTCGACTGGTATGTGCTCTGGTATTACTGGCATGTGGACACGGGGGCTGCGCCCGCAAATAATCAAAGGAAGCAGGAAAGAGGAAAGAATGAAGAAGAAAAACAAAAGTAAGAAGAGGAGTTATGTTGATGTCTCAGATATGTCTGGTATCGGTGGAATGAGTCTGTGAACGTGAACACACACACACACACACACACGCACAGTCGCACACAGTCGCACACACACTTAAACTTAACAGGATTTTACAGTGCATACAATGTACAGAACTGTGAATGCGTGCAAGGTGACAGCTGATTGTTCCAGACAGGTGCGGACATGTTTTGTAATTGATAAACGGGTGTTACGCAGATTGTTTTTTTAGCAAGTTTAAGTTTGCACTTTGCAGTGTGCCAAAGAATCCTGCTACAGGCTCCATCTCCATGTTAGACAAACGCATGTGTGGAATAAAGCAAAATAAAATCTCATGGCTGAAAATAATGATGATGTTCAGGTATTATATCAATATAAAGTTAACATATGTTGCTGCAGTTCTACATACAGCCAATTATAAATTACAGATTGAGGCAGCATTAACCTTTGCTTTTATGACAATTCTGAGACCATTAATGTTTATGGAAGATGCTTCTAATCTAAACATGTATTCTATTGCTAGTTGCTAGCGTGTAGTTGTGACTTGTGAACTTGTGAGCGTGAAGACCTGCTATTTTCGGTGTGCGACATGCTGTCATAGAAGACAATAAGACATGCTGGCTTCTATGGCTTCTTGTAGAATGGAGCTCAGGTCTAAATGGGTTAATGCGTGATGACTGGTGGTAGTGAACTGGAACTTGTGGTCTAATGACTGGTAGTGGAACAACGCTGCTGGTTTAATGACTGGTTTAATGGCTGGTTCAATGAGCTGGTCATATGACACCTGACCGGACCCAGTGCACCATGGGAAGGCCCTGCGAGCCATGATTATGCAATGGTGAGATCTGATTTCACGCTCAATGGATCTCTCTTCCCCCTCTCTCACCAGCTCTCTCTCACCTTGTTCTCTCTCCCTAGTTGAGAGGAGTGGCATGGCTTATCCCCCCCCAATCTGACATTGGGTAGGACACACTCACACACACACGCTCTTGAAATTAAATAATATCATTAAAATATCACCTTAATAAGAGGAGAAATCAATATGTTTTGTCAAAGACACCCAAGGAAGTATTGTTCCCTCCCCATTCCCTGTGTATGTGCAGCAGTTTGAGGCACACTGGACAGGAGGACAGTCAAGAGGCTACCCAAACATCTCTGCTGCCCTCTTGTGGCATCAACAGACACTACATCCAAGTTTGTGTACAAACAGCTGTGTCATCCAGTGTGGCATCATCATCAACTCTTCCTCTTGTCAGTATGGGCTAAAAAAATAACACAAAATGTTAAAATATGGAGATAAGAGTTTTCTACCCAACATCAACGATATACACATGGTCTCCTCTTCAACCCCATCAACCCCGAACCAGTGTGATGATGACCTGAACTAAACCACAGCCTGGTAAATTTACTATCAACTGTGCAACTTGGAGAAAAGAACAACAAAAAAAGGAACAATAATGCTAGCTTAATATGCATGGTGGTTAACAGCAGAGTATCTGTAGCTGTGACTCGGTTGTGAAAGACGACACACACACACACACACACACACACACACACACACACACACACACACACACACACACACACACACACACACACACACACGGCTGGTCCAACCGGATTGACCAAGGACAGGCAGAATTTTATGAGAGAAACCAGATCTATGAAAACAAGCCCAAAGTCACATATAACAACTAAGCACACACTTGCAGAGAGGTGTGCTCTATCAAAGGGCTTCCCAAACACAGGGTTCTCATGGGTTGCATCGCGATGGCAATGCAACGCAACGCGAGCTTGTAGATCGCCTTTTTGGGGGTCCTGGGAAGACGGTTTCTCTTTTGCGCCTCGAGCTGAAAATGTTTTGAGAAGCTCTACTCGCACAAAGAACAATTTCACCCCACTCCTTTACTTTGTATGTAAATGTGTGATGCGGTAAATAATAAAGTAAAGTTTGACTGAAATGTCAGTATCTCATAGTAAAAAATACTTTTTAATTGCATAATTTCTACACTACACTGTGACCCTAAGCATGGTGGGAGTTCTGCGATGATACTCAGCACTTAAATGCAAAGATGCAGATAAACAAATGCTCATGCAAAGCCCCTCCCCCCCCCCCCCAGATAATTATATGGCCTGGTCGGTCACACAGAGGCTAAGACCGGGCCTGTAGCGTGACAGTGGCACGCCGCGTATGACTTAAATCCAGAAGATATGAAAATGCAGCGCGTAGTGTGACGGATTTCTTTTACACGTATTCAAATCTGTGTGTGACAACATCACAGGAGGGAGGCAGATGCAGCCATGGCTGCAAATGGAGGGTGGCACCATGGCATGATGTGGCCAAACAAAATGGAGGGTGGCACCATGGCATGATGTGGCCAAACAAAATGGAGGGTGGCACCATGGCATGATGTGGCCAAACAAAATGGAGGGTGGCACCATGGCATGATGTGGCCAAACAAAATGGAGGGTGGCACCATGGCATGTGTGTTCCAAACAAAATGGAGGGTGGCACCATGGCATGTGTGGCAAAACACGCAACCCGCTGTCCATAGTTAATAGAACATTTAATTGGAATGTTTCGCATTGAATCCTTTATGTATAAAAAAAGATTACAAAATAATTATCGTAATATATATAAATATTTTTTAGAATGACTACTTCCACTTCCACTCTATTATATTCCGGCCATTTGAAAATAGTAGATCTACAAGCTGAAGCTCACGCATTGTGAGCTTGTAGCTCGGCTATTTTCGAACTGTCAAAAATAGCTAAAATCACTAAAACGAAAGAAAGCAGCAAATGAAAAGAAATGTAACATTCATCTTTTACTTTCTGTAATAACCTAAAACATGAATGAACCTTGGTTGAAAAAACCCCCAAAGTTGTCACTCACAAGTAATAAACGTGATAACCTTTTTCTCCACCACTGAAGGTTAGATATAAACAACCATAGATGCATTATAGCACAGTCTAACGTAGAATTCTTCCTCACTTTCCCGAGCTGATCCGAACTGTTGCTGTGCTAAAGAAGGCTGTGGCCAGGTAGGTATAGCGCTAATCTCTGCACTGTCTGTCTGCATGGTAACAGTACCCTGCCCTTCAGCCAGACGCTGTCACTCACTCACGCACGCACATACCCACACAAAGCAGAGTTGTGGACAGGCCGCCACAGCTGCCTGCGCACCCGCAGGATTATGTAAAAGCTGCCTTGCACGTCATGCGTGCAGCCGTGCACAGGCATGCGTGTGTGTGCGTGCGCGTGTTGGCCTCTGTGCACTGACTGCAGAGGCCTGAGCTGCACGCTCCACTGACCTCCTTAGCACCGTTCTGCCCACAGCTGTTCACCTTACAGATACTTCTTAAACTAGCTGGATGGATGGATGGATGGATGGATCCAACAGCGTGTTGGATTCAGTAACAAGCCCCACTGCAATAGAAGACTAGGCCTGCACACAAGTATTAAGGGCAGAAAGTGACCAGGCAGAAACCTCTTATTGGTTCATAAATTATGGAAATTAACGCTCTAGTCTACTGAATCATACTATGGCGTCATGCAAAAGCATCATAGGTAGCAGATTTACAACCTTGAAAAGGAGTTCATGAAGAAGCTTTCCCATTCTGCTGTAGCTTAGGAAGAAGCCTGAAAATGTCTGCACCGAGCCTCAACACAAAATGAATAATTTCTACGTGTTGGATAAAGGTGCAAGTCAAGCCTAATGGCGTGTGTGTGTGTGTGTGTGTGTGTGTGTGTGTGTGTGTGTGTGTGCGTGCAGCCGTGCACAGAGCAGGACAGTGAGAAACATCGATTTCCCCTCACAGCCGCCGTGTCCAATTAACAACTGTAAAGTATGTCAGGGGATAGGACGGCCGGTCGTATAGCTGCCGGTTCGCTGTCCAGCTCCAATTAGTCCACGCGAATATTATGGGCATGATGCAAGCATAGATGCAACGCATGCATTCCACGGTGCACAAGGGACAAGACATAGTTGGAGTGGAATTCTGCCAGTTGCTGTCGGGGCAGAAACCTCTATATCTCTCTTTTTTTAACTCTTTTTTTTTTAAACTTTTTTTCCTCTCGTAAATTAACCCATTCTGGACGACGGGAACGTCTTTTGGTGTTTTAAGCATTATGTTATACTTTCTTTAGAAAGTAGCAAAAAAAATAGCAGATCTACAGAACTTGTAGAAAAGTAACAGTTTTGGACATATGAGCTTTCCACCCGACAGAGAAGATATGATTCTATTATTGAGGAAGTGTGCAGCTTACTGAACGGATATCCATGCATCACAATCTCAGAGCTCATAACTGTCCATGCAGGTGGTTGAGCAGCCCTTCCTCTCAGGACGACTTGACACCCGCTTTAAGCCTTCAAGCTTCACGTCCACCACCAAGGGATAGACAGGGTTGTGAGACGGTTAGAGCCGTCTCACAACCACAGTGCGTTCACAGACATGCATTTCAGTATGTTAGCAGAAGCAAGCACTTCCTGCTGTGTGTGTGTGTGTGTGTGTGTGTGTGTGTGTGTGTGTGTGTGTGTGTGTGTTTTCGGTCTGTGTGGCCTACAAACAAGTGACTGAGACTTCCTGGCGTTGCTCTCTCTTTGCTCTAGATTCTGCTGTCTGAGCCTTCGGATGCAAAACAATGAGGAGGAAAGCAGCAGAGCGTGTTACTGTAGCGTGCAGGGTAGGGCGCGCACACATGCAGACACGTCACGCATGGGGTCATATGCCAAACACACACAGGTTTGTATTACTGTACTTCAAATTTTCAAGATAGTGATTTTAAGAATGCCTTTTAAGAATGCCATTGCCATTATGGCAAGCGTACAGCCGAAAAATTGCAGATCTACAACCTCCCTACGTTGGTGCTGCAGCGACGCGTCGGGAGCAGTGAAATAATAACTCAATAGGTGGTGATTGACGAGCAGACATGACCTCGTCAGGCTAATTTGATTTAAGGACGGCCCCCTTCATAGTCCATTAATTAATTTCATGTCTTTTTGGGTTTCTTTTACCATGATGAATGAGTTATTTCCTGCCATACATTAAAACCCAAACACTCATCATGAGAGGAGTGGTCCGGACTGTAGTGTAAAGCCTAAATCTCTGTTCCTGAGAAATGCTTGAGATCACCAGACCGAAACCTTAAGTTCTCACCTACCGTTTGCTCTCCATCAGAGGAAACGGATGTGGGGCATCATCTCTCCATCACTCGCTACGACACACACACACGTCGGGCAGAAAACTCTTATCTCCATATTTAAACTATTTATTCATACAGCCGACTTGATCAATTAAAAAGTAGCATATCCACAAGCTTGAAGTGACGCATTTCGTGCTAGTCGATCTGCAATGTTTGCTTTTTTTAATATATATATATATATATTTATATATATATATATCTTTTTTTAAGTAACCGTTTGACATATGGGGTTTCCACCCCGACAGAGGCGATATAGTTCTCTGATTGAGGAAGCAAAGGCACCTTACTAAGCGGATATCCATGCATCACGAGTTCATGCCATAATTTAGCAGAGTCCAGAGACATACACTATTTATATCTGTGACTCCAGGCGTATCCTTTGTTTAACAACAAATTATCGCATGTTGCATTGCATGGTAGGATGAGAAGAAAAATAAAATCAATACCTAAACCAGATAGATCATCTTAAAAAACATCTGAAAATGGACTTGTGAAAACATTCTCCTTGGACACAGATATAATACTACACATAATAATAAATAATATCGGTCTAGACAGAAAGACGATGTAAAGATATAGACAGACAGCAGTAAAGAATGTCACCGACAGGCAGCAATGGGGAGATGACAGACCGGTCCGACTGACAGTCTGTCAGTAATGTAATACTATTATAATAAAGCATCAGTAACTGCACAACTGACAACCAATTAATCTTACAGACAGACAGATTCAATTATTTTTTCAAAATTAGAATTAGAACAGAAATGCCCAAACGGTAAGAGGTGAGAGAATCCAAGAGCAAAGGAGGAAGCGACAGACAGTGAGCGAAGGAACAGGTCAGGAGTTGGCTGTGCTTTGGACACCCTCACAGCGCCATAGATCTTCACCCTCTACAGTCTATACTGTTCTTTATGTAGGCTAATCTCTTCCATCTCTCCTCCCCGCACTGGCTTGCTCACCTAGCCTCATTTAACCAGCTAACAGTCGGTAATAAATCAGCCCCACACTCTCTCCGTTCAGCTGTAATCTACGGCGGGGGCCCGGCTTTGCTCCGTTCCCCTCCAGCCCTGATATACGACTCCTGCCACCACAGCCGGTGATGGAGCTCCCGGCGGATGGAGGGAGGCTGCCGGCCGTGCAACGCACAGGGAAACCCTCAGGGTTCATTCAAGTCTCGAGGGAGTATGAAATGTAACCCAATGTGTGGTTCCTTCTCTCAAACCTTTTTCGTGTGAAGGTCCCCCAAATTGATAGGTGTATTTTGGCCACTGAGGCGGAGAGCCATCTGAAGCAAAGGCTTGAGTTAAATATGTTCACTTAAAAATTGCATATATACACAAGCTGATACGCAATGAGCTTGTATATCTGCTATTTTCTAATAGCCAGAGTGTCAAATATGGTTCAAATGACTGTGAGAGCTAGCTGGTGGGTAGTGGGGACCCCCTAGTATCCCCTCCCAAGGACCCCTGGGGGTTCCTGGAACCCACTTTGAGACCCAATAACGACGTTTCTCCATTTGGTTACATTTTGTTTCACTGTATAATAATAATACCCACCAATAAAAAGGCAGGGATTACGGCGCATTTAACCTATAGCTCCCCTCCCGACACAAGACAATTAGCCAAGGCCCTGCCCGACTCACTCCCGTGGAAGCACCGGTTAAGCGTTTATCGCAGCATGCCATCTGACAGTCGCCCAGCCCGGGAAAAAAAACGCACCAGCGATTAGAAAGGGCTTTTTTTCTCTCCTCTAAAGGCCATGCGTAACAGGTCCCAGTGAGCAGAGAGCAATCAGTAATGTGCTGTGAGAGAATCATCATATCTGAAAAAGGCCAGCGTTCTTCATGACAGACACCATGCCAGACGCGTCATGCTCGCACGGCGTGCGTGCGTGCATTTAAAAGGCAGAACACAATGACAGAGCACTCTCTCCACAGTGAGTGAGTGAGCTACAATTTAAGTCCTTAGTTAGTCAAGCTTATCTGTGTTTATACACATACTTCCTCGGGGAGGCCTTATAGGGGTCACATACTGTGTGTGTGTGTGTGTGTGTGTGTGTGTGGGGCACATGTAGTCTGGCCTTCAGCTTGCATTTCCTTAGAAGGTGTAGTCAGCAGCTCCTCTCAGTGGCCCTTTGCTATGGAGGCGGAAATCCGATGACCCGGAACCCCCCCCCCCCCCCCACATATTCACTTCACCTCAGGTCCTTCACTCCGTTCTGAAAACTGTCCGACCTTGACAGGCACCCCCCCCCCCCCCCCCCAATCTAAACATGTGCATAGTCTATTAGTCATGCGTGTATATATACACCTGCTGCTAATTTTAGATGCTAGATATCATCTGTCGGGTGGAAACCACAAACTGTTACTTTTCAGTATTCATTTCAAATTCTAAAATATCAAAGGTAGCAGAGCTAAAACGTGTGGCTCCGCGCTGTGTTTCCAGCTTGTAGATCAACTACTTTTGATGCTTTTGTGTGACGCTGTATGATCAAGTAGGACGTTAATTTACGGGGGGGGGACACACACTAAAGGTAAATATATGGAGATAAGGTTTCTAAGAGACAGCAGGTTTTTCACCTGCACAAGAACAAGAAGCATGTCTGCCTTACATCCATAGTGCCGTCTATCCATTGATCAAAAACCTTTTAATCATGTATGTTGACTCTGTAGGCCTATAATGTTGATTTGGCTGTGCCGTCCTGTAGGGCTGTTACGATTATAACATTTTAAGTTGACGATTAATTATCACTCGAATAATTGATATTAACAATTGAATTGTGTTTCTGGCATTCATGAACTTTGCAACATTATGAATAAAAAAAAGAAATACATTTCCGTTTGGTTTTTAGGCTTCATTAACAAAAGTCGCACATAGGGCAGATGACAGAGTAGACGATGTGACAGGCCTACCTTCTTGTCATTTGAACTGTCCTTCTCCATTCTGGTTGTTTCCTTAAACCACGCCAATGATTTGTCATGCAACTCCTTACAACATGCAGCTATTTGCAACCGTTATCTCCAATGGCAGTTAAAACTGTTTTGTTGCAAAAGAGTTGCATTGGTGCAGTTTGGCCTTTGAGTTTGCACACAGTCACACACAGTGACACACACACACACACAAAATAATTGCACCCATTCTTTTTTTTACTCCCGTAATTGTGTCATGTGACAATGCCATCATACCGATTTGATCAATACAAATTAAACCCTCACGGAGCTGTGACAGAATGTAAAGATAACACATGTTATGTTTGTTTCATGTCTTTGTCCCTCGGTCCCTCCCTCTACACATTGCATGCATCCCACCGTTGGCTTGGCTAACGGGGTGGCAGGAAGCTGAGGAGATGTACAGGCCATATGGGCGGATCGGAGCCGACATGGAAACATATGGCTTCTGGTGCCGCCCAGACTGTCATTTATTAAGCCTTGGCCTCGTTCTTTCACTCTCGTTTTCCCTCCCTCTTTCTGTAATCTTTCTGATGCTCTCCGGTCTCGAGCATCTCACACACACTGACCGCATGCAGATGTCTGTGGGCAACGCGTACGTATGCTGTGCAGCGCGCACTCACACACACACAAACACGCGCACAAAACTCATCTTCCTTCAGTTCCATCACTGCTCATCTGTGCGTCTTCCCTTAGGGGAGGATGGAGCTTAGTGGAAGTGGCTGTCTGGTAACCAGAGGGTCAGTGCTTTGCCCACCCGTCCGCTGAGCCCCCAGAGTGGCCCACCCCCTCACCAATGCTCATCCTGACCTTCTGGGTGGCCATCAACTGGGTGAAACTGAAAAAGTTTCCCCACGGCCACGGGATTAATAATAATGGTCTACAAATCAGAGTCAAAATGCCCATCACTTCTTCTCAACTTGGCTTGAAGTTGAACCTATCCAACGATCCATGACGACACACGTCACAGAGTGTTCTGTTCCTGCGTTCTGTCGATTCGATGTAAAGATATAGACAGACAGCAGTAAAGAATGTCACTGACAGCAATGGGGAGATAACAGACTGGTCTGACTGACAGTCTGTCAGTCATGTAATACTATTATAATAAAGCATCAGTAACTGCACAACTGACAACCGATTAATCCTACAGACAGACAGATTCAATTAATTTTTCAAACTGAATTAGAAACATGAGCAGGGGGGGGGGTAAATGACCACCATTCGTGTCCGTCTGGGCACATAGGCTGCTCAGCCAGCCTGACGGCGTGCCGCGGGTTCGACTACCGATTCCGACGGCCTTTGCCGCGTGTGTCCCCCCCATCTCTACTCTATCCCTATTTCCTGTCTACTGTACTACTTTCATCCTATCAATAAAGGCAAAAAAAGCCCCCAAAATTATATAGGCCTTACTGTACACAGTAAAATCTGACATTACTTTGGTTACATCTGTACACTCAGGAGCTTACAAATGAATGAAATAATTCTAAGGATTTCACCATTTGTACACACGCATGACAGCCAGAACTGTGCTATGAGCGCCTTCCTGTCCTCATCTGCTAAACAGGAAGTTCACCGCTTGAGAAGGTCAAAGTTAAACTCCATATCCGTCCCCGCACTACACTAGAGCCCAATACCAGGAAACTTGTCCTCACAGTCACAATGTCCGTTTCTCAAATTCGACTATACTTGTGAGGCCCTTTGGCCCTCACAAGTATAGAAGTACAAGTAGTGTGCAAGTCTATACGTACCACACACACACACACCTCTCGGCTTCAAGAAATCTGAGGCTACAGCCGTGAAAATGAAAGGATACAGGGAGGAAAACAGAGGGGGGGGAGGGAGTAAATACAGTGTACAGTTTGAAGGGATGACTTGATTCCGACTGCCTCCAGTAACAAACTGAACTTGGCTACCAGCGTTGTGTGTGTGTCTGTGTGTGTGTGTGTGTGTGTGTGTGTGTGTGTGTGTGTGTGTGTGTGTGTTGGTGGTGGTACCCTGCCTGCTGCTACGATGCACTGTGCTCTAATCCAATTACAGTTCAGACCGACACAGACTCGGCCATCAAGGACAAACCTAGCTAGCTACAGCAAAGCTAGCAGCTCCCCACCGGTGCACCGGTTTAGCTGCTTTTCACCACCCAAAACCCAAGCAAATGTTATATTCCTGACCAAATACAGTGACATTCAAATGCCGAATTATTAGATGTTAAAAGTTCAGGCTTCTGCTCTACTTGGCAAGAATTGATTTAATGATAGCCAGCAAGCTAAGGTAGAAAAACGGCAGCACCTCAGAGAATGGGTGTCCATAAGCTGTTTTATTATCATTGCTGTCGCAGGCAGAAACCTTGTATCATACTGTATGTAATTTTTTTATTTTTTGTATGATGAATATTGTACTTTTTCTCAAAAGTCTCAAAATATTGAACCAACAAAAAGCACTAACAAGACACTGAATAACAACTACATTGGATCCATTTGGAACACAAGTTATTTTCTCCCCCCCATTTCGTGAAAGTAACCCTGGATTTGGACATACAAGGTTTCCACCCGCCAGTGACGAGATTATTGGCGATCATTCTTTAGCCCAGTTCTGTCTCCCCTGCGATTCCATTTGTCTCTCTGTCGCCGGGCAGCCACCATGCCCCTGCTGCTATACCTCTCCCTCCACCATGCCCCTGCTGCTATACCTCTCCCTCCACCATGGCCCTGCTATACCTCTCCCTCCACCATGCCCCTGCTATACCTCTCCCTCCACCATGCCCCTGCTACACCTCTCCCTCCACCATGCCCCTGCTATACCTCTCCCTCCACCATGCCCCTGCTACACCTCTCCCTCCACCATGCCCCTGCTACACCTCTCCCTCCACCATGCCCCTGCTACACCTCTCCCTCCACCATGCCCCTGCTACACCTCTCCCTCCACCATGCCCCTGCTATACCTCTCCCTCCACCATGCCCCTGCTACACCTCTCCCTCCACCATGCCCCTGCTATACCTCTCCCTCCACCATGCCCCTGCTATACCTCTCCCTCCACCATGCCCCTGCTACACCTCTCCCTCCACCATGCCCCTGCTATACCTCTCCCTCCACCATGCCCCTGCTATACCTCTCCCTCCACCATGCCCCTGCTGCTACACCTCTCCCTCCACCATGCCCCTGCTACACCTCTCCCTCCACCATGCTGCTACACCTCTCCCTCCACCATGCCCCTGCTATACCTCCCCCTCCACCATGCCCCTGCTACACCTCTCCCTCCACCATGCCCCTGCTATACCTCTCCCTCCACCATGCCCCTGCTACACCTCTCCCTCCACCATGCTGCTACACCTCTCCCTCCACCATGCCCCTGCTATACCTCTCCCTCCACCATGCCCCTGCTACACCTCTCCCTCCACCATGCTGCTACACCTCTCCCTCCACCATGCCCCTGCTATACCTCTCCCTCCACCATGCCCCTGCTGCTACACCTCTCCCTCCACCATGCCCCTGCTATACCTCTCCCTCCACCATGCCCCTGCTATACCTCTCCCTCCACCATGCCCCTGCTATACCTCTCCCTCCACCATGCCCCTGCTGCTATACCTCTCCCTCCACCATGCCCCTGCTACACCTCTCCCTCCACCATGCCCCTGCTGCTACCTCTCCCTCCACCATGCCCCTGCTATACCTCTCCCTCCACCATGCCCCTGCTGCTACACCTCTCCCTCCACCATGCCCCTGCTACACCTCTCCCTCCACCATGCCCCTGCTGCTACACCTCTCCCTCCACCATGCCCCTGCTACACCTCTCCCTCCACCATGCCCCTGCTATACCTCTCCCTCCACCATGCCCCTGCTACACCTCTCCCTCCACCATGCCCCTGCTATACCTCTCCCTCCACCATGCCCCTGCTATACCTCTCCCTCCACCATGCCCCTGCTACACCTCTCCCTCCACCATGCCCCTGCTATACCTCTCCCTCCACCATGCCCCTGCTATACCTCTCCCTCCACCATGCCCCTGCTGCTACACCTCTCCCTCCACCATGCCCCTGCTACACCTCTCCCTCCACCATGCTGCTACACCTCTCCCTCCACCATGCCCCTGCTATACCTCCCCCTCCACCATGCCCCTGCTACACCTCTCCCTCCACCATGCCCCTGCTATACCTCTCCCTCCACCATGCCCCTGCTATACCTCTCCCTCCACCATGCCCCTGCTACACCTCTCCCTCCACCATGCTGCTACACCTCTCCCTCCACCATGCCCCTGCTATACCTCTCCCTCCACCATGCCCCTGCTACACCTCTCCCTCCACCATGCTGCTACACCTCTCCCTCCACCATGCCCCTGCTATACCTCTCCCTCCACCATGCCCCTGCTGCTACACCTCTCCCTCCACCATGCCCCTGCTATACCTCTCCCTCCACCATGCCCCTGCTATACCTCTCCCTCCACCATGCCCCTGCTGCTATACCTCTCCCTCCACCATGCCCCTGCTACACCTCTCCCTCCACCATGCCCCTGCTACACCTCTCCCTCCACCATGCCCCTGCTGCTATACCTCTCCCTCCACCATGCCCCTGCTATACCTCTCCCTCCACCATGCCCCTGCTGCTACACCTCTCCCTCCACCATGCCCCTGCTACACCTCTCCCTCCACCATGCTGCTACACCTCTCCCTCCACCATGCCCCTGCTATACCTCTCCCTCCACCATGCCCCTGCTACACCTCTCCCTCCACCATGCCCCTGCTATACCTCTCCCTCCACCATGCCCCTGCTATACCTCTCCCTCCACCATGCCCCTGCTGCTATACCTCTCCCTCCACCATGCCCCTGCTATACCTCTCCCTCCACCATGCCCCTGCTGCACCTCTCCCTCCACCATGCCCCTGCTACACCTCTCCCTCCACCATGCCCCTGCTATACCTCTCCCTCCACCATGCCCCTGCTACACCTCTCCCTCCACCATGCCCCTGCTATACCTCTCCCTCCACCATGCCCCTGCTATACCTCTCCCTCCACCATGCCCCTGCTGCTATACCTCTCCCTCCCCGTCCTCTATATAGCAGACCTCTGCCGTTTCCAATCTAGCTCTCTGACCTCACGCAGGCGCTACCCCATTCCTCTCTCTCACTCTCCCCTCCATCTCCACCATGCTACCACTATCACTTCTCTCCGACTCCGTTCCCCCACCATTCAGCTCTCCATCACCAGACTTTATAGTCTCCCGCTGATCCACCGCGGTGCTTCATCTGCTCTGCCCTTCTTCCATCTCTCTCTCTCTCTCTCTCTCTCTCTCTCGAATAATATGCAGCTGTACCACATGCATATATATACTGTAGCATTCTTTTTTTTAAACCAGTGGTTCTCAAACTTATAATAATTATAATTATAAATAAAACGTAATGTGTATAGCATCTTTCATGAAATGGAGCTCAACAGAGAAATGGAGAAGGGAAAAAAGCAAGGCAAAATAATAGCAGTAATGCAATAGAGTGAGGACATGAACACCCCCAGGGACCCATGGGGGGTCCCCTGGTACACCCCCAGGGACCCATGGGGGTCCCCAGGGACCCATGGGGGGTCCCCTGGTACACCCCCAGGGACCCATGGGGGGTCCCCGGACCTGACAATGAGAACCAATTATTTAAATATATCCTTTTCACCGGCGCTCTATCCCGTTCCTCTCTCTTCTCCTCTTTCTTTTGCCACCAGCGAGAGCATCTCTGAAGGTCGAAGAGGTTAAGGGAAAAAAAGAAAAGTGTGTATGCAGTATGCAGACGTCACATGCAGAGATGACGCAGAGGAACACTTTGGCCCGCAGTCTTCGGCATGCACACGTGCACACAAGCAAGTGTACCCCGCCCCCCCAACACACACACACACAAACGCACGCGGCGTGTGCTTACACGCCAAGTGTCTGTGACGCAATACAAAACATAAACGAATAGTGACAATGTGCAACATCACATAACTGTGTGTGTGTGTGTGTGTGTGTGTGTCTCTCCAGCTGTCCCCATCCAGAGAAAGCCGTTGGAAGGCAAAAGAGGAAGCACATGTCACTATTCACTTTGCTCACATGCAAGTCATCATCATGCCAGTAGTTCAGCTCACATTAATGACACACGGACACAAATATATACCATGACTGTAGTGCAGACAATGAGGTGAGATGTGCTGTCCGTCAAGTGTACATGTTTGCTGACGTCACATGGAGTGTGTATGTACATGTGTGCAATTTCATTGTCAGCTTCAAAGCTTATAGAATAGCATTTGAAGGTAAAAACAAGTCATGTTCACGTCATCACGGAAAGGCATGGTTTGTTCTAGCTAAGAGCCTTTTTGTTCATTTAATCGACTAGGCACTGACCATTCCACACTGTAATTTTAAGTGGTGCAACCACTTCATTACGGAGCTTTGTGTGTCTCTGGCTGCCTGGCTGGCTGTGTACCTGGCTGTGTACCTGGCTGCCTGTGTCTGTTCTTTCCCAAGAGAGGTTGTGCTGAATCCTCCCCACTACACGCTAAAGTCTTAAAGGAGTAGTTCACCCAAAAAGTGACTTATTTCCTATAAATTACACATCCAATGAAGCCTTGAATTCATGGTTATTTTTAGTTTTTGGTGAATTCCTGAGCCAGTCATTTCATAGACTGGAAATCACCTATTCTTTCTATGGCATAGGCAGCATCCGGCAGGATCCGCCGGGAGAAACTAGACGCAGCTGCATGACAATGATGACATGAGACGAATTAATTAGGGCGACAAGAGAGAGAGAGGTGTGTGTGTGTGTGTGTGTGTGTGTGTGTGTGTGTGTGTGTGTGTAATCGGTAAAGAGAGAGTGACGTTTGCGCTACTGTATGCCGAATTGAAGTGGACTCGGCTTTTTCTCCCTGGAAATAAAAATGTCTGGGTTTCCGAGGCAGCCTCGTCTCTAGGCAACCACACACATTTTGCAGCCAATGGGAGAGCATTTTGCATCCAATGGGAGAGCATTTTTGCCCTCAGCCAATGGGAGAGCATTGCAGCCAATGGCATTTGGAGTCATATGCTGCTGTGCACGACAACTATACGGTCAACGTCGCACGCCCACTTTCAACTATTGTTTCACCAACGGATTCTACTGTCAATGTTGCACGCCAACTTATTTCACCATGGGATTGCGCTGTTTGTGTGCAGCAGCAGACATGCGTGTGTGTGTGTGTGTGTGCACACAGAGCCAGTTATAGCAATCCCCTGCAGATAATAATAATGCAGCTGGTAATTAATTGATTTAATCAATTTGGGCTTGTTTTCTTTAGCTGATCTCCAGTCGGCTTTTAGCCAGCAGCACCTCATGAACATGATCATCTCTGACAACTCGGTAGCTAGCTGCCCTCCAGGCCTCAGTGACTGACGAGAAGTCTATGGAGAACCCAATGAATTAAAATGGAATCCGTGTGGGAAATTAAGCAGAAAATGTCCTCGATTTTTTATACAGGCAACATGAATACGCAGTGTATGTTTATGCATGCGTTGGTGTGAGAGTGATCAGTCATCTAAAAAGACCATCCCTGCATCCCGGGACTCATTACATTTACTGCCCATGTACCAGTCAAAATACTGCAAGAAATGTTAAAAGGAGATCCACAAATCACGTTCACAACCCAGATTTGGCTCAAACAAGGGGTTAAATTGCTATGACACCAAAATGTGGAATGCCTAACCATTACCAACAGTCAAACTCAGATTATATACCTAAATACCTTTTCTTACCTTAATCTGAATGTTATTATATTCAATAACGAGTGGTAGGCCTACACGTGAAACATTACATAACATCTATAGCACTGCACTGCAGCTCAGAGAATGTGTGCTGGGTCATAGGCTCGTTGTTGTTGGAAACAAGCCAATGAAGCCATAGTGATGTATTGGGTTCAATCCTTTTAACTGTGTGTGTGTGTGTGTGTGTGTGTGTGTGTGTGTGTGTGTGTGTGTGTGTAAAAATATATTGTTTTTAAGATTTTTGAGTGGTGCAACCACTCCTACAACCAGCAATGTCCGTGTACACCCATGTGGTCATGAGCACCAGTATATGACTATAGGGTACCAGTAGGGGGTGCCAGAAACAGAGAGGGATAGTGCTGCAATGTTGCCTGCTAATGAGAGAAAGAGAGAGAGGTGGGGGGGGGAGCTGCACCACTCAGTTCACATGGGTGTGATTTTTTTAATAGCCGAACAACAAGCTCACACATGTGTTTGAGCTTCTAGAGTTGGCTATTTTCAAATAGCCGATGTATAGAGTATATACATACAGTATGTGCTCATGTGGCCTAGTCGCTTCTTTTGGGCTTGTTTTCCATTGCCTGCTTATTTCTCTCACAAAATCTTACGACACTGGTTGGCACCCTGTGTCAGCCATCCCCCCACCCACCACCCTGTGTCAGCCAGCCCCCCCTCCCACCACCCTGTGTCAGCCATCCCCCCACCCACCACCCTGTGTCAGCCAGCCCCCCCACCCACCATCCTCTCATTCTATCCATTGGCAGTGCCAGTCCAGAGCGTTACGAAACATAGCAAGTCATAGCATGGTTCCACTCCCCCTGCCAAGTAAAAACACAGGGAACACACACACAGTACAGAAGCCCAAGGCCATGCCACAAGTTGAACTCAACGGTTCAGTTCAAACAAGCAAAACATCCTAAAAAGTAGACTCAACTCAGCTACTTCTACAGGAAAACACCTAGGCTTTCCTGGTCATAATGGGTAAAATGTACAAAATATAGATAACATAAATGGGCCTACAATAACATGCCCAAAATACAGACGCACCAGGTTTGAAGTGGTTAGCATGTAGATTTATTACATGTACTATACATACAGATCAATCCCAACAAATTAGAATAATCTGAAAAAGTTCATTATTTGCCATAATGTAATAAAAATAAATAAACTTTCATATATTTTAGATTCATTAAACAACAACTGAAATAATTCAAGCCTTTTATTGTTTTAATATTGATGATTATGGCGTACAGCTCATGAAAATCTAACAATCCTATCTCAGTGAATTATAATATTTTACGAGACCACAACATTTTTTAACGAGAAATGTCAACCATCTGAAAAGTATATTAATGTATGCAGTTACGACTTGGTCTGGGCTACTTTTGAACAAATTATTTCATAAATGGGGCGTGACATGAAGGTGATCAGCCTGTGGCACTGTTGAGGTGTTATGGAAGCCCAGGTTTGCTTTGATAACAGCCATAAATTAATTTGTATTGTTCAGTCTTATGTCTCACATTCTCTGTGGGGTTCAGGTCAGGCCAGTTGGCTGGTCAGTTAAGCACAGTAATACCATGGTCAGTACACCAGTTACTAATAGTTTTGGCACTGTGGGCAGGTGCCAAATCGAGCTGGAAAGGAAAATTTGCATCTCCATGAAGCTTGTCAACATACTGAAGCACACAAGGCTGTAAAATATCATAATATTTGGTTGTGTTGAGACTCTGGACATAAGACAATAGAAATTAATTTACGGCTGTTATCAAAGCAAACCTGGGCTTCCATAACACCTCAACAGTGCCATTGAATAAATAATTTGTTCAAAAGTAGCCCAGAACAAGTAATAACTGCATACATTAATATACTTTTCAGGTGGTCGACATTTCTCGTTTAAAAAAATCTTTTTTTTAGTGGTCTCGTAAAATATTCTAATTCACTGAGATAGGATTTTGTATTTTCATGAGCTGTACGCCAATAATCATCAATATTAAAACAATAAAAAGCTTGAATTATTTCAGTTGTATTATGGCAAATAATGAACTTTTTCAGATTATTCTAATTAGTTGGGATGGACCTGTATGTGACCAGATTTGACTGAGAGCCTGCCATCGCACAAATTCCAGCTTTTCACAAGAGGAGAAAAACTATTTTTTTCAAAATGAGTTAATAGCACAGGCAGACTCTTCACATACTAGAGCATGTCTGAAATAAGTGTCAGAGTTGAAATTGACATATAAATATGAAATAAATGCTTAAACATGTAGCTAGGTGTAATGTTAGAGACCACAGAAGTGAACCTTTCAAGCCTGTTTTCTCAACTCGCTGTTTTCTGCAAGACAAGCCATATCTCCAAAACTGGTGGGTCAAACTGAACAACCAATATATCAATATGAAGAAGAAAGAAACGAAAATTCTAAAAAGAATCCAATGGCAGTCCCTCAGTCGAATGTGGTCACATACAGTAATGTGTGTCACTTATTACAGTGTGGTACAGAGGCCTAGTTTGCTGAAGCTCAATAATTAACTGGGAGGAGAGGGTTTGACGCTCAGCTGATCTAGTAGTGTTTGGTTGCACCGCGCTCTCAGTACACGCTGAGATCATCACTCTGTGCGTCCTAAAGGTTGCAGAGACATCGTTAGAGACCTGTATTAGTTTTTTCTCTACCCCAAATGGGCTGCAAATACGGACTACACAGGGATATTTCCTGAGCTTTCATTCTCCAATTTTGTGCTAATGCATTATGCTGTTGAAAGGAAAACTGCAGAGTCATTCTGGTATCACGTTCGTTCATCTCTGGGCCTCTCCCCATCCCTGAAAGAGGAAGACGTAGAGAGAGAGAGAGAGAGAGAGAGAGAGAGAGAGAGAGAGAGAGAGAGAGAGAGCTAGCGAGTACATTTCAGTACAAGAGGCATTCAATGGAGGTTTCATATCTCTCCTAGTGTTCCACAAAGAGGTACTGAAAAACAAGTGCTGGTACTCAAGTAAATGTACTTGGTTCCCATCCAACAGTGGCTGTAGTGGTGGCATTATCTCTCACAGTGTCACACTGTGCTTGTGAGGCTGCTAGGGACCATGTTGCTCTGTTCTCCAGCACGCCGTGTTACCGTCTCCTAGCTCAGGCTGCCAGGATCGTCTGACTCCGAGGTGATGATAATAACGCCTGCCTTGAGAAAACCAATGTTCACTTTCTTCTCATCCCAAAATAAGAAGAACATTGATGAATAAGTCATGTTGTTAACAGCTAGAGGCTAGAGCCCACAGTAAACAGCTAAATGAATGGGGACGCATCTCGGAGTGGGTGGCTGTCTGACAAGTTGTTTATTTGCGAAGGCTTCACAAAATTAGACTAAAACCCGGACCTCCTCCGAGACGACCCTTCTTTCCCCTCAGTTCCCTAGACTTCCTGATCTCCCATTTGCACTTCCTGTTTGCTACCTAGTGGCTGATGGGAGCAGCAGACAGAAACAAAAACAAAAATTAAGAATTAAATAAAAGCTGGCCGGAGCTGTTCGACCCTGCACAGGGTGCATCTTGGGTGCTGTGTTGCATCGTGACACGTTTTAATCTTGTACTTGTGCTATTTTCACTATCCATCATATAACAAAGTACATCCTGTAGGAGTTAAGTGCTCAACTCAAGAGTATAAGAACGGACAGCAAAATCCAACACAGTCAAAACGTGAGTGTTCATTTCATAACCCTTGGAGGTTCATTTCTACACTCTAAAGAGTTAAATTAACAGTCCGCAGCACAAGGTCGAGCAGACTGGCTCCGACAGCAGCCAAGCGTGCAAGCGTCTCGACACATTAGCATCCTCCGAGAGGGCGGGAGAGACAACAGAGGGGGCGGCGACAGGCAAAGAGATGCGTGCAGAAAGAGAAAAGCATAGCAAGAGACAGCGAGGTCGAGAGGTTCAAGTGAAATGAGAAAATGCCCCGATGTTCCTTGGTGAACTAGTAACTACACTGCTCGCCACTCTGACAGCGGTTCAAGACTATGACTTCACACGGCATCGTTGGGAGAGGCGGCGGCCTGACGTCAGCAGCCCCCAAGCCAGGGCCTTGTCTCCGTGCAGCATCAGGGCACAGAGTTCATGCTAGCTCCATTGTAAACTGATGCAAAAATATGCTCATCGAGCCTAATCCTTTAGGGAAACCTGGCCCAGAGCCGCTACAATGGAGATTCCAATGAAGACAGACAGTCGCCGCAGCTTTACTGAACGTTAGCGTGCACGCTTTGATTAACAGCTGTTTAGCCCCGGTATCCAAAAACACAAGAGCCTTCTCTTCACCGAATGATTGCGTCTTATTACCAAGTGTTGTATATCAAAATTGCGAAACAGGGAGGTATATTCACTATTGTTGTGAGCTGACCATTGAACAGCAATTTGACATAATTTTTGCATGTGTCCAAAGGTGTTGTGGCGAATCCAACTCACGCCTGGATACCGGGCTAGGTGCCATTCACAGCACAGGGTCATTTAGGATAACCACACAATGTTCCCATCTTTAAAAGGCTTGGCTGGTTTGCATGCTCTTACTGCTGAAGCTTGGCTCGGCCTGCCTTTGGGTGTGTAGTCGTAAAATTACTTTAGCACCCGACACAATAAATTGATTCTTAATAGAGTGTGGTTCTTACAGTGCGATCTGATAGAGGGTACGCCAACAGAAAGCACTCTTCACGGCTGCAGTAGCAGGCTAGTTAATGGGTCTTTCAGACAGACTTTACAGAGGGACCGTATGGTAACTGGCTAGAGTTACTGCCTCTTCGGATCAATCCTAATAACCTTAAAGTGAAGTCTACAATAGAACAATGCTCTCTGTGTCGTCTGCCTGTGTGCGAATGATGGTGAATCTAGAATTAGACCAGACCAGGAAGCAAAACGCCACCCTGACGTTCTGTCAAGTCACTGTCTGTCCTAGAGAAGGTGAATGCTGCGACGCGTCGGCCTGTCTGTCACCGTCTATTATCAGAGCTGCATCTGTGACGTGCCGTGAGCAGCAGAAACAGTCACCTTAGGCTGACACCATGTGTGTGGCTGCCTGGTGTCTGTGGTGGAGGTTTGAACGAGGACTTGGCTAATTGACAATATATAAAGTTACAACACCAACTTTGATGAGGCCGTATTGCTTTGTTTTAAAAATATACGGTTTTCTTAATTTAGCCGGTAACAATGCCCTATAGACCCCTGGGAGATGGAGTCTATCCCCGTTACAATGCTCTATAGAGCATCGCAGTCGAGCCCCCTTTCAGAACGACGAGTGGCCCAGGAAATGATTCTCCATTCATTTTCTCCATAGGCTTTTCAAAAAGTATTTATTTAAAGGCGGTTACGCCGCGGACAAAGCCAACTCGGATTGTGACAAATCATGACAATAATTACAATGTTTTAGTAAGAAGAAAAACAAAATATCCTGTCTTTATGTTCTTCTTTCAAATTATTTGATCGGCACAAAATATAGTGTTTGTTGTCAGGATTTGTCACGATCCAAGTTGGCTTTGTCCGCGGCGTAACCGTCTTTATATAAATACTTTTTGAAAAGCCTATGGAGAAAATGAATGGAGAATCATTTCCTGGGCCACTCGTTGTTCTGAAAGGGGGCGGGACTGCGACGCTCTATAGACCCCTGGGAGATGGAGTCTATCCCTGTTACAATGCCCTATAGACCCCTGTGAGATGGAGTCTATCCCCGTTACAATGCCCTATAGACCCCTGTGAGATGGAGTCTATCCCTGTTACAATGCCCTATAGACCCCTGTGAGATGGAGTCTATCCCCGTTACAATGCCCTATAGACCCCTGTGAGATGGAGTCTATCCCTGTTACAATGCCCTATAGACCCCTGTGAGATGGAGTCTATCCCTGTTACAATGCCCTATAGACCCCTGTGAGATGGAGTCTATCCCTGTTACAATGCCCTATAGACCCCTGTGAGATGGAGTCTATCCCCGTTACAATGCCCTATAGACCCCTGTGAGATGGAGTCTATCCCTGTTACAATGCCCTATAGATCCCTGGGAGATGGAGTCTATCCCTGTTACAATGCCCTATAGACCCCTGTGAGATGGAGTCTATCCCCGTTACAATGCCCTATAGACCCCTGTGAGATGGAGTCTATCCCTGTTACAATGCCCTATAGATCCCTGGGAGATGGAGTCTATCCCTGTTACAATGCCCAATAGACCCCTGTGAGATGGAGTCTAGTCCCGTTACAATGCCCTATAGATCCCTGGGAGATGGAGTCTATCCCTGTTACAATGCCCTATAGACCCCTGTGAGATGGAGTCTATCCCTGTTACAATGCCCTATAGATCCCTGGGAGATGGAGTCTATCCCTGTTACAATGCCCAATAGACCCCTGTGAGATGGAGTCTATCCCCGTTACAATGCCCTATAGACCCCTGTGAGATGGAGTCTATCCCTGTTACAATGCCCTATAGATCCCTGGGAGATGGAGTCTATCCCTGTTACAATGCCCTATAGACCCCTGTGAGATGGAGTCTATCCCTGTTACAATGCCCTATAGATCCCTGGGAGATGGAGTCTATCCCTGTTACAATGCCCAATAGACCCCTGTGAGATGGAGTCTATTCCCGTTACAATGCCCTATAGATCCCTGGGATATGGATTGCTGAAATGGAGGGCCACACCTTACACCTACCATCAGCTCCCAGTACTTCCCACACACGACTTGCTGCAACAAGCCGTGCTACTCATTCACTGAGTTGGCGGTGCCCGGGAATGAACCCATGATCTTGTGGTCCAAAGGCGAGAGCGCTACCGACTGAGCTACCTGGACAGTGGACACAATTAGAGGAAACATTTAAAAACGCAAGCTCCTCTACAAAAGTGAAGGAGAGGAGACAGCAACTTACAGCTAATCATCATGACATTTAAAAAAACTGTGGGACCTTCCAATTCCTCCAGTGCAGCACAGAACCATGATAACACTTTGTCCATAATCTGTCATTAAATCCTGTCTGACACAGGACAGACGTAGTGCACATTACTGTACATTTGACTACCGTGTGCTCACCCAGGTCAGGCTGCACGAGGCTTGCTCCACTTTGCTCTTACTACATCTCATCTCCATCCATCTCTCCTCTCTCAGCATTAATCAGTCAAAAGCGAGGGGATTAAACATCTGTCAAGCCTGCCCATCCCCCCATCCCCCATCCTCCCCCAGCAGGGAAAGACACATTTAGGCGTTGCACGTCTCCCCTGTGATGTAACGTCCTGTCTGACTCCGGAACCGGACAGATGAGGTCATTGTGATGCGAAAGGACACATTCTTTCTGCTCGATTGGGGGGGGGGGGGGGGGGGGGGGAGAAAACAAAGCACACTGATTGATGGGCTTCATCCTCCTCGCCAATAACAGTCTGGCTTAAGACGAGTAACTATTATGTGCACACACACAGGATTTAACCATGACTTAATGACACACACACACACACACCTCTGCGCTTTCGACAGCTGAGCAGTCCAGAAGACAGAACTCTGCTTTGCTCTAGCTGCGTGTCATCGTCCACAACAAGCAGCGCTTCAGATCTGCATAAACCTCCCTCATTTGCTTCTTTGAATAGAATAGTGCTCATCATGGGCTGCTCTTTAGCTCTGGCCTTCCACTGGATTCCCTGTAGGGCCCTTTATAATTATCAGCCAATCTCTGTTCCAGCCTCTCTCTCCATCCTTCCAGCTTCCAGGAGGATGGTCGCCTCCTGTGCACGTGTCCCTTTAGGAGAGGGACTCCTCTGGCCGAGCGCACACCTTCAGCCTCCCCCTCTGGCCCTGATGACAGGTTTCTTCCAGTCATCTCATCTTCCTCCCTCACTCCCTCCTTCCATCCCTCCACCTCTTGCTCTCTCCATCACAAGCCCTGCCTGTGCCGTCCTTCACCCAGGGTCTGTGTTCGGAGTAATTACACGCTTGGTTAACGCATTCATGGGCACCACTCTATCAGTGACGCATGCTGCTGGACGCACGCCTGCTCACTTTGCATTCATTCAGGGCACACGTGTGCGTGCGTGCGTGCACACACACACATTTAATGTAAAAGGAAATAGGATCCCCCCCCCCCCCCCCCCCCCCAGGGCCCAACGTCATGGCAGTGGCCTGGCAGTTTAATGGAGACAATAGAAACATTATTGGCGACCAATCAGTACTATATTTATAACAAAAACAACCGTGAGGGGCGCTAATATATTAAAGTCTAACTCATGTTGATTAGGTGATGTAATGGTGATGACCGTGATGTAAAACAAACGGTTACAAAACAGACATTACGTTCCCTTTATTGTTAATGGCATTTCATATTTATGTTAGGGACAAGATGACTTTACCTAATTTCTCCTTTCATTGTCAATGGCAAATATTGAGAATAAACTAAAATAAAAATAAACAAGTTGACACTTCATAGTACCTGTGTAATAGCTACATCTACAGAAGTATAACATCAGTCCGTCCAGCACATTGACACATTGGTATAGGATTGCTTGGGTTTAACTCTACCCTTTGACCTCTGTCCTTGTATAAACATGGGACAACTGCCAGGAGATGCTGCAATTAACACACACAAAACCAGGAAATTAATCCACAAAAACAGACATTAAGCTCACAATATGTGTGAGCTTGTAAATGGTCTATTTGCAGAAGAAAAAGGAAGTGGTTAAGCCCTATAGGCTATACTTGGTCATGCAACATTGACAATCTCTGATCTACAAGCTCACTATGTGTCATATTGCACCACGTTGTGAGGTTATAGATCTGCCATGTTTGCCATTTCTGAAAATCTAGAAATGTTTTTGCAAATTTTCTTAAATCATTAAAACCGGGAAAGCATCCGTATCATTTTGGAGTCAGGCCTTAATGAATTAATAGTTTGCCTAAAATGACATGCCTAAAAGATAGATACCAGGTTGAACAGGTGATCATGAGCACTTCTTTCAATCTTCCAGAGTTCCGAGGTCAACATCAAACTGATTGTTGCTCTTACAGTTAAAATACCTGTGTCATAATCATATCACACCGAGCAAACCAGTTTACGTCTGACGGCACCAACTCCAACTGCTAAAAATATATATAAAATATGTGTAGTGAGATGTGTGAGAGAAAAAGATAGAGGGGGAGTTTACTGTAACGCCCATAGATCACAAGAACACGAGACCTGTCAATGCAACTACTCATTAGCAAAGTGACAGCACTGAGGAATGTCAGGAGGAGGGCAAACAACAACCACACAAGATGAAAACAAAACAAACACAAAGGAAAACTATTAGCCAAAGCTGGGGTTGGGATCCGGATAACTGAATCCAACATTGAGGAACCAGAATCGGTTCCATCACAATTGGAACCGTTTCTGGAAACGGCTTTTTATCACACCGTCAGAGCTGGTATATGGACTTCACGTCTGAAAGTGTACAAATGGAACCAAGTGGACTTGACCTGTTAGGGTCCATTCGTACACTCAAGATGTTACAGACCTGTTGGGGTCCATTTGGAACCCCCGGCCAATAGGAATCGTCCGTTACAGAGGGAAAGTAACCGGAATGGTTAAAAAGGATCACAACCCTAGTCAAAGCTGGCTGGTGTTTGGGCTGTGGTTAATAAAGGGTCTGTGCTGTTATCTCTCAACCTAAAATGTCACACGGTACAGATTCACCCAAAACAGGCCTCCACCCTTCCTTGGCTCTGCCAGGGCTTCGCTCACACAACAGAACGCCAGATAACCATTCAGCCGAGTGAATGTCCTGACAACGGCACACCTTACAACAGTGACTCAAATCCCTTTGTGACGCTCCACATAACAAAATGCTCCGCTCTTTTGCTAAAAGTCCCTGAAATAATATCTGGGCCTGTGTGGTGGTTCTGCTGCACAGAGTTAAGTCAAAACAGACTGAGACGGTGCTGTGTTTTTGAAAACCAGGTCACACGTAAAAACATGTCCGTTGCAGTTAAAACTTCAATACATGACTCACGCTTTGACAAATTAATCATATTTACATGGATTGTAAACATGTATTTGAAGAAAACTAACTCAGACAAGAGAACTTCTGGTAGAGATTGGGATACATATTACATTTACATGCAAATTAAGCATGGGAAAAATGGGAAATAAAGTGGGATGTAGGTCTATAGACAAGCAATAATATATATATATATAACCAATATATTCAAGCTGTCATCCTGAGATATAAGGCCTGATTTGGTACACTGAGGAGTATCCTCTCTTCTATTTAAAAAGAGCAGTTGTACATAAAGCAGATCAGTGTCACCATCTCCAGGGAGGTGTCACTGCCACATTGCACAATATTCCACCATTACAGTACAAACACACACATTTTAGCAGTACCTCCCAGGGCCACATCAATTCAAGCCATAACATCCCTTTTCCATAGCTATCAAAAATGTATTTGCAATCACCAAACATGCTCGTGTTTTATTTAGTAGCTTGTCACCTCTGCTAGGTCAGCCATGCACAGTTAAAATCCTCAGTGTTTGTGAAGCGTGTATCCATCTGTAACTGAGTGCAACCAAAATGGACCCAAATGGTTACATGTGCAAACTGTTAGGGTTCTAGTGTGTGTGTGTGTGTGTGTGTGTGTGTGTGTGTGTGTGTGTGTGTGTGTGTGTGTAACTAATGACTAATATACGATGTCAGCTGGTAAACACCAACAACAGGCGTTAAGTAAGCAAAGCTACTGTTGTATTCTGTTCTGTGTCAGACATGACAGCTGGCCGGGCTAGCAGCAGCATATAGTTAGTGACGGTTGCTTGGTGGGTACGCTGCACCTTGCAAGGGAAATTAACCGGGCAGCAGCCAGCCAGCAGCTACCATTAGCCAACTCGCTGCGTAAATTCGCTCCTATAAATAAACTACCGAGGCAGCAGCAGCCTGTGTTGTTGTGGCTTCTCTGAAATTACTGAAATGAATATTCCTCGTCTAATCTGGGCGCTGACATGACATGGCTGTGCGGGCAGCAAATATAGGCCAAAGATGTACCCAGCATGCCGGCCAAGCGGTCCGTTAACGTGGGGTTACACTTCTTGAGTTACAATGCCATTGCAAAATGAGAACGTTAACTAACCAGGCTGCTATGCTGCTAAAGCTAGCTCGGCAGAGCTAAACACCTCAGAATAAAAACAAAAAAAAACAAAAAGGATGCAATGTGACGTCCAGATAGCGGAAGTGCTTCGCGAATTAATTGGGGGCCATTGAACAGCCAAAACATGCAAATATGTTTGTAGCTTCATACATACTAGTTTCTAAACACTTTGGAAATTGTCTTGAAAATAAATATTTGTATATTAATTATTTACAAATGCTCGCTAGCTGTCAAGGCCGGGGCACAACAAACTACAGGCTTCCGCGATTGTTTGTGACGCCACTGAGCCATCCTTGCCCTCTCAGACAGAGCCAGGCTAAGCTAACAAGGCTACACAAGAGCAGCGACTATGTAGGGGAAGCAGAACAGCACGGGACGGTGTTCGGCGGCTCCGCGGTGCCCCCGGCCGGCGGCCGAGAGGTGACAGACAACACCGTCTAGTACTCACCCCATCAGCCAATCCATGGTGATGTTTGTAGCTATCTCAGAGCTCACGGTAGCTGGCAGGGGGATGAATCCACCAAGAAGAGCTGTGGAGGAGGCGACCCGACCCCTACACTACACACTCGATCCAGCCACCACCCTCGCCTCTTCTTCCCCGCCTGATCCCCAGAACCTGTCCCCCCACCTCCCTCCCTCCTTCCCTCCCGCCGGGTCCCCGGGTCTCTCCCCCTCTTCTTCTTTGCCGGGGATCTCTGTGTTCAAATCGAAATGTCAAATGTCCTTGTTTTGATTCCTTTGCCTGTCTCGGATCAACCACACACACACTGGGGATGATGAGTTCAGTTAGCTAGTATAGTAGCCCCAGAGTGACTTTGAGCCTGAAGGGGAAGCGTTCAGCAGCGGCGTCCTGTTCTGCGGCGAGGCGCTCCTCCCGGACCCGGTCCGCCCGCGGGCTGTTGCTAGTGTCGCGGCCGAGTGGAGCTCACTCCTCCTGGGGATGCGGCGGCTACTGGAAAGGCTCGGTGCCCTCTGTCATGAATCCGTGTCCCCGGTTGCCGTGTTGTTGTTAGCGCATAAAGCTGGCTGCTGCTCTCCCACCACTAGAGCTGCTGCTACTGCTGCTGCGGCTCTCTGTTGTGTGAACGTACGAGATCTCTGGATCTAAGTCCGGAAGTAAACACAGAGACGACCCCCTTCTCTCGTGCGTAAAACGCGTGTCACGCAGCGCTAGAGGCCATGCAGAGCCATCTAGAGGCTAGACTCAGCACGGATACAGTGGGAGATTCAGCCACTTGCTGGCCTGGGGAAGAAGCAGGTGCATGTTGAGATATTATGTTATTATAACAGTTACACACACACACACACACACACACACACACACACACACACACACACACACACACAAACGATCATAGTTTTTAAGCACTGATCATTTTATTCGCTTGGGATATCCGTGGATATGCTCCTGAGGAGGAGGATTCTAAAAACGACTTATAAATAAAGCCTTGTTTATACTACACTGTGCAACGGTCCTATGCTGGAAAATAGCAGATATGCAAACTCACAGCACATCTCATTCAAGACACTGAACTTGCAGATCTGCCATTTTTGCCATCCAAATGCATAATGGTTAAATGGGCCCTAAGAGATGCAGAAATTGTAGCGCCACCATGAGGCTGATTTGAAAACTGTCAAGTGGCATTTCTTCCTCAGCCTATAGTGGGAATAGGCATGCACGGCTTGGGAAGCGTGGATCCACGCTTCCCAAGCCGTGCATGCCTATTCCCACTATAGGTAAATTAAACAAGATAACGTGCATATCGATATGCACGTTATCTTGTTAAATTTACTTCAGTACCCATGTAACTTGAGAAAGCCCGGAGGGGCGAAACGTTGTCGTATAAGTGAAATAATATAAAGGACATTCCACTTTTCTTCTTCATTTGAATACATTAAAAAAAACGGTTACTGTGGACGGGACCATGATAAAGCATTACACTTGTTTACAACAATTATCAGAACATTTAGAGATGTACAAATATACACTTCTATATAAAAAAATCACACCCGTGTAAAGTGAGGGCCGCTAATATATTAAAGCCTAACTCATGTTGATTTGGTGATATAATGGTGATGTAAAACAAACATAAACAACACAAACATAAACGCCATTAACAATAAAGAGACGTAATGAGTTACATTATGGCGTAAAGTTTCCCTTCATTGTCAATGGCATTTACAAAACAAACATTGAACTAAAGGCAAACATTAAACCTGTGCCCCTCAAAAACAACAGGAAATCATCATATAAAGGCATAAACGCAGTTTGCGTAACTCTGTCTATATCTCTGGCCTACAGTATATTCCTCATCCACTGTATCCATTTCCTTTGTGTGATCAATGAAGTTATATCTACTATACAATACAATATTATTATATTATATTATTCTATATATTATTATTATATTATTAATAATATTAATATAATATTATTATAATATAATAATATTATAATATTATTATCTGCTGATATTATTCTATACTTTACTGTACTACATTACGGCATTACATCATTCACATTAAAAACAAAGAAAATACGGTATGAAAATATGTCAGAATCAGAATCAACTTTATTGTTACAGTGGTGAAACCAGTATTCTTTTCATAAAATCATCAATCTAACAGCTTCAATGTGCCATAGGAGAATCAATTTGTACTCTGCCCTGCACATACTGTAGGGCGGCTATGACTCACTGACCCCTCTCCTCTATGACCCTATGCCTGTTGAAGAGTGACAACTGAATCGTCACTTATTAATAAAGCTATTTATTTATCTCTGTTGGGGATCAACGTTGGGAGTAATAGTAGCAGGCAGCACCGCAGTATAGTAGGTGTAAAACACAGGACAGATACAGGTATGAAAAGACAAATGCAATTAAGAATGGTACCTTTTTTTCTTATTGTTCTATTCTCTACTTCCTGTCTCTGCCATCTTCCTTGCTCCTGGCTCATGTCTGGAACCTCATGATACTATAAATGCAAATAGGCAAGTGAGAGAGGGCATTGAGAATAGAAGCCCAAGTTTAAGGGCCCCAGACGGAGGTCTCCGTCCTGTTAATTAGTACACTCTGATGCCCAGGACGGAGATTGATTAACAGGACAGAGATTAATGATATCAAAACCGATCGCATCGTTCCACAGCCAATGCTCAGAAAAAAAAGCAAAAAAAAAAAAGCTCTAAAGATATTTTTTAATATATTTTTGTGAACGGAAATGGCAGCTTCCTTACACAGCTCATGGGGGATATAGTTCCAGACTCTATAGCATTCGGAGATTGGGAATAGTTATCTGGCTACGCAAGACTAGTGTTTTGGCTACATTTAGCTGCTACACCCACATCCGGGATAACATTCGGTCCGTCGGTATAAATCCACTGCTATAAATCGCTGGGCACATTTAATTAATGGATTAAATAACCCCGGGCAATTAAGGTTAACAGGAGGCAGAACCATATGATTAGCTCCTGACACTCCTGTACCCTGGTGACCACCAATCAATGCACTGTCAGGGTTAGGCCTCATACACACATCCTCATACACACATTTCAAACGAACTGATGTAATGTCATGCAGTGTCACTGGAGCCTGGAGGGCACTGTGGGATGTTTAGCCTATAGTGACCCCTGTGTAGAGGGCCTTTTAGCCTTCTAGGCCAGTCAATGTAAGCTAAAAAGGGGCGTGATGCAAAATAAATTGCAATAGTAATCATTCAAGGTTTGTTATGCACTGGGGGGACTCCGGGGGGGCACTGTCTGGGGAGGCACTGGGGGGGGGGACACTGGGAGGGCACTGGGGGGACACTCGGGGGGACACTGGAGGGCACTAGGGGGGGCACTGTCTGAGGAGGCACTGGGGGGACACTGGGGGGCACTGGGCAGACACTGGGGAGGTACTGGGGAAGCACCGGGGAGGCACTGGGCAGGCAGTGGAGGGGTCACTGGGACAGTGGGGAGGCACTGGGCAGACACTGTTGAGGCACTGGGGGACACTGGGGAGGCACTGGGGGGACACTGGGGAGGCACTGGGCAGACACTGGGGAGGCACTGGGGGGTGACGGGGAGGCACTGGGGAGGCACTGTGGGCACTGGGGAGGCACTGTAGGCACTGTGGGCATTGGGGAGGCACATGGGAGGCACTGGGCAGACACTGGGGAGGCACTGGGGGGACACTGGGGAGGCACTGGGGAAGCACTGCCCCCCACCCCCTTTTCCCTTTACTGTATATATTTCTTTTCCCTTTTTACCTCCTTACATGATTTCCTGTTTTTTAAATGTCTAAATGTTGTGCTGAATTGAAAATGTGTACACGCACAAGTGTAATGCTTTATCAGTGTGTCGTTCACATGAGTCTTGTATTGAGTTGTGCTTTCATGTGAAATGTACCCATTCTGCAAACTGTTAATAAATACTTCAATCAATCAATCAATCAAATTGCTTTGTATTGTTTGATTAAAAAAAACAAAAAAAACAAAACAAAAACACTATTTTTTTAACCTTTTTTTTGACACCTTTTTAAAAATAAATCAGCAAAGTTGAAATATTTGGTTTGTCCATTATGACACACTGTAATGAGTAATGACTACCTTTAGACTTTAGTGCTACTGCTCTGTTCGGATTCCTTTTATTTGGCGTTTTCGTCACAAAGTGGCAGCAGCGCTACCGCAGCGTCATCTAGTGGTGTATGTTAAAAACGCACCATGCACAGTGGTGGTGAAGAAGATGCATTGACTTCAGTTTATGCAGTCAGGGGTGGCTTTCTGATTGATTGATTGATTGATTGGTTTATGAACAGTTTGCAGAATTACAGTACATTTCAAGTACAACTCAATACAAAAACTGTTAACTGTGAGACACCATAAAGCATTACACTTGTTTACAATAGCGCCCAGCCGCCCACCATTTTCAATTAATCATCAAAACATTTAGAGACGTATGAATATATACACTTCTATATGCTTTATTTACGTGGTGCACTGAGTGATTGGACACAATTAATCCAAATAAAAGATGAACCGTAATCGCTCTAAATACAGCGAGTACAGCAAACCAAACCGAGCTGAAGTTTCAGGCATCTCATTGGACTCCTCCGATCTATCTCTATCTTTCTTGTCAGGCATCTGACTGGACACCCGTTTGGTCCTGTACCAGGAAGTGGAAGGTAAACATCGATGTTTTGTATTCTAATAATGTTATAAAGCTTTTAAAGGTGATTATATACTCGTCTTTTATAGTTATATGTTGTATTATACATTTAAAATGTACGGAAGAGAAGAACAAAGTGTTAATACTGGGATGATAATACTAGGATTATCTAAACAGCAGCAATCGCAGCCATCCAGTTGAAATCTAGTATTCCAATATTATATTTATTCCAGGACAGGAGGAACAACAATGTGACAGAATGAGACATACGTGTGTTAACCACTTTATACTTTCACTTCTCTCTCCTGAGCCATCGAGTTACACAGTCAAACTCTTCTAAAAGGATAACATTCGGGAATTCAATTCATAAACACAATATAATAAATGACAACTAAATTCATATTTTCAGAGTATGGGGGGTGTTCGAGAGAAGTGATATTTACCTCTCCCTTTGGTAGATTTTGGGGGTCAGCCAGGGCATTTAACACTTGGAAAAGCAAAGTTCCACAGATACATATTGTGGAAAAAGTATGTATTAACAGATTGGAGAATTACAGTTAACTGTGGACGAAACCATAAAGCATTACACTTGTTTACAATAGGGTCCATGCAGTCCACCATGTTCAATTCATCATACTCTAGGGGTGCGTTCGGAAATTCCCTGCCCTCTTCTCTTCTCTTTATTCAGTGCACTGTGTGTTGCAGCGTGTTGTTTGCAAATCTGGTGCGCTGCGCCCCGGGTGTGCTTGAGTGCCGCACTGACCGAACCTACTCAGAAGTTAGGGTTGTCCAGTGTCAGTGCGTCACTGCGGTGTCTCGAGCGATACCCGGGTCCCCGGGGGCGAAAGCTAACAGCAAAGCAAGCATCGAATCAATAGTGTTCGTCACTTAACATTGGCTCATGTTTTAACAGAACTGGTTAAAATGTCCAGTTTTAACCCATTTAGACAAAAAAAACGGAGTACATTCCCCGGTGCGTTTTGAGGAATCCTGAAAATTTACATTTTTATGTAATTTCAAATGCCTTTAATTATAGTTATGTTATGGACTAAATTAAAATATATTGGACAATAGGCGGTTCATAATCTGTATATATTTAATATCGGTGTCTCTCTGTCTTGACTCTAGATGACTGTGTGTATATATATATGTAATATCGGTGTCTCTCTGTCTTGACTCTAGATGACGGTTCATAATCTGTATATATTTGATGGCAACGGGACCTGTCTCAACTACAGTGAATGGAACCGCAAGAAACAAGCAGGAATTTCTAAAGATGAGGTCACTTATCTTAATAGTTATGATACGATGATGATAATAATATCAGTGATAATGTTAATTGTTAATGATGGTAATAACGCAATGTAAAATGTATCTATTTTCTCATGTTATCTCTATCAGGAGTTTAAGTTAATGTATGGGATGACGTTTTCCATTCGATCCTTCATCAACAAGATGTCTCCTCTGGATATGTATCCTTCACACAACTAAATAATAATACCCAACCTGAACCCTATCTGTCTTTTGTTTTGAAGACACTAAGATGTGAAATGACACATTTCGTGTGTGTGTGTGTGTGTGTGTGTGTGTGTGTGTGTGTGTGTGTGTGTGTGTGTGTGTGTGTGTGTGTGTGTGTGTGTGTGTGTGTGTGTGTGTGTGTGTGTGTGTGTGTGTGTGTGTGTGTGTGTGTGTGTGTGTGTGTGTGTGTGTGTGTGTGTGTGTGTGTGTGTGTGTGTGTGTGTGTGTGTGTGTGTGTGTGTGTGAGAAGCTCTCTCTCAAATACCGTCCAGTGCTTGTAAATGTTATCAGATTTCCCCTTGTCCTTTTCACTATAGAATAACAGGTTTCAGGTAAAAAAGAAATCACCAAAATATGAAATGGACATTTTGCACTAGAAGACACACGTGCTCACTCACTCACTCCAGTGTTATCCTTAACTCTCTCTGTTTGTAGGAAGGAGGGATTCTTGTCCTTTCAGACCAGTAGATATAAACTTCATTATTATGAAACTCCAACAGGACTGAAGTTCATCATGAACACTGACCTGTCCGTCCCTAACGCCAGAGAGACTCTACACCACATATACAGCACGGTAAGTGTGTGTGTGTGTGTGTACATAGTACTTCCATCTTCCTGGGTCATATTCACAAAGTATTTTGTCCTACAATATAGAGTTACACAGTATATAACTATATATTACTTTAATAGAATAGTTGTGCCAGTAAAGCATTGGCTAAAGCTCTCTCTCTCTCTCTCTCTCTCTATGTAGAGTACATACTGTACATTAAAACATTGGTTAATGGTCTGTCTATCTTAAAACCTCTTAAAACGTGAATAACACTTGATCTAAATCATTCCGTCCAATTCTAAGAAAAGATTATGTGTTAGGGCCGATTCATACTCCTATTTTACTGCTGTTTCGGCGCTGTAGTGCCGAAATGATTTCGGCTTGTCAGAATTGTCACATTGTAGGCTCTACAGAGCCGAACCGACTTTTATTCAGCTCTAAAATAGGAGTATAAATTGGCCCTTAGACGGCCCATTGCGGTCCCGTCGCTAGTCGCGTTAGAATGAATCATACCTCCCGTTGTCGCATCGAGAGTGTTTTGGCTACAACAAGCTACTTCAGCCACATCCGGGATAGCATCCGGTCTGTCACTAAATGTGCTCCGCTGCTATAAATCGCTGGGCGCTATGATTTAATGGATTAAATAACCCCTGGGCGTTCGGGTGTTAAAGCAATGGTTAATGGTCTGTCTGTCTGTCCGTCTGTCTCAGCTCTATGTGGAGTACATCGTGAAGAATCCTCTGTGCGTGTTGGGACAGCCTCTGCAGAGTGACCTGTTTACATCCAGACTGGATGCTTTCATCAGAGCTCTGCCTTACTACAGCCCAAGAGCAGCCTAATACATGCACACACGCACACACACACGCACACACACACACACACGCACACGCAGTGGTGGACAATGTACTCAACCCCAGTACTTGAGTCAAAGTATAAGAAATTGTCAAATATTACTCTTAATGTCTGCTTTTAAGAATTCAAAAGTACAAATTACATATAGATTTTCTTTTAAACATCAATGCATTATTGTATTGAAATGTAGACATTCCTTAAGCACCGTACTCGAGTAAATGTTGTTACTGTCCACCACTGACACATGCAGTCTGGTCATGAGTAAATTATGTGTACAGTGATGTGTTTGTAATTAAACTATTACAGTAATTATGTTTGATACAGAGTCAATGTATGTACACTGATAATGTTTCCTTCATGCATTAGTAAACTATACCACAAACAAGTTTTTACTCTGTGCCTGTGAAGATGATGTCTCTTGCCTGCTTTTAACCAATTTAACCCATTCAGGACGGGAACCCTATTGAAAGATATCAGATCTACAAGCTCATAGCGTGGCACCAAGAGCCGCACTACGAGCTTGTAGATCTACTATTTTTTGTATTATCGTGAAATCGTCCCCAGCTAAATGATAATTTGAACCAAATTGACCCTTATGTGTCTGTAATTCTGAGAGCGTACAAATGGAACCAAATGGACCTCAGAGTTAAACTAGAACTGCACTCTGTCGAGTGCCTACTTGCTTATGGCACTAGTGCGCAAGCAGAGCGCGCAAGTACTGGCGACCGCTACAAACTGTCAAATCTCAGCTTCTCCGTGAAGAAACATGAATTATTAGGTTTAGCTATTCGCTACCTACCTACTTTATGCATGTAAAAAAGTAGTATTATGAAGTATGGTACAAGTTTCTATAAAATAAATAGTTTTATCGATTTAGAATTATTCTGGATCCCTTTTTAGTTTTACAAAGACAAATAAATCATCTATCCGATTACTGAAATAGAATGTTATCACGTATACAGTATAATTATTTTAAATTGTCAATTGCTTTAAATTTACTTAATCTTGGGACTATACTGATATTAATACTAAATGCCTCTATGTAATTTGTAAATTGATTAGCAGTATACTGTGGTTACTTTGCGCCACTTTTGATGTGTATGCACCGTCCCAGCATATGACGTCAGGGTATAACTGTATAACTAGCTCTCAATGATGACGTAATAAAGGTGTGGATTAAAGGACTCAATGCCAGAGAGTAATTGGTTTTCGATGGTGACGTAATGACGATATGTTTTAGTGTTGGGAGGATTAAAGGTAATGCTCCTATGTATACATGTATGTAATCTTGCACCACTGCCGTATCAGGCACCAGTAGTCATTACGTCATTTGCTGGGACGGTGCATACGTATTGAATATCGTCCTGGGCGAAACTAGTACTTGCGCGCTCTGCTTGCGCAAGTAATTAGCATTGATTTTACAATATAAATTGGGGGTCCCAGAGATAGAAATGCTATTAAATGGTTGTCCGTACACTAATGCATGTCAAACTGGGGGTCCTTGAAATTAAACGAGTTGAAAATCACTGCTAGAGCCGTAACAATCTTCTCTTATGGGGGTCCTTGGCATATCTTTTCAAATGGGGGTCCACAGGCTAATAAATGTCAATTTGGGGGTCCTTGACATGAAAAAGTTTGTGAACCACTGAGCTAGACCATCTATAAACCTATAGATTCAATAATAAATAATACATTAAGAACAAGGCTAATTTAAATAATTTAATGGTAACAGCTGTTCTTATAGCTACTCCCCAGTAATACATCGTCACCCTATAAACCAATTAATTCGGCCACTTCTCAGCTCTAGCCAAATTAATTGGTACAATTGCTTTATAATTGGCTATTACAGCAGTAACTGTAAGCTAATATCAAGGCCTTACCTACCAATTCCTTCAGGACCTATTCTCTGGACTATTCAACCAGTTTCCTTTTACTAATAGTAACAGTTCAATATGAAATAGACTTTTCTTTACTCTTTTCTACGTCCTTAACCCCCATTCTCTATTCTCTCCAGACTCCACTTATGTCTGAAACCCCATAAACAAAGTGATATTATAAATAACAATTGCACATATGTGTGAGGCAGTTGACTGAACTCATCGCTTGCCACCCATGTTGTAATATGTAGTGCCACTGGAGGGCACTGTGGGATGATAGTTTAGTGACAAACGAGGGGCATGTTAAGCTATTAGCTCTGGTTCATAGTTCTAATGCCTTTGGGTTATGGACCAGCAGAGCTCTGGTCCATAACCAGTGGTCCTTGAGGGGGTTCCAGGTGGTCCCCAGCTAAATAATGGAGAGTTGGTAACCAAGAGTTAAAACTATTGTTAAATATCAGCATTAATGTACAAGAAGTCAACACAATTAGAGAATGTAAAATCATTTCAATACAGCATGGATTGGATCTTATGACCATAACAAAATGTTGTTTTTTGTTGTTTTTTTTGTTTTTTGTCTGCGAGGCAAAATCTGATGGTCTGTGGCTCAATTGCCAAATAAATAGTGGGCCTTGATATGAAGCTGATGGGCATAGGCCTACATTTGAATTACTTGTTGGCTGTGTCAAAGTGAAATGATTGTCACTCATTGGAGTAAAAGTGGAATAGAATTTAAAAGTAGGCCTACTGAACATTGGAAATACGCCAGTAAAAAATATTATATATATATATATATATATATATATATACACACCGGTACTTACAAAATTGTCCTTAAGTAGGTTACAGTACTTGTAGTTAGAATAGTTACTTTCCACCACTGTACACAATGCTCATTATCATCATTAGGCCTATGTTATCAAAGGGATGTGACAAGGCAACATTCAGGTAGGCTACCCATGGGGCTTTCACTTCTAGCGATTTTTACTAGTTGACTAGTTGCCCAGTTTACTAGTCGACTTGTTGTTTAAGTACCTATTATTGTATGTAAAAAAAGGAAAAAAATATTTTAAAAGAAAGTTTGTTTTGTTTTAATGTTATTTGTTCATTTAAAAACGGTGTACATTGGTGACTATAATCTATATGATCTTGAGGCCTACAAAAATGAGAGGAATGCTACCAGCAAGGTCGACTAGTGGATTTACTAGTCGACTAGTTGAATAGTCGACTAGTTGCTTAAAGCCCTAGTTGTCACGGTAGCAGAATGACTGAAGCCAAAATGCAGAGCCACAAGCAAAGTAGTTTAAAAAACTGGTTTATTAAAGCACAAATGGCAGCTTAGTTTACAAATCAAAAAGGCAAAACTAAACAAAACAAAATCCAAAACTAACCGAAGCACAAGGCAAAACACAGGAAGTCCAGAAAATGCAAAACCTTACAGAATGAGAACGAGGAATTCCAGGTACAGGAACACCAAGAAGAGCACCGGACAATGATTTATGTACTGACAGTTTGTGTGTGCAATGAGTCCAGTATTTATAGGAAGCAGGATAATGGCAAAGGGTTCACAGGTGTGTAAATGGGAAGCACTGCAGGGCTGATGAGAGTTGGAGACAGGTGTGCAGTGTGATGGAATGGAATGAGGGAGTGGCCAGGGAGGAGACTGGTCTGTGGAGTGACAGACCATGACACTATAGTACCCACATGGTAGAGGTAGGCCTACACTGAAAACGCAACGCTTGTAGTTGTACTATAGGTGTGCTATTTTCACTACTTCTTCAATGTTTTACATTTATTTACGAAGTACATTTGAAAAATGTTGTAATTGTTTTTAATCGAATTGTGAATTCTCTTTTTGTTTAAACTTTTTTTAATCTATTTTAAATCTCCCTATAGGGAGGTCCTTGATGCACGTCCCACTGGGAGGAGCCCCCCAGGCAGACCAAGGTTCAGATGGAGGGATTATTCTATCTCTAAACTGGCCCTGGAACGCCTCAGGATCCCCCAGGAGGAAGTTACTATAATGTTGCTGTGGATGTTGAAGTCTGGAGCTCTCTGGTGGAGCTGTTCCCCCCGCAACCCGACTACGGATAAGCGGTTGAAGATGGATGGGTGGATAAATCTTTTGAAATATATATATTTTAAATGTAGGATACAGACAAAATGTACTCGCGACGGATAAAAAATTGGTCCGCGACCCAAAGATGGTTCCCGGCCCACTGTGCTTTCTATAGAGTCTGATGTCAGAGGGGAGGCTTGGTGCCAGGGAGGTGCTTGAGAGGAAAACAAAGCTCTGCCTCTCATGGTCATGTGCTTGTCTGTCTGGGTCTACCAAGGTCACTTCCTGATATCCATCCCCTCGTCAATACCCAGGAATCCAGGGATCAATACTGTTCCCATCCCAAGTCATCCTCCCAGCCTTGGCACCACAGTGAGACACTCATGGTGGACAATAACTTTGTAAACAAGTGTTTACTCAAGTACTGTATGCAAAGTAAAGCGTTTCTTTTGAGTATCTATACTTTGCTTGAGCATTTGTCTGTTTGGATACTGCATTTCAAAGACAAATAATTGTACTTTTGACGGCTTCACTATACAATACATTTCCAGGAAGGGCAGTAGCCGCCCTACAGTATATTTAAAATATAGTAAAAATAGCAGATCGACCATATGTCGCATTTGATGATATGATATGATATAGTACTTGTCAGTTCACACTGAAATTTGTCTTGCGACCCAGCAGCCAAGTATGCAGAACACAAAATATCTAAAATGTTTGGAAAACGTTTTTTAACGTCTTCTACCCTGCATGTTGCCTGGCACGCACCATTTTTAAATGGGGGTCCGCGGCTAAATACACATCAATTTGGGTGTCCTTGACTTGAAAAAGTTTGAGAACCACTGGTTTACTCTACTCTATACTACTCCTGGGCGTTACACTGGCGACACCCGGCTCGCTCCATTTCCCCTGTCGTCATCTTCTTGTCCTGTTCTCTGCAGCCATGCACCACAGGGACTGTATGTACAGTATAGTGTGCTAATAATGGATATGGATCTCAAATCCCTCATCATGTTAATTCCGTGTCTACTCGGGAATGTGATCTATTGTTTTTTGTGGTATATTGATTGACAGTTATGTAGTGTCTCAAGTATTGTTGTGGCACCAGCATTCACCATAACACACGTGTGCATGTAAACACATATTTGTGTACAAAATGTGTTATAGTGCATCCAGGTAAGGACACCAGACAAACACACACACACACACACACACACACACACACACACACACACACACACACACACACACACACACACACACACACACACACACACACACACACACACACACACACACACTCCTTCAGATGAAGCCAGCACAGTCAGGGTGAGGTATTGGCTGCAGTATGAATGGCATGATTTATTCATAGCTGGTGGCAGTAACTCAAAAAGCCATTAGCAGCCATTAAAATGGAGACACCTCGCATTACTCCGTAGCATGAATAATAAATGCAGAATACATGCAATGACGGCAAATGTCTCTTTCTGTCTCTTTGTGTGTGTGTGTGTGTGTGTGTGTGTGTGTGTGTGTGTGTGTGTGCCAAATCTCACCTTGTGCCCTCTCAGTGAGCTGGCAGACGGAAGCATCTATATTTGCTCCCTCACACACACCAGTACACTGAGAGTGAACGCAATGATTCCCTGACACTTCATGCAGGTGGAAACAGCTAAATAGTAAATAGCATCGTGCATGGCGTGTTGTGAACTTACACATTTATTTGTGCTTAAATGTTTTTATTAAAGAACCAATCAGTCCTGAAAGGACTTGGTTCTTTATTGTTATTGTTAGTTTTTTTTCTTCTCCTTCACCTTCCGCCAAAAATAGCAGTTCTGGCTGGACCGTGCAGTCGGTTTTCGCGAAATTTGGAAATATGGTAGAGGGCCATGCCAAACGGTGAGGATACGAAGCCCACAACCATTGGCCAAAGGGTGGCGCTATAGCACTCAATTGAAAATGCAAACTTTAACCACGCATAGCTCATGAACCGTTTGACCGTCTCCTCATGCCGAACGAGTTTTGGGCTCTTACTTTTGACCTCTGACCTCTAGATCACCCGCCATCTTGAATTATATGAAAGAACATCTCTCATGTGTCAAAATCGCGGGGTCCGTGGATCGGTGAAGCAGAAGCTCACCTCGAACACTTTTACCACTGCACCATCATGATACATGATCATGATACATGATACAGGATTAGACATTATGTTGCCAGCTCACGAGTGTCCGCGTGCTCATGTTTACCGTCAGCAGTGTGATCTCATCACTGGCCGACGTTTTTTGTTTCACTTTCACTTTATCCGTGATGATCACAAAATTCCGGTCGTGGTGATGATGATGATGATGAGAGAGGCTACTTGTGTGACCGTGTTTTAGATAGGTGGCACCGACAAGTCTGTCTGCCTGTGTGTGTGTGTGTGTGTGTGTGTGTGACTGTGCGTGCGTGCGTGTGTGCGTGTGTCGATTCCGGTCGATTCAGCATATCTTTCGTGTGCATATGTGCGTTCGTGTGTATTTGCATGTGCTTGTATCATAGTCGGCTCCAGCCTGACGGCTGACATCTTGATGTGTATGTGAGTCAATCTTCTCCTTTAGCTGCATTAGTCATGTCTGCTGCAGTCCTACCTGGCTCCAGCTCTCTCTCACCACCACAGCACCACTCATCATATCACATGAGAGAGCTAGGGGGTGGGGGTGGATGTTTGGATAGAGTGGCCCACCCACCTGACCACTTAACAACAAGGGCCCCGAGATCCAGACAAGTTTGAGGACCACTGGGATAGAGAACTAACAGAAGAATCAAAATCTTGGCAGAAGTGAATGCAGTGGAGCAGGGATGAGGGATCTGATGGTTTGTTGTTCTGGGTGTTATTAAAAGGAAGCTCAAGGAAAAGGGAGAACTTGGCAAAAGAAACAAAGCACAGTACATCAATCAACTTACATGTACTGACCTGTTGGCTAAGCAGAGTGAGATCAGAGTAAGCCAAGCTCAGTTCAGTGAATTAATTTTAATTTCCCCGTAGCCTATATGTTGGATACAACAATATCATCTTTTGTCATTTACTGCCCTAAATAACATTAAAGTCCATAGACTTGGCTGGGGAGGGGATAGTGCCCCTCAAAAAGTCTGTGTGTGTGTGTGTGTGTGTGCGCGCGCGCGTGCATATTTTTTTATTTATATTATTGGACACAGAATAAAAAAGTGTCAATTTGGTCAATTTCCAGTGATTCACATCACAGCATTGTCCAAGATGTAAGCATGAACCCAGCAAACAATTAAGGTAAATAAATAGTCATAAATAAGTAGAGTATAGATTTTAAATTGAGCTCTGAAAGCACCTTCTGGCATGGTGAGACTCAGATAGGACCCAAAATCAGTCAGAACAGACTAATCAGCGAAGGAAAAGGTTGAATGGAGAGGGATTTATTCTCCCAAACCTCAACAGAAAACACTAGTACAGAATACCAAACCAAATACGTACAAATCACGACAGCTCATAATGCTTTTAAATAATTTTCTTTTGATAAATGTAAAGTTTGACATCAATGGCCTACACATGGCACCCATGTGTTCCTTTAACCACTCAAAGATATTGTAAGTGATATTCTTTGGTTAAATGTTTTAATTTATTTTAATTTTTTGGCTGACCAGAATAGGGATGCTCCAGCATTGTGGGGAAAGCTCTCGCAGAAATTAGTCGATCAACAAGCTCACAACACAATGCAACACTAAAGCTTTCCCCACAATAACAGAAAACAGAAAATATACTAGTACAGAGCCCTGAAAGACTCCTGTCAACCCTAGAGGGTACTTTAAGTGGTTGAGTAAATGTACTTTCCAGCACTGGGAGGGAGCAGAAAACCACTGGCAGAAGCTGAATGCTTGTGGGCACAAGACATGGGCTGAACCACTGCGCGCTGACACATCGTGTGTGTTATCATTTCTCTCCCCTCTGCCCATGACCTCAGAACCACATGGAAGAGCTATTTGTGTTGACTTGCTGCTGGGTATATACATGACTTCATGTCTGATTTGTCGGAACAAAAGGCTGAGTGGGCGGGGGAGCCGTATCATTTTGTTCATGGAAAATGTAAACGCTTTGATAATCGTTCCCATTCGTTTTGGGTTTGACGTTATGCCTCCAGCAACAGAAGTTAAAGGGTTTTTTTTGGCTCGGGGCACCTGTAAACTTTTTCAACCACGGCACCCTTTTACACCCCATTTACATTTATTATGTCGGACTTGTCGGTATGTGTAAATCGTTCCTCCTACAGTCTGTAACCGATTGAAAATAACTTGATGTTTAAAGGTATAAGCCATATCTTTAAAACAAAAGGTTTCTTCTTAAAAGGTTAAAGCTTTATATTATATGAATGATTGCTATAGTGTTTGTTCGGTAACAGGGGGCTTGATAAACAGATAATATATTTTCACGTGGGTTGCCAATGTCAGCCAATGAGGAACTTAAAGATGGAAAGCCGTGAATTTACCAGCTTAAATGCTAGTGTTCCAGTTCCAATTTTGTCAGTTCATTTATTTGTGTCACCACTTCAAATTCCACTTGTTCGTCCTGTGTATCCTGTATATTCTCTATCTTGATTTGGAAGACCTGTTACTGAACAAACAGTAATATAGAACTATTAAAAAAATTAAATCACTTGAGTATTTCCAGTATTTTCCTGATTTGCAGAGCCAGTAGACGGTATCATTAGTGAGGACAAATATAAAGATATCGTTGCTGTCGGCAACGTCAGAAACCTCTTATCACGTTTGTAAATGAAGGCCCTACTTCATCACACTACAGCCTCACACCAAAGCATCAAAAGTAGTAGATCCTCGATCTGCTCCTTTTGCTGCTTTCGAAATAGAACCCTGAAAAAGTATAGCGGCTTTGGACATCATGGGGGGACCCCCTGGAACTCCCTCAAGGACCCCTGGGCGTCCTCGGACCCCACTTTGGGAACCACTGATGTACAGTATACAGTGCGAGTGTGAGTTTGAGGGACATGAGGTGAGCATGCAGTGACCTCATGGGCTCTGGGGACGCACGGCCCGGCCCGGGGGGTCAGGATGTGGTTTTAGAGGTGCAGACGCTGAGATATGGGATATATGTGCTGCCCTGCGCTATGTGCTGCTGACTACTGTAGCACGAACAATATGCACTGTGAATGTGAGTGTGCGTGTGTATGTGCGTGTGTGTGTGTGTGTGTGAGAGAGAGAGAGAGAGAGAGAGAGGGAGAAAGAGAGAGTGCTGTTGCAGACTGTTTCACCATTAGAGAGACAGACATCAGCAGCACCAGCTGCTATAGTCAGCACTCTGACCACACACACACGCACGTGCAAGCCCACACACACACACGCGCGCGCGCGCGCGTTTGTATTATTGTACTTGCGAGGACATCAATATTTTACGATGGCATGGCAATTTTGGTTAATGCCATTTTTACCTTTTTGTTGTTGTTGCCATGTTTTATCCTCAACATAGCCTGTGTTATTCTTAGTGGTGACGGTGTCACGCTTCGAAAATAGCATGTCAACCGAGTATAAACTGGCCTAACTCCGACCCTAACCCCTAACCTCAAACCATAAATGCCTAATCGCAGGGCTTGACATTAAGGCTTGTCCGGTTGTCTGGGACAAGTAATACATCTTTCCGGTGCATTCAAATTGTACTTGTCCGGTGGACAAGTGACACTTGGTTTGACTTTTTCGGTGACACACCTAGCAGCCAACAATATTGTTTGACATTATTGTATGACTTTCCTAATAATCATCTTTCCATATAGTTTTCTGCCATTCCGTTCCAAACCTTGTGTTATTCTGTTTTGCTTTACTTTACTTTACTTGATTATCCTTTCAATATATATATATATATATATATATATATATCCCAACGCACCTGTCAATTGTGTGCTTCCCAAACATTGACAGTTCCCAAAGGAAGTTTTCATATTTTCAGTCTAGCAGTCATTTCAGGTCTGGCCTCGTCGCTGACGAAAATGACGCCCGTGTGAATCTTGTGGAAAAGTGGCAATATTTTATTAAACACACGTTCTTTCTGCCAGAACTTTCTAATGGATATGAGGACAATATCTGACTGTTTTAGGAATTAATAATTGGGTGAGTACACACACAGTGCTACAAGTTTAAATGCAGACGAGGAAGTCAGTCTGCTATATAACCGTGGTTATAGGATGGCTGTGTATTTGGAATACATGAAATGTAAGATGATAGACTTTCTAGGGCTATTAACTTACTTAATAATAATATATTTATATTCATCTAATATTCAAACATGTATTCACCTAAACCAGTAGTTGATTTAAAATGTATTTGTGTGTGCTCGTGCTTCGAACAATTGACTTTTGTGCCCGGACAAGTGAATAGGAAATGTAGCCTACTTCAAAGTGTAGGCTACAAAAGATAATGTCAAGCCCTGCAGTAATCGTAACCCTAAACTCAACCTGAATCTTTTCCTAATTGTAAACTTAACCCCCAAATACATTTTAACCATAACACCATTTCTCATGTGAGGCCCCAGGAAAAATCTCTTCGTAATTTTTATTTCTCAAATTCTACTATAATTTGTGGAGTCATTTGGCCCTCGCAAGTAGGCTACAGTAATTCAGTAACGTGCTCGCACGCACAAGTCGCGCACACTAGGCTTTTTCATTCTTTTTTGTGCCGTTCTGTGCTTCTGTCCTGTCCACTTTCTGCATCCTGTGAAAACAGCTGGTAAGCGAAACCTGAGGTCTGCCAGACTGATGATGATGTATATCCACTCTGCGTCTAACCTGACTGGTGGAACAAAACTATTGATCGCCTCTCTCTCGCTCACCTTTGTGGAAGCGAGGGGACGAGCTGCACTGGAGTTGTACTGAGAGCCACCAGCAGGTGGCAGCAGTAAGTTACTTACTACGAATGGCTTGAATAATATAACTGCTTTACATCCACAATGCTCAAGTAGTGCTCAGTGCAGAGTCAAAGCCATGCCATTATTGCGTTCACTTTCTTTTATTATTTTTCCATTTCTTACAGTTGTTGTATATAGTAGGACATAGATATATCTATGATTGCAACTGCATATTAATGAATTGCATTTTTATAGCGCTTCCAAGTGCTCAAAGCGCTTTACAATGGTTCATTCATTCATACATTGGGAAGTGAAGCGCGAACAGTCGCCGCAGTGCAGCGTCCTCACTTCCCACATTCACACACCAATGGTGGCGAGCTCACACCGACCAACTCGTTGGAGGTAATGTAGTGTTCAGTGTGTTGCCCAAGGACACTTCGACATGTGGACACAAGGAGCCGGGATTCGAACCGCCGACCCATGCAGGGATCATTGGACGACCTGCTCTACCTCCTGAGCCATATTCAATGCATGTTGTTCACCCATCTCTTCCCGACTTCCCCAATGCCCACCCCCGCAACCTCCAATCACATGATTATAGTATTTTTCGGCCTATACACATGCGTCACGCGTGACAATTTCATTCAGGACGTGGTCTACGACGCCATTTTGAAATAGGGCTAAACAGTCAGTTGAAACCGATGGGAACCGGTGCAGAAGTCATCAAAAGTCATCAAAAGTCAGTTCATTAAGCTGTTGTTTTGTCAAACTTGTGTGTGCCAAGCATGTTAGCTCGTTATAAGCAAAAGTTGGCACCCCGAAATACCCTTATGTGAGTCAATTTGGACGTCCCATTTTTATCTCTTATGTTGCTGCTGTTTTAGCATTTCCTGACACTACAATACTTGACAATAGTGTTGCTGTAGGTGTAGGACTTAGAAAAAACATAAAATGTAGGTTCCGTAATGCAATTCCAATGGTGCAGAGTCCCTAGTAAACAATAATGGCGGATTTGGCCATGCCCGAAATATCCGTGTATCTCAAAGAATAAAGCAGTTAATACCTGGAAAAAGCTTGACTCTGCCTGTAGCGTTGGTTATAGCACCACCATGAGGCTGATTTGACGAATGTCAAGTGGAGTTTGTTCCTCAGTGGGAATATGGGTGCACCGCTTCACTGCAACTAATGTTTTTTTACATACATTTTATTAAAGCTGCACTATGTAACTTCCCCGGATTTGTACCCATAGTTTCTGCTGAAGTGCTGAAATGTTTTACCATTGAGATAATAGAGCATGCCTGCTAGCTTACTCTGTGATTCATCTTGACCTTCAGTTCAACTTGTGTCAAGCATTGGCAAGTTCGTGTCAAAG
>NC_137865.1:19512285-19522285 GCF_963924005.1 Protomyctophum bolini
TTCAACCCCCCCTCCCCCCCTTCTGATTTCAGTTGTTAAATGTTTCAAAACATATAAAAAATGTTTCACTTCTCTCGAGATTATTTAGAAAATAGCAGATCTACAAATTAAGCTTGTATATTTTTAAATATTTGATGCTGGCCTAGTCGATTATTTTCGGCTTGTTTTCATGGACCTAAATTTCTTATTTCTCTCGCAAATTCTGGCAACACTAATGATCAGCCACACTACAGAAACACACAGAAGAAAGCAGGAAAGCAGGTGATATTTTTGTCATGTCTGTATTTTTTGTTTCATTTTCACAAAACAGGGTACAGGGGAGGAAAAGCCTTTGAATAGAACCTGAGGTATTTTGCGTCAAGCAGCCTAAGGTACCAGAAGTTTTCCTTTTAAAAAACTTGCCTATTTTGTTTTTCTTCAATGTTCCTTGGTTACGTTGCTATTTACACAACATAATAATAATAATAATAATAATAATCATAATAATAACATCAATAACAACAGGGTTTTTTTAGCAATCGGGACAGCCTGCATCATTTTGTTACACGTCTTTAAATAATTAGAACATACTTTCTTGTAAATAGAGGGAGAGAGAAGATAAAGGAAGCATATAGGGACAGATGAGTGAATAAAGAGGAGTGAACACAATACAGAACATACAATACAGTCGCTACAGCAGCACACAAGGTCTGAGGGCCCAGTTCACTGGGGATGGGAGAGGAGAGGAGAGGAGAGGAGAGGAGAGATCGGTGGCTCTCAACCTGTTGTTACCAGGGCCCACTGGTGGCCCGTGAGGATATTGCAAGTGAATATTATTTTAAATTGTAAATTTTATGTGGGCCCCAAGGAAGCTTTGAGAAGGAAAGGAAATGGTCACGTGACTGGGCTTCCCCATGACACTTTCATGGACACTTTCATGGGAGCCAAACTACACCCGGAAGTTGCAGAATGCAATGAGAGTTTAGTGACCAGCTCATGAACACTATTTCTGAATGAGACCTTTTGTAAAGTAATCACTTCTGGAAAATAACAGAAGACATGTAACACATTATTGTCTGCTGTGTTGCTTTTCGATGTGTACACTGTGTAATTTTATAGAGGTATGGTATCTAAAGAACACAAAGCACCTTTCTGAACGTACCAAGTATCGCGAGACTTCCCACCGTTTCCTGTCTGTCAGTCAAATCTCGCGATACCTCAGAGCCATGCAGAAACGATACCTGCTGCTGTTTAGATTCTCAAATAAAATGATATACTGCATGTGCACTCTGTGCAAATTGAAAAGCAAGTGATTAGAAAACTACCTGTGATATGTATTATTTTATATTCCTGAACCAATTATATGACAATTATATGACATTTACTTGCCCTGGCCCAGGAAATGTTGAGAACCAGCGAGTTGCATCATGAATACCGATAGCCATCCCGCACCGGGAGAGCAACGTGTTTAACGTTTACCCCCATTTCATTTCATTAGATTTTCTGAATTATTTTAATTTGAATTTCTTCTCCACTGCAGGATACGAATATACTCGCATTCGTTTTATCATTTGCCCTTATTTTCTTGTGATATACCGTTCCTTTAAAAACATTTAATAATAATAATAATAATCCTTTCTTCGTCTTTTTTTAATTTATCAGACCTATCAGATCAAATAAATAAACGACTAGGGTGTGAGGGACATATGAATGTATGTATTTATGCATGTATGTGTTTTTAGGGACATGCATTGTGCTGATAGCCCCAGCACCATGTTCCCTGCTGGGCTTGGCTCACAGAACGATCCCCTGAGAACAAACACACAAGTAATGATGATTGTGTGTGTGTGTGTGTGTGTGTGTGTGTGTGTGTGTGTGTGTGTGTGTGTGTGTGTGTGTGTGTGTGTGTGACACCTGTCTATTTGTAAAAGGTCTATAGGTTTGAACCAGTAATGGCGATACCTGTTGTGTGGTTGTAGGCCTATCGTCTAGAATGACCAGTGGTTCCCAAACATTTTGGGCTGACGCACCCCCTGTTACCTCCGGACCTATAGCTGACGCACCCCCTGTTACCTCCGGACCTATAGCTGACGCACCGCCTGTTACCTCCAGACCTAACTGACGCACCCCCTAGACGGAAAGGAAATATATGAACTTTTTTTGCGTCCCAGGTGCATCCATGCAATGTATTTTAGTTTTTTTAAACATATATGTTATATGTTTAAAAAAACTAAAATACATCGCATGGATGCACCTGGGACGTATCCTCAGTGATGTATCCCAAGGTCATCGGGGTTTCGGGTCTCCCAACATCATACCCCTCACTCAGGTGACCCAGCCGGGGTGATCAAGCCCCGACTTACGCCCTCGATCAGTCCCATTAGGGAAAAACCAGGGCCACACAATCCGTTCCTCCTGAACTACTCTGCCGGGACTGGGAGGTACCTAGCACGTGGAAGGACTAGGCTCTGTGCGTTGACTCCTGTCCGGGCCCCTCCTACGTCTCACCAGGTCCAGCCCCTGTGCGTTGCACCAGACTCCCAGCACCAGGCACTTTATTCAGGAATGGTGGATTCTCGAGCCGCAATGGTTCCGCAGGCTCCACCTTGCCCTTGGTGGTGCCGCAGGCTCTGCTCGAGGCTTGCCTTGAATGGACCTCCTAAAGGCCGCACCGTGGGTTTGTTGGGCTTCTTCCTCACGGAAGACACAGGCTGGGGCGCTAACCCATACTGCTCCAGGGTGCCGTCTACATTCCGGCTGCCACCCGTCTCTCCGGTGGTCCGGTATATGTTTAATATCATATATGTGACATATTATTCTAAATTGGCCGCCTGCATATGTCTCTACGTACATATATACATACATCTATTATATTTCATATCCACATATGCACATACAGTATATGGCATATATGTGCATATAACATATTCTTGCCACTCCCTAGAAGGTGCTCGCGCACCACAGGGCGTGCACGCACCACAGTTTGGGAACCCCTGGTCTAGACAGGCCTGCATGTGTGGAGAGGACATGTTTTTCTTCAAAACCTCTATCTTGCGTGACAGGACCCTCCTATTTGCATATGGTCATGTTAGCCCTCAGGAAATGTTTGTCTTCCAAAACATTCTGCATTATACTTTCTCTTGCAACGGTGCCGTTCACTGAAAACCACTGATATTTATTATGAATATTTTGAGGACACTGCAGTGCGACGGAGTATAAACCACGCCTTACTTTATGCGTGAGATGGAGCGGATCACCGCAGGGTGCAAACAGCCGCAGGCTCTGCACAATAGTCATTTTGGAAAGAACTTGGGCCTCTTTCCTGCTTCCTTCACAGGTGTTATCAATTATTCTTATTAAGGTTCTGTTCCATTATAAGCACAGCTGGTTCTCAAACCGTTTAATATCAAGGACCCCATAACTCTGAGAGAGTACAATTGGAACCAAATGGACCTTTACGGGTGCATTTGATTCCATTTGGAACCGTCTCCACGGGCAGTAGACGGCAGCACCCTGACTCTGTTTGACCAGAATGGAACAGAGCCTTAATTAGTATCATCGGTAACACCTGTGAAGGATGACGACAATAAAAAAATCCAAAATGGCTGCTGTGCCTAGAGCCTATATTGTGGATGAATCCATGAACACAGCACTGAATACTAGAGCAGGTGTTGAACCACTTCAACTCTACATGGTTCCAAAAGAATACCGGAGAACTCGCCAGTTTGCCAAGTCGCCGCAGCGAAAATTCTTCATCAATGTCTTCATCGTTATGCTAACATGCTGTCTTCATCAGTGTAGTAGGTCAAACTCACAGATGTTATAGTTCATTTCCAAAGTGATCAAATTATTTTGTGCAATTAAATGGTCAGCTAGACAATGATAAAAAGGTGAGTATGTGAATACCAATGATAAGTATGGGCCTACCGTTTCAGGAATTGTTTACTAATGAATGACATTGTTTCGGTACATACTAGTGTCTTTTCTGTGCGTTATTGTGGGGAAAGATTCCACCGAAAATTGCCGATCGACATTGTCGAGCAGATTGTCAATCTGCTATTTTCTGTGAAAGTCTTCCCCACAATAAGAACGCTGGGGTGACACATGTGACACTGACTGGTGTCACACGTGTGCCACGCTAAGGTGTGAGGAGTGTTTTGGAAACTTTAGGAGAGAACAATAATTTACTTGTTATCAAAGAAAGCAGAAATTTGCATTGCCATGTCAGATGATCATTCCCCCACCCCCCACACACACGCAAACAAACGCAAACACAGGCACACACACACACACACACACACACACACACACACACACACACACACACACACACACACACACACACACACACACACACTGCACCACTTTCCCCAATAAAGAAGGAACAGCACATATTGCTTGCTTGAATTTGTTGACTGTGTTGTATTTTTTGTAACGAGCGTGTTTTCATAAATACGATACAGCGGGGGAAAAAAATAAGGAACCAAAATCAATAAAGGAAAAAAAAAGGGAAAAATAAAATAAAGTCCACATAAACATTATATTAATTCTCATTACCAGAATGAACAGATACAATAAATTAAAAACTATAACTGAACAAAAGAAAAAGTCCACTAAAAAATAAATCCATTAAAATTGCTATATATATTCATATTGTATATATAGTACTTGTCTGTCTGTAGCCAGCCTTTCTGCTGCATGCTCAGTGGGGAGAAGGGGAGAGGGAGAGGGGGGGGTTATACACGGCTTTGGGGGGAGCAGGGCGGGGGTTTCGTGGAGCGATACATGCGTGTATAAAAACTCCCAACGCATTGAGGGACCATTTCACCCCACCCCCCACCCGCACTACACCGCCCACCCCAACACAAAAATAACCCCTCAATCCAATCGTCCCACTGTTTAACACTGGAATACAGGGAGCCAATGTCTGGGGGGGTGGGGACGCATTGTGCTTCTTTGGGGGGGGGAGGGGGTTCATCTTCATCAACAGTCACTAGGGAGTCATCGCATCGACAGACAGAATGGAACACGGGAGGGGGATCCTTCATTGTTTGGGGGGTTGCAGGTCCACCTGCACAGTCAGTGCTTTATAGGGAGAGGGAGAGAGAGAGAGAGAGGGAGAGAGAGAGAGCATTGGAGCAAGTGGAAACCCCATGGGGTCGTCCCGTCCCCCCAACCATGGGGAGGTTCCAATGGGCTTCACAGGGAAATTATGAGGAACAGTTTAAACATTTAAGCTGTTTTAGTTCGCGGCTATTCAAAGAAATTCCCCATCTACAAGCTCACAAGTATATCTATTGTGAGTTTGAAATGCAAATTACACAAATCTTCTCTTATGGGTGTCCCTGGCACAAAATAGTTTCGTATGGGGGGGGGGGGGGAACCACTGCATCAGAGAGAGAGTGATAGAGAGAGGAAGACTTTGTGCTGTGCTGCTGAGGTGAACAGGGACCAGTGCTGTGTGACAGGGATCTGTCTGTCTGTGTGTCACTCTTGTTGATCTCGTCATTAATGAATGTGTAGCGCGGGCCGGGGGGAGGGGCAGGGGGCAAATAGAGCCATGCTAAGGGTTTTGAGATTTTGTCGAATCACCTGTTTTCAAATCACTAAGCTAATACACCCATTTAAGTGTACATTTTGACCCGCTGGGGGGCGAGTTATACTTGATATCTTGGGTGCTCTGACAAAAGGAAAGGACCCACTCTCCGTGGGTCATGGGGTTGCGACATGCGACACTCTTGCGCCTTGGGTCTGTGTCTTTATGTGCGCCAGAGCAACGTTCACCTTCAACGCCCCAACGGCTGCCCCCCCCCAACTGACGTTCCAAATCCCCCCCCCCCCTGGGCCCCCCCAACTCGCGTTCTTCAGCCTGCGCTTCTATTTGGTATTCTGTAGGATTACAGTCTGCACAGTCTGTCTCTCAGTCCGCTAGAGGGCTACACAGCACCAGTTAACCCACGCACATTGTCTCTCTGTTGTGTGTCCGTCTTGTTAACGTCTTTCAGGCTTCTCAGTTCTCAAGTCTTTTTTTTAACACTGTCTTGTGTGGGGAGCACAGGGAATGCTCTCCCGCTCCCCTGTGTACCCGGGTCCGTTTGTTTTGGTCCCACCTAGGGGCCTGTTCTCAGGGGGTCCATTGACTGTCAGGACACCTCGATGATCTCCATGCTCCCGGAGAAGCTGGACTGCTTCCCGATCTTCCCCAGCTCTTCCCGGGACCGCGACTCGGTGATGCCGTCCTCGAACTCCATCTGACAGCTGCGCCGCTTGTACTGCTTCTCCGACGCGGGCCCGCCACCGCCGACCGTGCCGTTGGACATGGCCGACGCGGCGGGGTCCGGGCGGTCCCGCTGTGCCTGCATGGCGGCCGCCGGCGCCTTCTCCCGCGGAGACTTCTCCCGTAGTCGCATGCCCTCGCTGCAGCCGAACGCCATGTACGCCGAGCTGCTGCCGAACCGCAGCGATGACGACGGCGACTCCTCCTTTCCCGTGTCTCCTCCTCCTCCTCCTCCTCCTCCTCCCAGCTCCATCTCTCCCGCGGCCCCGAAGTGCCAGGGGGCGTCGTGGGGCGCCGTGGGGGTGACAGGGGTGGTGGCCTGGACGGTGTCTCTGTGTTTGGTCCACATGGCCCCGGAGCCCACGGCGGGCTGCGAGGGCAGCGACAGCTTCAGGCTGTCGTCCAGGCTGGGGCTGCGCTGGCCCAGCGCCAGGCTGAGGGACTGCGGGGGCGGCTGCTGGTGCGAGTGGATGGGAGAGCTGTTGGCGCTGTGCTTGGCTTTCCTCCTGGGCCGGGACGACGAGGCGTTGCACAGACGGAGGGGCCCGTCGCTGCTGCCCCGCGCTGACCCCAGGCCTCCGATGCTGCCCCCGCTGCCCGGCGACGGGAAGGGGGACTCGGCCGAGTCGGGGCTGTCCGGGCTGGGGGAGAACTGGGGACAGATGCCGTTGGAGACGCCCGTCCCGGGGCTGTCCAGCTTGCACAGCTTGGGGACGTCCTCGGAGTGCGTGGGCACCAGGCGCAGGCAGTGAGGGGTGCTGGGAGAGTACACGGACTTGATGTCCAGGGAGAAGGAGCGCTTAAGCCGGTTAGTGTCCATGATCCTCTCTGCGGAGAGGTGCAGGCCGTTGATGCCCTGCTGGAGGGAGGTGGGAGACGCTAGCTTGGTTTCCGTCGGGGTCAGGTCGTCCGCCATCACCTGCGACCCCGTGCCGACCCCGTTGACCTCTGAGCCGCCCGGCTGGCCCTTTCCGTCCCAGTCGGCGTGGTGGGATCCGGCGCCGAGGGCCTGGAGGAAACGCAGCTCCTTCTCGAACTCCAGCAGCTGACCCAGGAAGTTGAAGTTGGGCGATATGGAATGTCGCCGGTCCTTCACGAACCTGAATGAGGAAACAACACATTAATGCCACCGTAGCAGTGAATACCATCTGAGAGCTCCGTGAAATGGCTGGGATCCATATGATGCTTTCTGATATGAACATTATAATATATTATTATAAAATGATATGAAGTGGCTGGGATCCATATGAGGCTTTCTGATATGAACATTATAATATATTATTATAAAATGATATGAAGTGGCTGGGATCCATATGAGGCTTTCTGATATGAACATTATAATATATTATTATAAAATGATATGAAGTGGCTGGGATCCATATGAGGCTTTCTGATATGAACGTTTCCACGGGTGAACTAGACCTAGGGTGTGAACTCTTTACACCACCATACAAAACATGAACCCTTTGTCAGTGTTTTCCAGACAAGGCAGAAAAGCCCTATTGTACAATGCAGTGTTCCCTGGCAGCCATTTAACAATTGCACTTCTCAGGACTGGAGGGGTGGGTGGGTGGCAGGGTGGGGGGGGGTAGTTCGAGAGAAGCGTCTAGCATTTCCTCAAACAGTGAGTGGGGCTGACACCTAAGCTCAGCTGGTGGCAGATGGAGGAGAGAGCGTACCTGTAGGCGTCATCCGATGACAAGCCCATTGTCTTCATGATATATGCAATGGCGATGGTTGCCGAACGCGAGATTCCAGCCAGGCAATGCACAATGACTCTGCAGTTTGACACCTTAGCTTTGTCTGTGGGGAGGAAACAAACAAGGCGTGAATGCCGTGAAGACACCACATCGCAGTCAAGTCCCACAAAACGCACCAGAAAATGTCCCACAGACGAGCACCCCAGATTTTCTTTTTAATTTTTTACACCAGCGAGTCTCTCAAGGAGACAATGGACACCCATTGAAAATAATCTGCCGTTTCCTCACAGAGTGCATAGGGTCACTCAAAACGGATATGTTGTACCTCTTCCCATTGTTAGCTGTGTGACTATAATATAGCATATGACTGTTTTCCACTTGTAACGTAACGTGGACGAGACAGTGTCGAGTTTCATGGAAACGTACTGTAACTGGAGGTGAATTCATTGTTTCGCAAAGAAGCACTTTCATTATTGGTTTGCTAGAGCGTGTCACTGTCATCCGTTTTGGGCGTTTTCACGCATTGGTTAAACCCTCCAGACTCGACTGGGTTCTGTATACTGTATACTGTATACTGTATACTTTTTTCACCGTCCACATCAAATCTCTCGCCCCCAAATAGCTGCTGTTGTGGTCCGACTCCTTACCGATGAACTCGTTGGTCTTGTCCAGCCAGGGCAGCAGCTTCTCACAGTAGTTGTCGTTGACGGGGATTCGCATGAAGTGGCTCTCCTGGATGAAGTCTGGCTTGGGGCAGGTGTTGCTGGCGTTCAGGACGTACGTGATGCCATTCTGAGCCATCAGGTCCTGACGGACAGAGAGAGACAGACAGACAGAGAGAGAGAGAGAGAGAGAGAGAGAGGACACTTTAAAAAAAGAATCTCATTTGGAATGTAAAAACTATTAACCAAATGATGTTCGCATAGAGAACAAAGTGTCTGCTCTCCATAGGACAGTGGTTCCCAAACTTGTTCATGTCAAGGACCCCCGAATTGACACTAATTAGCCCGTGGACCCACATTTGAAAAGACATGCCAGGGACCCCATAAGAGAAGATTTTGACGGCTCTAGCAGTGATTCTCAAACCGTTTAATTTCAAGGACCCCCCAGTTTGACATGCATTAGGCTACGGACGCCCATTTGATGGCATTTCTATCTCTGGGCCACCAATTTTATAATGTAAAATCAATGTTAATTTAACTCTGACGGGTCCATTTGGTTCCATTTGTACACTCTCTGAGTTACAGACCCATAAGGGTCCAAACTATAATTTAGCTGGGGACCCCCTGGAACTCCCTCAAGGACCCCCGGGGGTCTCCGGAGGCCCGGACCCCACTTTGGGAACCACTGCCATCGGATACCTTAGGCTGTTTAACAGGCACAACAAAGGCATGCAGACTCACCTTGTTGAGCACATCCTTCTGGGAGCCCAGGTAGAGGTGCGGTAGAATGCGGGTGGGCCCCACGTTGGTGACAGGCATGCAGGGCTGAGACAGGCTCATGGGGAGAGCGCTGGCAGGCTTCGCCTCGCATAGCCCCGGGAAACAAGTGGAGAACGCAGCGAAACCTCCTGCCAAAAGGAAACAAAACAAAAGGGAAGAAAGAAAGCGGTTAGTTTACACCGTTTGGGTTTTCCGTGGATCAATCACATTGACTACGAACACAGTGGATAAATCACATTGACTGGGAACACAGTGGATCAATCACATTGACTACGAACACAGTGGTTGCCAACCGGCCTCTTGAAATAAGGAATCGTCCCTTTATTTGTAAACTAAAAGACGTGTCCCTTATTGAACTGATAAGGGACACACTTCCTTACGGTTTAAGGAGTCAATCAATAATGACACACATTCACAGTTCAAACGGCTCATATGCATATAGTCTCTGTCGGGTGAAAACCTCATATTTCCATATTTTTCAGGATTTAAAAAGTAGAAGATGGACAAACTCAAAACGTGTCACTTCACGCTTGCAGATCTGCTACTTTTGATACTTTTGTGTGACGCTGTAGTATGATCACGCTGGGCATTTAATGTGCGCA
>NC_137865.1:19532285-19537285 GCF_963924005.1 Protomyctophum bolini
ATACAGGATCATTCATTGGCCTGTAGGCCACTGTATAGCATTGCTGTCAGGCAGAAACCTCCCTATGTGTTTTTTTTAATATTATTTTATTTATCCCACGATTTTGCAACCCCTTTTTCTCACCCAGGGACAATTATCAAATGTAATCCTGGGCACTACACGTCCTCTGCCAACCTGGGGGGGGGGGGGGCAGCGGACTGACCTCATGCTTCCTTCTATGCATGAGGAGTCCAAGCTGCTTCTTCCAAACTTGTCACGAATTGGCGTTTCAAGCTTGTAGATCTGCTACAAGCTACTTTTTAAATTGAATCGTAAAAAGTAACAGTTTTGGCTGTTTTTAGCTGCCCTCATTTGCACTTTCTGCCAGGCTATCGCCCCTATAAGAGAAAAAAATGTTATTCCAACATGTTTTCCAAAAGAAAACAGCAGCCCATAATAATGCAGCTCACATGAGCTCTTCTTGCTTGGCTAAAGATTGCAGTCTGGCTATTTTCAAATAGCCAAAATTAAACAGCTTAAATACGGAACACCCTACCCTGCCAAGGACCCCTGGGGTTCCCCCGGACCACACATTGAGAGAAGGGGATACGCTGTGTGTCTCCAGAAGAGCATACGGGCGTTAATTAACACTCCTCGATTTCATTCACAGCCCATAAATGTTTCTCTGTCTGCTCAATCCATCTGTGACTGCCATGTTCCACTTTTGTACACTTTTTCATGCCTGAGCGCGGCGGCGCGAGCGCCGCGCGGATGATTAAGATGGTGTCAGTCTGTTGAAAGCTCGCGTGTCCTCGGAGGGCGGAGGGAGTGGAGTGTGATGCGATTTCACCACGTTTCCTGTGCTGGCTCTCGTCTTACACACTTGTGTTTGGACACGATGTGCTCTCGTCCTCAAGGATGAGAGCGCGGGACAGCCAGGGGTCGAGAGAGAAGAGGAGTCTGTCCCAGTGGTCCACAGCCATATTATTGCCTCTGACAGCCCACAGACTCATGATACTTGTACTATGGAATGACAAACATGTAGGCCACAAGTCCGGCTACAGAAACAAAGCGGCTACAGAAATGGTAGCGTATGTTAATACCTTATAACTTCAACAATTGGGGTGGTTGTATTTTGTCTCCATGCATGCTCTTCTAGACAGTATTCGCAAGGCAGCCAAGCCCCAGCCACAGAGAGAAAACATTGAAGCCAAATGGACATGGTGGCCGAAAGTAGGTATAGGTATAGTGCAGCATGAGCGCCACTGGGCCTAGCTACGTCTCTATGGGTCCATATGTGACACACACACACACACACACGCACGACTCGCGGTGCTCGTTCATGCTTTCTGCCCGGGCGTGTTCATGAGAGCTCCATTGAATTTAATGTGATTCTATGGCGTAGATACTAGGCCCACAATTTGCGGAGCCCACCACTTTTTCCAAACGCAAGAAGAAGGTGTGAAAATGCCTCACGAGTGAGCAACTCAATAATAATAATAATAATATTAATCTTAATCTTAATTTATAGAGCACCTTTCAGACACAAGTGCAGTCCAAAGTGCTTTACATACAAGTAAAAAATGCATGTAAATGCAAAAAAGGGTAAAATACAAAAGTAAAGCTTCAAATCTGGTCAATAGAATTCGTTAAAACTGAAAAAAGAATTTAAGATAAGGTTACAATAAAGTCAGTTAAAAGCAAGGACATAGAATTCATAGAATTCAATGCAAGTGGACGGGAGGAGAATTATATTATTTATAACTCTATGGTGGCAACTTAACGGCAAGATGGTCACCATGTGAATATGGTCTACTGAGACATTTAGATGGTGTCAAAGGTCATGTCTCACCTAGACACAGGATCTGACACAAACTCTGACCTGATGACCAGATTCTATTTATTCCCATAGCAAGCAGGCTATCAGCTCAATGGTAAAAAAAAAGAAAAAAAAGAAAGCAGCACTTGCGAAAGAAACCTGGTCCAAATCCAGAGAAAAGTTACATATACTATAGTCTACTCTGGCTACTACAGCACAGAATGCAGAATCTGGACAGTCTCATTCTCGTTATGTAAATTGAGGGGGAACGGGTTCAGCACATTACGTATAGACACTACAAACCGGGCCGCCCACTGACTGGCTTTTTTGTTAACAGGATTTGGCCTAGTTCTGAACTAAGGTGAATGAATGACCCAATCCCGTCTGTGCAGATAAAAGGGGGCCAGCTGCACGTCGAGTGACCTCACCATAGCATCCCCAAAGACCCCAGAATGAGCAGGACACTGTGAGAATAGCCTTATGTCACCCCCAAAGACCCCAGAATGAGCAGGACACTGTGAGAATAGCCTTATGTCACCCCCAAAGACCCCAGAATGAGCAGGACACTGATGAGAACATCCTTACGTCTCCCCCAAAGACCCCAGAATGAGCAGGACACTGAGAACAGCCTTATGTCACCCCCAAAGACCCCAGAATGAGCAGGACACTGGTGAGAATAGCCTTATGTCTCCCCCAAAGACCCCAGAATGAGCAGGACACTGAGAACAGCCTTATGTCACCCCCAAAGACCCCAGAATGATCAGGACACTGTGAGAACAGCCTTATGTCACCCCCAAAGACCCCAGAATGAGCAGGACACTGTGAGAATAGCCTTACGTCACCCCCAAAGACCCCAGAATGAGCAGGACACTGTGAGAATAGCCTTACGTCACCCCCAAAGACCCCAGAATGAGCAGGACACTGGTGAGAATAGCCTTATGTCACCCCCAAAGACCCCAGAATGAGCAGGACACTGTGAGAACAGCCTTATGTCACCCCCAAAGACCCCAGAATGAGCAGGACACTGTGAGAACAGCCTTACGTCACCTCGCCGCTCCAGTCACAGAGACAGAGGGGGGAGGAAATAGGTCACTTGCCGATGATGAGCAATGAGCATTGTAAAACCCAGACCTTTGTCTCCTATAGAGTGACGAAAACACACGCATGTACTGTATGCCGCACGCACGCACACACACACACACACACACACACACACACACACACACACACACACACACACACGCATACAAGCACAGATACACACACGTATGTTTGCTGATTGTGCACACATAGAGCTGTCACGATCGTGAACTTTTACTCATGCCGACTCATTTTCATTGAACACCCGTGAGGGGCGCTAATATATTAAAGTCTAACTCATGTTGATTAGGTGATGTAATGGTGATGTAAAACAAACGGTGCACAACACAAACATTAAACGCCATTGACAATAAAGACACAATATGACGTACTGAGGGACAATATGACGTAAATCTTCCCTTCATTGTCAATGTCGTTTTTAAAACAAACAATTAAACCTGTATATAGGAAAAAAGGAGGTGACCAAGTATAGTATAGCCCTGAGGGACCCCGTCCAGATAAGTATAGGGTTTCAGTGGATAAGAAGAGGGAGGACACTCCAAAGTGCATGGTCAACTGGGGTCAGTGCACAGCACCACGTAGACTAGACTTAATTTAACCGCACGTGTAAGAACTTCAAATTAACAGTCCATATTTAAGCGTGTGCAGCACCTCTCTGTCACACCAATCACCACCACAGTGTGAAGACGGCCCGCTTCGCTCATGTGTCTGAGCCACGCGGCTCCAGGCCAACAGTCACAGCCTTTTAACGAGAACAACAGTCTAAAAAAGCCCTGCCAAGTTTCCAAACGTCAAGCGACGATTCCGCATGTCAAGAGGGACGTTTGAGCACCCTCACAATTGTTGTGTGCTAAAACATCATTGGATTCATTTAGTGTGACAAGCAGTAAAAAAAGTATATAGCGTGTGTGTGTGTGTGTGTGTGACTTCGTTCAACTTTGACCCCTCTATCACATAGTGATATGGACGCAAAAAACATAGTTCCGTGTAGACGGGTCAAAAATTAACGAAAGTTGCACTATATGGTAGAAATAGGTCAGCAATACAAATGACACTAGTTTTGTGAATGTGAACTAATTTACTTTTAATGCGTGGCCCCCTGTGCCCACCACAAAATGAACCGGAACTACTTAATATTTCACCAAAACCAGAGCAGAACTCCCACCACGGGACTCGGGCAATCAATTAATACAGTTGCAACCACTGTATTAATGGCACGTATTTCATACAACTTAAGTAAAAAAAAAAGCATGAGCTTATTGGCCTGTATACTACAAGTTAGTATAGCGCCTCCTCTGGGTGAGTACCTATATGTACGTTAGTATAGCGCCTCCTCTGGGTGAGTACCTATATGTACGTTAGTATAGCGCCTCCTCTGGGTGAGTACCTATATGTACGTTAGTATAGCGCCTCCTCTGGGTGAGTACCTATATGTACGTTAGTATAGCGCCTCCTCTGGGTGAGTACCTATATGTACGTTAGTATAGCGCCTCCTCTGGGTGAGTACCTATATGTACGTTAGTATAGCGCCTCCTCTGGGTGAGTACCTATATGTACGTTAGTATAGCGCCTCCTCTGGGTGAGTACCTATATGTACGTTAGTATAGCGCCTCCTCTGGGTGAGTACCTATATGTACGACCTTTATTCATGTGACCTGCGTCCTATTAGCACAAACACGGGCAAACGTCAGGTCGTCAAATGACCGGGCTGTCAGATAACACAGCCAGGGGGGATCAAATGTGACACCCTCCTCTCCAAAACGTTGTTGTTTCGCTTGCAGAGAGAACTGAAATGCCACGCTCGGCAAACGGGCAGAGAGGAGCGTCTTTAGAAATGAATCCATGACAGAGAGCGTTTACCATAGAAATGCATGACAGAATGTGCTTACCATAGAAATGCATGACAGAATGTGCTTACCATAGAAATGCATGACAGAATGTGCTTACCATTTAGAAATGCATGACAGAATGTGCTTGCCTATACCATAGATATGTGTGACAGAAAGGCACTGCATCTCATAAAACGCAGTGTGTTTACACGGCTCCCTCACATAGCCGCAATAGAGGGGCTTGTACCTTGAACCTTGAGCTAAAACATAGC
>NC_137865.1:19542285-19559785 GCF_963924005.1 Protomyctophum bolini
CTGTAGGCTCCCAGAATACATGCAGTAGGTTGATAAGTAACCTATACTGGTGAATACTGGTTGATAACATTTGAAGCTGGTGTACCTACAGACGGCTGCAATTCGAAACTGGCCCCCGTAAAATCTGTATCCCCCACCCACCCGTTTTTCCCCTTTTATATTTGTACGTCTCTAAATGTTATGATGAATTGAAAATGGTGGACCCTCTTGTAAACAGCTGTAATGCTTTATGGTGTCGTCCACTCACTGTTAACAGTTTTTGTATGGAGTTGTGCTTGAAATGTACTGTAATTCTGCAAACTGCTAATACATACTTCAATCAATCCAAAATGCAGAATGGCTGCACGCCCAACAGACCTCAGAACAGAGCTATAGAGCAACGGTTCTCAAGCTAAGAGAAGCGCTGCACCCTGGCCTACAAGGCTGTGTTGGGCCCCGGCCGGCTCTCCCGGGTATGGCTGTGTCTGTGCCTGTCACTGTGTGGTAATGCTGGTGTCTGAGTCTCCAAATACTCCTCGATGAGACCATACCATTATCTCATCAGTACACCCAGCATGACTCATACCATGGTCTTGGGCATGAAATATGTGAAAAATGCAATCCCTCACTCGCAGAGACGCGGCCAAGTCATGTACACACATACCAGGGACGGAGATTGCTTATTTTTCTATGAAGCATACCGGTCGCAGAAACAGAAAAGGAACGCTAATAGTATAGTGTCTCGCCTTCTTTGCAGTGAAAGAGAGAAGGTTTTCTGAAGCAGCTTATAGGAATGGTGTTAAAGTGCCATATACTGTAGGTCTTAACATTTCATTGTAGTTTAATTTGAAATGAAAAAAGGGTGATTTGAAATGTGTAGAAAAAACTAACGCGAACGAACGGCACACATGTCTGGAAAACAAAAGCACTGTCCGGCGTCCGCAGTATCAATCATTAGCCACGTGTCATGTTAGCTACGTGTGTGCGGTCTCTCTGCCATGAAATAGGAAGATAAATGTAAGGAAGACGTGTGAGTGGAAATGAGTAGTATAAATGAAAAACTAAATTACATCCAGCCCAGCATTTTTGTAATGCTTGAGTGAAGGCAACTGATGAACCACACACACACACACACACACACACACACAGACACACACGCACGCACACACACACACACACACACACACACACACACACACACACACACACACACACACACACACACACACACACACACACACACACACACACACACACACACACATGATATCTTACAGCAGCACCCATAGCCAGGGTGTGCTTTCCTGCCATGACAGACTCTGGAGACTGTTAGCGTGTGTGTGTGTGTGTGTGTGTGTGTGTGTGTGTGTGTGTGTGTGTGTGTGTGTGTGTGTGTGTGTGTGTCATCAACAAGCGAGCAGTGTGACCTCACTGGGAGAACAATAGAAAGAGAATGACGTGACGATGAAGAGAGGAACTAGGCAAGCTGTTTGTGAACAGCAGCACACTGGGAGCTCACTTTAACTGTGACATTATCTTCTCACCCATTGTCTTCTTCTGCTCATCCCCTTTTCTATTATATCTATATAAGCACAGAGACAAAAGTCGTTGTGAAACATACCCTGGATGTTTAACATTCAAATAGGAATACCAAACGACTCGCCCCTTTATCAACTCGCCCCGGGCGTACAGCCGGCGGAACAGCGCGGCCTGGTATTCCTAAAGTAAGCTAAGTAAATTATGCTTAAACGGTTAAACATAACCTTATTCCTAACCTTAACCTCAGTAACACTATGCCTAAACCTAACCCTATAAACTTTACCCCAGTAAAACTATGCCTAACCCTAAAGTTATTTATAACCTTATTCTCAGTAAAACAAAATAAAGAATATAAGAAACGGCGGACCGAGCGGTCGGGGGAAAAATGGAGGGGCGAGATGGTTTAGGGGCTGTACCGTACCTGATACCTCAAATAGAACACTAGGGGAGCTATACGTATTGAAACATGGGCATGGCATTAGGATGTGAACATGTATTTTGAAATTGCCTGTGAATATAGCGTGCTGTGTATACGTCGACTCTTTGAAAACGGCCAATCTACAAGATAGTCATAGACAAAAGCTACAGGAGTGGTTGTCCACCCCCTGCAGGGCTGGGGGTTCCTTGAGGGGTTCCTTCCAAATGCACCAACGCCCAAACCCAGAGGAACAGAACAGGGGCTCAGAGTAATAGTAGTAGTAATAGTGGTCCAACCCCAGTGGAACAGAACAGGGGCTCACAGTAATAGTAGTAGTAATAGTGGTCCAACCCCAGTGGAACAGGGGCTCAGAGTAATAGTAGTAGTAATAGTGGTCCAACCCCAGTGGAACAGGGGCTCAGAGTAATAGTAGTAGTAATAGTGGTCCAACCCCAGTGGAACAGGGCCTCAGAGTAATAGTAGTAGTAATAGTGGTCCAACCCCAGAGGAACAGAACAGGGCCTCAGAGTAATAGTAGTAGTAGTAATAGTGGTCCAACCCCAGTGGAACAGGGCCTCAGAGTTATAGTAGTAGTAATAGTGGTCCAACCCCAGAGGAACAGAACAGGGGCTCAGAGTAATAGTAGTAGTAGTAATAGTGGTCCAACCCCAGTGGAACAGGGCCTCAGAGTTATAGTAGTAGTAATAGTGGTCCAACCCCAGAGGAACAGGGCCTCAGAGTAATAGTAGTAGTAATAGTGGTCCAACCCCAGAGGAACAGGGCCTCAGAGTAATAGTAGTAGTAATAGTGGTCCAACCCCAGAGGAACAGGGCCTCAGAGTAATAGTAGTAGTACACTACACTAGGGGAGCTATACGTATTGAAACATGGGCATGGCATTAGGATGTGAACATGTATTTTGAAATTGCCTGTGAATATAGCGTGCTGTGTATACGTCGACTCTTTGAAAACGGCCAATCTACAAGATAGTCATAGACAAAAGCTACAGGAGTGGTTGTCCACCCCCTGCAGGGCTGGGGGTTCCTTGAGGGGTTCCTTCCAAATGCACCAACGCCCAAACCCAGAGGAACAGAACAGGGGCTCAGAGTAATAGTAGTAGTAATAGTGGTCCAACCCCAGTGGAACAGAACAGGGGCTCACAGTAATAGTAGTAGTAATAGTGGTCCAACCCCAGTGGAACAGGGGCTCAGAGTAATAGTAGTAGTAATAGTGGTCCAACCCCAGTGGAACAGGGGCTCAGAGTAATAGTAGTAGTAATAGTGGTCCAACCCCAGTGGAACAGGGCCTCAGAGTAATAGTAGTAGTAATAGTGGTCCAACCCCAGAGGAACAGAACAGGGCCTCAGAGTAATAGTAGTAGTAGTAATAGTGGTCCAACCCCAGTGGAACAGGGCCTCAGAGTTATAGTAGTAGTAATAGTGGTCCAACCCCAGAGGAACAGGGCCTCAGAGTAATAGTAGTAGTAATAGTGGTCCAACCCCAGAGGAACAGGGCCTCAGAGTAATAGTAGTAGTAATAGTGGTCCAACCCCAGAGGAACAGGGCCTCAGAGTAATAGTAGTAGTAATAGTGGTCCAACCCCAGTGGAACAGGGCCTCAGAGTAATAGTAGTAGTAATAGTGGTCCAACCCCAGAGGAACAGGGCCTCAGAGTAATAGTAGTAGTAATAGTGGTCCAACCCCAGAGGAACAGGGCCTCAGAGTAATAGTAGTAGTAGTAGTAATAGTGGTCCAACCCCAGTGGAACAGGGCCTCAGAGTAATAGTAATAGTAGTAGTAATAGTGGTCCAACCCCAGTGGAACAGGGCCTCAGAGTAATAGTAGTAGTAATAGTGGTCCAACCCCAGTGGAACAGGGCCTCAGAGTAATAGTAATAGTAGTAGTAATAGTGGTCCAACCCCAGTGGAACAGGGGCTCAGAGTAATAGTAGTAGTAATAGTGGTCCAACCCCAGAGGAACAGGGGCTCAGAGTAATAGTAGTAGTAATAGTGGTCCAACCCCAGAGGAACAGGGGCTCACAGTAATAGTAGTAGTATTAATAGTGGTCCAACCCCAGAGGAACAGGGGCTCACAGTAATAGTAGTAGTAGTAATAGTGGTCCAACCCCAGTGGAACAGGGCCTCAGAGTAATAGTAGTAGTAATAGTGGTCCAACCCCAGTGGAACAGGGGCCTCAGAGTAATAGTAGTAGTAGTAATAGTGCAGGTCCAACCCCAGTGGAACAGAACAGGGGCTCACAGTAATAGTAATAGTAATAGTGGTCCAACCCCAGTGGAACAGGGCCTCAGAGTAATAGTAGTAGTAGTAATAGTGGTCCAACCCCAGTGGAACAGGGCCTCAGAGTAATAGTAGTAGTAATAGTGGTCCAACCCCAGTGGAACAGGGGCCTCAGAGTAATAGTAGTAATAGTAATAGTGGTCCAACTCCAGTGGAACAGGGGCTCACAGTAATAGTAGTAGTAGTAATAGTGGTCCAACCCCAGTGGAACAGGGCCTCAGAGTTTTAGTAGTAATAGTAATAGTGGTCCAACCCCAGAGGAACAGGGGCTCACAGTAATAGTAGTAGTAGTAATAGTGGTCCAACCCCAGTGGAACAGGGCCTCAGAGTAATAGTAGTAGTAATAGTGGTCCAACCCCAGTGGAACAGGGGCCTCAGAGTAATAGTAGTAGTAGTAATAGTGCAGGTCCAACCCCAGTGGAACAGGGCCTCAGAGTAATAGTAGTAGTAATAATAGTGGTCCAACCCCAGTGGAACAGAACAGGGGCTCACAGTAATAGTAGTAGTAGTAATAGTGGTCCAACCCCAGTGGAACAGGGCCTCAGAGTAATAGTAGTAGTAGTAATAGTGGTCCAACCCCAGTGGAACAGGGCCTCAGAGTAATAGTAGTAGTAATAGTGGTCCAACCCCAGTGGAACAGGGGCCTCAGAGTAATAGTAGTAATAGTAATAGTGGTCCAACCCCAGTGGAACAGGGGCTCACAGTAATAGTAGTAGTAATAGTGGTCCAACCCCAGTGGAACAGGGCCTCAGAGTTATAGTAGTAATAGTAATAGTGGTCCAACCCCAGTGGAACAGGGCCTCAGAGTTATAGTAGTAATAGTAATAGTGGTCCAACCCCAGTGGAACAGGGCCTCAGAGTAATAGTAGTAGTAATAGTGGTCCAACCCCAGTGGAACAGGGCCTCAGAGTAATAGTAGTAGTAGTAGTAATAGTGGTCCAACCCCAGTGGAACAGGGCCTCAGAGTAATAGTAGTAGTAGTAATAGTGGTCCAACCCCAGTGGAACAGGGCCTCAGAGTAATAGTAGTAGTAATAGTGGTCCAACCCCAGTGGAACAGGGCCTCAGAGTAATAGTAGTAGTAGTAGTAATAGTGGTCCAACCCCAGTGGAACAGGGCCTCAGAGTAATAGTAGTAGTAGTAATAGTGGTCCAACCCCAGAGGAACAGGGCCTCAGAGTAATAGTAGTAGTAATAGTGGTCCAACCCCAGTGGAACAGGGCCTCAGAGTAATAGTAGTAGTAGTAGTAATAGTGGTCCAACCCCAGTGGAACAGGGCCTCAGAGTAATAGTAGTAGTAGTAATAGTGGTCCAACCCCAGAGGAACAGGGCCTCAGAGTAATAGTAGTAATAGTAATAGTGGTCCAACCCTAGTGGAACAGGGCCTCAGAGTAATAGTAATAGTGGTCCAACCCCAGTGGAACAGAACAGGGGCCTCAGAGTTATGAGACTTAGTTATGTCCTATAGTAATGCATACCAAACTGCAGTAGTGGGAAAAGTACTCAATTGTTGTACTAAAGTAAAAGTACCAATACTGCAATTTAGAACTACTCCGTTACAAGTAAAAGTACGGAATTGAAATTGTACTTGAGTAATAGTACAAAAGTATCGGCATCAAAATGTACTTAAAGTACTAAAAGCAAAAGTACAGAATGTCCCACTTCACAAGTTCAAAATGTGTACAAAGTCTATTGAAAATAGCAGATCTACAAGCTCTCAATGGAAAAGTACTAAGTTACTTTCCACCACTTCGAAACTGTGTGTGTGTGTGTGTGTGTGTGTGTGTGTGTGTGTGTGTGTGTGTGTGTGTGTGTGTGTGTGTGTGTGTGTGTGTGTGTGTGTGTGTGTGTGTGTGTGTGTGTGTGTGTGCGCGTGTGTGTGTGTGTGTGTGGGGGGGGGGGGGGGTCCGTCAAATTATAATAAAACATTTGAGAACCCCGCGACCTCTCAGACCCTCGTTCGGTGTCCCCCGGGCGGGTGTGAGTGAGTGACCTCTGCCTCCTCCGCCCCAGGGAACCCTGACGTCACCGGCATCATCTCTAAACAGGAAGTGGTTACACAAGGAGGGAAGTGGATTCTTTGTGGCGTCAAGGCTGCCTTAATCTGTGTGTGTGTGTGTGTGTGTGTGTGTGTGTGTGTGTAAGACGAGGAGGAGGAGGAGGAGGAGGAGGAGGGGTTATCAGGAAGAGCGGGGAATGATGACAAACGCCAACATTCCTCAATCGGGGGGCCTTGGGGCTCGACTGCATGGCTCCAAATGTAGTCGGCTGCTGGCCCGCGGCGGCCATGGAAAAATGTCCCACCTTAATCCTCCACCGGGAAGACGGCAGCGAGCGAGCCCCCCGCGATCCCTGGGTCAGTCTGAGTTTAGTGTGTGGTCAGCATGTATTTACTGTAATGAGACCCCCACTACCCTCTGTGTACTGTACATACCAGGCAACGTGTTAAAAAACATTTAAAAAAAAACATCCCCCCCCTTCAAATTATTTTTCACGCATTAAAAACTGATTCGATTGTTTTTCAATAATTTTGTGAAGAAATAAAAGAAAAAGAAAAGAAAGAAAATCGACACACATGCATGTTAAGTAGTGAAAGTAGCTGACCTACAAGCTCACAACGCGATGCCAAATATATTGACTTTTTGGGGGGTTGGGGAGGATAGTAAGTTATCAACCACATGACTCCCTGCATCCAGATTCAGAGAGGAACATTAGTTAAAAATAGCCAATCTATTGTAGATTGATATCCATATCAGTATGATCAAGTAAAGGGCATTTATTTTCGGAGATAAGCGGTTTAGCAGCCAACAATATAGGGTGTACTCTCTTGCGGTCGCGCACCCCTACCATCCATTCCACATGGTAGGGGTGCGGTCCCCAAAACAATGATCTGATTTACACAACTCTGGCAGCTGTGCCGAGACAAAGCCAACACACGGCGTATAGGTAAACGAGGAAGCGGTTGCAGCGGGTTCACGCCAGAGGGATAAAGAGCGTTGCAGGAGAAAAAGGCAGGCAGGCACGTTCGTCTGTTGGTTGGTAAACAGGAATCCACCATTGTTCGCTATGGAATGACGCCACAGACATGAGAGAAAGCGGTGGGCAGGCTGGGAATGAATGGAATCCAATGGACAGCGGCCAGGCCCTTGGATCGGGATAAACTGCCCTAATTGTGAGCTACTCCTTTTGCTACTGTCGTATCTGGAATCAATAATTCATATAAAATCTCATGTTTGTTAAAGAAATGTTCCACTGATACATTTGGTCACTGCTAAGGTGATGCTAAGTAGGTCTGCCAGGAAGTAGCCAGCTGGCCAGGTGCGATAGGAAGCTTAGCATCACTCTATATGCATCACTCTGCATGCATATGTTAAATCTCTGTCACACCTAAAGGACAATGATCAAGGCCTACGGTAGTACCTTGCCAAATGGCTGTCTGGCTCAATGTGTAAGTGGAACTGTATATATAATGTCTGTCAAATACAATGTGGGGAAGTCTTAGGGGGCTAGCCACAAGCGTGGTTAGTCTGTCCGTGCTCCCGTGGCACACACTATGCCACGGGGAAGCGCTCTGTCTTGGTCTGTCCTGGTCTCGGTTGCAATAAAATGAATCTACTCTACACTTCAGAAAACTCTCTGCCTGCCTTCATTCTTCCAGTGTTTTTGACTACAGCCTGCCCTACAAGCCTGCCGTGTGCTCTGCCATTTCTGTCTCAAATAGATTAGAATTCTAGTTCGTGTAGAAGGAGAATTTACACGACACTACTCTAAAAAAAAATATCAGGCTTCTGGAAATTTCCACTCCACTCCACTCCACTCCACATGTGTGTGTGTGTGTGTGTGTGTGTGTGTGTGTGTGTGTGTGTGTGTGTGTGTGTGTGCGTGTGTGTGTGCGTGTGTGTGCGTGTGTGCGTACATGTGTGCGTGCGTGCGTGCGTGCATGCGTGCGTTGCCGTCGTCAGGCAGAATAAGTGCCCCCCCCCCCCCACCCCTGGTGTAGGCTATCTATAACAGCAGGCCTTGTATACGAAACGAAACAAAGTACAAAATAAAAGTCCACGCAGTTGTTTTGAAACGTTACAAGGTGGTGATGGTTGTGTTTAATTGTGTGGGAGTGCTGATGGGAACACGGTGGTGCATGCTGGGATATATACAGTATACTGGAACATGGACCCGGGCTGGCCGGGGCGCTTCTGTTTATCTTCCAGCTCCTGTTGACCTGATGTGTTGACAGTGCCTAGGTAACAGTTTAAACAAAACTATTTTTTGCTCCGCGGACCATGGATGCGTTTGCAGGGAGGGAGGGCCGGGGTGGGGTGTGGGGGGTGCCATGGGGTGTGGGGATGTTCTGAATGCCTCTGGATGGTCTTCAAATGGCCTCGGAGGCATGCAGCTCGCTGTGAGTTTGTAGATCGGGCTATTGTCAAATGGCCAAAATGTACATTACTGTATGTAGGGCTGAAGTGGTTAGTGTGTTTTGTATAATAATCAAAATCTACAAAGAAACACTTTTTTTATTTTTATAATTGTAGTGGGGTAAAAGTACAACATTTGCTTCTGAGATGTATAGTGGAGTAGAAGTAAAAGTAGGCCTATACTGTACAGGAAATTGGAAATACTCCAGTAAAGTATACCTCAAAATTGTACTCGAGTAAATATACTGGTACTTCCCACCACTGACTGCATTACACAAAGAGCGTGTTTGGAACGAGGGCGGAGGAAGTATGTAGGGCACTTGTAGTACAAGTGCAGGCCTCACATGACTGGTCGGCACGCTTTACTCCTTTAGGATGCGTGGACAAAGTCCATTTCTAAAAGGGGAGCGTGGACAAGTTGATGTGCTGTCTGTTCCTGAGCCTATGAGCTCACAATATATCATGGCATATTGTACACTACAGTGTACGTGAAGTACAGTCATCATGATATATTGTGCTTCTAATTCTTAAAGGACGATGACTTCAACTTAAAGGACAGTAACTTCAAGGTTATTATAGTTCAGTCTGGACAACTTATGGAATATATATTTATTGAATATAATATTAGCAATATATATGGTTTGGCGATTAATTGGATCTGCTTAGGTACTCAGATCAAGCGTATCAGTCCCAACCATAGGGAATCCCCCGTACCTAAAGAGCAGATCCAAAACGACAGGTGGTAGCTGGGGTGGATGAGGGTGAGACAGGTCGTAGCTGGGGTGGAAGAGGGTGAGACAGGTGGTAGCTGGGGTGGAGGAGGGTGAGACAGGTCGTAGCTGGGGTGGAAGAGGGTGAGACAGGTGGTAGCTGGGGTGGAGGAGGGTGAGACAGGTGGTAGCTGGGGTGGAGGAGGGTGAGACAGGTGGTAGCTGGGGTGGAGGAGGGTGAGACAGGTGGTAGCTGGGGTGGAGGAGGGTGAGACAGGTGGTAGCTGGGGTGGAAGAGGGTGAGACAGGTGGTAGCTGGGGTGGAGGAGGGTGAGACAGGTGGTAGCTGGGGTGGAGGAGGGTGAGCAGCAAAAGGTGAAGCAGACAGCAGCGCAGCAGTATCAGTGTGTGCAGCAGCATGAAGCAAGCAGGTTTAAATAGCCGGTATGTAGACGGAATGCGTGTGTGATTGGATGAAGTGAATCATGTGAATGAGAGCGTGATGCTGAGGCGGCCCAATGAACGAGTTTCCTGACTGAACTTGCTCTGCGCATGTCTGTGACATTTAACAAGATAACGGAAACTACATTTGAAAAAAACATTTCCCTTAGTGAACTAAATAACACATAAAAACGATAACTAACTGAAACTGTATTATGTGTTTACAAAACGAACTAAAATGAGCTGAAATCTAATGATAGTTTTAGTTTTTCTTCTTAACCATTTTTTCAATGGTAACTATATTTTTTATTACACAATAGATCCTTTTGAATGCTGCACCTGGCAAATAACACAAAGTATGAAAAAACTAAAACTAACATGTTGTGAGCTTGGCTTGAGATTGGCTATTTTCAGCATGCAACAGAGTGTGAAGTCAGCCATTTTGACGCCATAAAAGCTTGCCAAAATACATTTTTGTACACAAAAACTGTAGATTTAGTAACTAAATTGAATCTTATTCTAAAAACCATGAATGTTAAAATCAACACTGCTGTGTTCAGCCCACTCTATGACTGACGCCTCACACTATATAGTTAACATTTTAACATTTCCGCCAACCGTGGTTTGTTATGTAGTGGGGAAGAAGCCAGGGAGATTCCACTGATTTCAGTACAGCATGAAAAAACCAACTCGAGACTCGCTTGAGATCCAACAACACGTTCAACATAACTGCGCGGGTGTTTTGTTAGTCAAGGTTATGTTATATCGTTGTGTTTTTAATGCGTTTTTGGAGTGTGGATTGATTTGAAAAGTGCAGCCAAAGAGAGTTCACACCGGCAAAGAGATTGATTTACGGACAGAATCCACACGTCTGTGACTTTGCAGGGTCATAGCTCTGTCCATGACGGGTCGTTCTTCCTTTTTCAAATAAGTACGGTCGCAATTTAATGACCATAGTGAAATAATATTTAATGTACAAACCTAAAAACCATATACAGGGTAATGGCGCCGCGTAGGTTTATGTACGATATTGTTGGTGTCGGGAGGAAATCTTCTAACTCCATTTTTCTTTTTTGCATAAATCAATGCTATTGAACACCATTTACGCAAAAACAATAGACAGTCACAAAACCTCTTAACTCCACTGGTCTGCTAAACTCCACCATCTCTCCTCCATTCACAATATATAAAGTCACAACACTAACTTTGATGAAGCAGTATATTGCTTTGTTTTCAAAATACAACGCTTTCTTAATTTCCTGATTTTTATTTTTCATTTCCTGAAAAATGAACATTTTGGAGTTTTTGGTGGTTTCTTCCAGATTATGGTCACATGATATCACATGGCGTGAATAGACGATGTCGTCTCTGTCCAAAACCGCTACTTTTCAGGATAAAATAATAATAACAGCAACAGTAGCACACGGAGACATGCATGCAGGTCTGCTACTTTTGATGCTTCTGTGTGATGCTGTAGTAGTATGATAACACATTGCTACATTGAAAAAATAGAAAAAAAGAAAGGAAAAATAATTATATATATATATATATACTGTATACTGTATATATGCATGCTAGTTGTTTTTTCCCAATAATAGTGAAAAAAGCAGATCCTTGTGCTAAGCGGTGGTTATAAGTGGTTATAATTCATGATGTACTTGTTCCCCTTCCGACCCTTCCTAAGAGTCAAAAGTAGCTACAATATTTGTCTTTGAAATGTTGTGGTGTATCCAAAAACGTCAAAGTAAAGTATACAGTGTATACACTCAAAAACTGTACACTACAGCAGTCAAGTAAAATGTACTTTGCTAAACTGTGCATTTTAACCACTTAAACCCTATAGCTTGACCGGAGTTCCTCAGGGCTTGATACTGGGTATTTTCTGTTTTCACTCAACATTAACTATCTTTGCAGAAAACAGCCGATCTACAACAGACAGAAAGAACGGCTATTTTCTTGCAAAAGCTTTCCCCACAATACGAACGCTGGGGTGCAAGTGGTTAAGGGGCAGCCTGTAAAGTGCGTGCAGTCTATAGTGCACGTCTTTTGTTTGCACGTGTCTGTCTGTCTGTCTGTCTAAGTGAATGTCTTGGCCTTGCAGAGGTACTCATTGTGCAGCCTATGGTATATGGCAGTGCACTGATGTGTGCGTGTGGGTGTGTGTGTGTGTGTGCGTACGCCCTTGCTATAGTGTACTATGCGCATGCATGCAGCCCTTTGAAGCCAGCGGGAGACTCAAAGTGAGGGTGGGAGGGGAGGAGGGCAGTGAGATCACGTCATGGTGGAAACATTCAGCAGCACAGCACACATAAACACACACACACACACACACACACACACACACACACACACACACACACACACACACACACACACACACACACACACACACACACACACACACACACACACACACACACACACACATGCTAAATAGAGAGCCGCTAGCTGGCCTGTTTGTGTTCTCTGGGATTTGAGGGGAAAAAGGGGAAAATGACATCAAGCTCATCATGTGAGGCCAATGAGAATGGGGGGGGGGGGGGGGGGGGGGGAGTAGGGAGGGGGGTGAGAACCCTCTGTTACATAAAACTCAACTCGGTACAGAGCTCCTCTGGGTCCTGTTAGCGTGTGTGTGTGTGTGTGTGTGTGTGTGTGTGTGTGTGTGTGTGTGTGTGTGTGTGCACGAGCGTGCGCGCATGCGTGTGTGCGTGTGTGCCTGTTCTTGTAGTAGGCTACTCTAGCCCAGTGAGGGCCAAACGTCCCCACAAGTATAGTGAAAAGATAGACATTTTTTAGGCCAATTTTCCTGATTCTCACGAGAAAAATGGTTTATTTTAATGGTTTGTGCAAATGTTCGATTTTTGGCATGATGTATTGTTAGTTTGTGCAACGCTGTCAACACATCCCAAAATAGCCGAGCTAAAAGCTTGTGATGTTCTCAGAAGTACAATAACACAAACGTTATTTTTTTGCCATGCATGTGGGTTTGCTATAGCTCACATCTTTTCATTTGCAAGCATGCGAGAGAGAGATTTAGCGACGTGTGCGTCGGTAAACGAGTGCACGCGATAATATACTGTCCCATGAAAGGAGTTCATGCAGGACTTATGGCGTTTGGTAATGCGCCGCGATCAACCGAGATGAGTCGCAGGCAAGTCTATAGTACGAGAACATACTGCATTGTCTCACCGCTGCCGTGCACGTACTGAGCCATGCTGGTTCTGGTTGGTTCTGTAACACTAACTGAGCCATGCTGGCTTCTGGTTGGTTCTGTAACACTTACTGAGCCATGCTGCTTCTGGTTGGTTCTGTAACACTTACTGAGCCATGCTGCTTCTGGTTGGTTCTGTAACACTTACTGAGCCATGCAGGCTTCTGGTTGGTTCTGTAACACTTACTGAGCCATGCAGGCTTCTGGTTGGTTCTGTAACACTTACTGAGCCATGCTGCTTCTGGTTGGTTCTGTAACACTAACTGAGCCATGCTGGCTTCTGGTTGGTTCTGTAACACTTACTGAGCCATGCAGGCTTCTGGTTGGTTCTGTAACACTAACTGAGCCATGCTGGTTCTGGTTGGTTCTGTAACACTTAATGAGCCATGCTGGCTTCTGGTTGGTTCTGTAACACTTACTGAGCCATGCTGGTTCTGGTTGGTTCTGTAACACTAACTGAGCCATGCTGGCTTCTGGTTGGTTCTGTAACACTTACTGAGCCATGCTGCTTCTGGTTGGTTCTGTAACACTTACTGAGCCATGCAGGCTTCTGGTTGGTTCTGTAACACTTACTGAGCCATGCAGGCTTCTGGTTGGTTCTGTAACACTTACTGAGCCATGCTGCTTCTGGTTGGTTCTGTAACACTAACTGAGCCATGCTGGCTTCTGGTTGGTTCTGTAACACTTACTGAGCCATGCAGGCTTCTGGTTGGTTCTGTAACACTAACTGAGCCATGCTGGTTCTGGTTGGTTCTGTAACACTTAATGAGCCATGCTGGCTTCTGGTTGGTTCTGTAACACTTACTGAGCCATGCAGGCTTCTGGTTGGTTCTGTAACACTAACTGAGCCATGCTGGCTTCTGGTTGGTTCTGTAACACTTACTGAGCCATGCAGGCTTCTGGTTGGTTCTGTAACACTAACTGAGCCATGCTGGCTTCTGGTTGGTTCTGTAACACTTACTGAGCCATGCTGGTTCTGGTTGGTTCTGTAACACTTAATGAGCCATGCTGGTTCTGGTTGGTTCTGTAACACTTACTGAGCCATGCTGCTTCTGGTTGGTTCTGTAACACTTACTGAGCCATGCTGCTTCTGGTTGGTTCTGTAACACTTACTGAGCCATGCAGGCTTCTGGTTGGTTCTGTAACACTTACTGAGCCATGCAGGCTTCTGGTTGGTTCTGTAACACTTACTGAGCCATGCAGGCTTCTGGTTGGTTCTGTAACACTTACTGAGCCATGCTGGCTTCTGGTTGGTTCTGTAACACTTTACTTAGCCATGCAGGCTTCTGGTTGGTTCTGTAACACTTTACTTAGCCATGCTGCTTCTGGTTGGTTCTGTAACACTTACTGAGCCATGCAGGCTTCTGGTTGGTTCTGTAACACTTTACTGAGCCATGCTGGTTCTGGTTGGTTCTGTAACACTTACTGAGCCATGCTGCTTCTGGTTGGTTCTGTAACACTTTACTGAGCCATGCTGGCTTCTGGTTGGTTCTGTAACACTTACTGAGCCATGCAGGCTTCTGGTTGGTTCTGTAACACTTACTGAGCCATGCAGGCTTCTGGTTGGTTCTGTAACACTTACTGAGCCATGCTGGCTTCTGGTTGGTTCTGTAACACTTTACTGAGCCATGCTGGTTCTGGTTGGTTCTGTAACACTTACTGAGCCATGCTGCTTCTGGTTGGTTCTGTAACACTTTACTGAGCCATGCTGGCTTCTGGTTGGTTCTGTAACACTTACTGAGCCATGCAGGCTTCTGGTTGGTTCTGTAACACTTACTGAGCCATGCAGGCTTCTGGTTGGTTCTGTAACACTTACTGAGCCATGCTGGCTTCTGGTTGGTTCTGTAACACTTACTGAGCCATGCAGGCTTCTGGTTGGTTCTGTAACACTTACTGAGCCATGCAGGCTTCTGGTTGGTTCTGTAACACTTTACTTAGCCATGCAGGCTTCTGATTGGTTCTGTAACACTTTACTTAGCCAGTAAGCTTCTGGTTGGTTCTGTAACACTTTACTGAGCCATGCAGGCTTCTGGTTGGTTCTGTAACACTTTACTGAGCCATGCTGCTTCTGGTTGGTTCTGTAACACTTTCTAGCGGAGCGGTGGTGGTGATGTCACCGACATTCTTGCTTTGACCTTTTTCTGCTATCCCTCGGCGCTGCCTGGGGTCAATGGGGGTGGGTGGGGCTGTTGCATGCATGTATGCGCACGCACGTGTGTGTGCATGTTTGCGCGCTCGCGCGTGTGTGTGTTTGTATAGGCTAGGGTGAGAGCACCGCGGCCACTGGCGCCAGATGTGATGACCGCAGGAGTCTGGGGCCTAAAAATAGAGCTCTGTTCTCAGCACCGTGAAACGGAGGAATGAGGAGAGGAGGGAGGGGGGGGGGGGGGGCACAAGAGGCGCGGAAGGGTGAAAGAGCAGGAGGTGAATGGAAAGCAGGCGATGGATGGATGGACAGAGAGAGAGAGAGAGAGAGAGAGAGATTTTTCATGTCATGGATCGCCGAATTGATATGTATTTTGCTGTGGACCCCCATCTGAAAATATTTTGTGCCAGGGACCCCCACTGTGCAAGATTTGCGGCATCAAAATATAAAAAGAAAAAAAATCTAAATCATATAAAAGAAAATAGCAGAATTAAGCTCTTCCAAATGGGCTGTTTTCAAATAGCGGATGTACATATACTACTTATAGGTCTAAAGTGCATGCAGTTCAACTGATTCTGATGCTATACATTATATGAACTCATTTTGCCAGGGATAGAGGACCCCCTGGGACTCCCTCGGGGACCCTCGGGGGAGTCCCCGGACCCTACTTTGAGAAGCCGTGCTCTACTAATATCCAGAAGGAAAGGAGGAGGAAGGCGAGGTCATGTAGAATAATGTGCCAGATGTCCCGGGGGAAGGTGAGCTCACCTCCTAATGGCAACGCTGGCTCCTTCTCAATGAAACCACGACCTACAGGAGCTCCCTGTGGCGTAATGGACACCCTCATCACACGCACGCACGCACGCACGCACGCACACACTCGAGTCAAAGTCTATAATGGTCAATGTCAGGCCGAAACCTTCCGCCGTAGTCTAAACGCCTCACCTCTTCAGACTCCACCTCAGCCCGTAGCAACTTGCCCCATAGCCTCGACGACCTTGCAGGCTTATGCAAAGGCTAAAATGTAATGTAGTACACGTTATGTAGATATTGCATATAGTATAGTACATAATAGTGTACTTTATAGTTTAATATATTCTACTGTTAAACCGAATTATTATTTCTATGTATTTGATGTATTATCATGTGTTGCTCTTGCTTACTGTACTGTAAATCACTCAACTTCTGCTAAATTGTAAATTGTAAATCGAATTGTAAAATGTTAAAACTTTGTGTGTTTTTATTTGTGAATTAACATCCTAGCTACTAGCGTCACACAAGCATCAAAAGTAGCAGATCTACAAGCTCAAAACATTTTGAGCTTGTACTGTAGATCTGCTACTTTTGATGATTTTTGAGTGGTGCAACCACTCCATTACAGAGCAGTAACAGTAACAGTTTTTGGACGTATGAGTTTTCCACCCGTCAGAGACACGCTACTCCCCCTGGTCAAAGATTACACCAACTGCAAATGAAAGTTTCTCTGTCAAATGTAATCTCAGTTAAATGTACCCGTTTCCACTACTGGAGAAAGAAAGACAGCCATAACATAAGCTTGACCTCGCCGGCGACCCGCATTGTGTGGCCAATCAAAAGGGAGCCAGGAGGAACAGGACGGCCAATCAAAACACATGACATCATTCCGTTCAGCATGCATGAGGCAACGTCCGCGTCCAAATGCTGCCGCTCAAGGAACGCAGCGTGAAACGTTGCAGTCGTAAACAGTCGTCATAAACTCCTCTTCTCGCTTGCTTTGTGACAGCATGAAATGCAAGGAGAACTATATACTCATGTAGCCTAAACACCAATAACATTATGTCTGTGTGTGTGTGTGTGTGTGTGTGTGTGTGTGTGTGTGTGTGTGTGTGTGTGTGTGTGTGTGTGTGTGTGTGTGTGTGTGTGTGTGTGTGTGTGTGCGCGTGCGCGTGCGCGTGCGTGCATGCATGTGTTTGTGTGTGTGTGTGTGTGTGTGTGTGTGTGTGTGTGAGGGGGGAGTGAATGAGATCAAAGTCAGTTCCCTCTTTGATGATTTAAATCCTGCAGCAATCATAGTTATGGCCTCCTGTCGGGTGGAAACCTCCTATGTTCAAAACCGTTACTTTTCAGGAAATGGAAGAAATAAAATAAAAACAGAACCCGTGTTCCGATCCAAAATGTAGTTATTATTTAATCACAAGCTTCTTTTTAACACTATTCAAATTGCTTCAATATTTATTAAAGCCAACATACAGACATAATCACGGAGATACAAGGTTTCCGCCATGACAGCAACGTTATTATTTAATGTGAAGTCTGTCTGTGAAGATGCCTGTGAACTCAGCTTCATACAGTAGACCTGGACTGACCGGCG